>NC_136514.1:65416807-65436807 GCF_053919585.1 Euprymna scolopes | reverse complement strand
GAAAAAAAAAAAAAAAACTAAAAAAAAAAAACTATACATACAAAGAATTATTTTCCTGTTAGTGTTATTTCATAAAAGAATTTGATACATTGGTCACTTTATTTCAAATTGTAATCTCGAAAGGAAAACTAACAGAACTCTTCACTAACACCATAATTCACACCAACAACTCTCAGCTGTCAAACACTTTAACCTTCACAATTTGTTGTAGCTATTGCGATCGAATGCAAATTAATGCCACATAAAAAAAAAATCCGGCTACAAACGCAGAGTTTGTATGTCTTTTTCTTTCTTTGACTCCTACACATGACAGACCAAACAGATGTGCTCCCATTTGTACAAGTTTTATTATACAAACAAAATTGAATCCACATACAATTTTAACCATTTTACTGCATCATTAATAAAAATAAGTTTAAGTTTCCATAAATAATATATTTACGAGTGAATATATTTGCCAAAAAATATTAAAGTGTACATTTTTAAATTTATGTATAGATATAAACAGTTGACCAACCAGATTGTCTGAATCTGCTTCAGCTCTCAGTCACAGTCTTAGGTCCATTTCCATTGAGTTCTCCATCTAGTTCAGATTGCTTTTCTTATTTCATCTTGTATGTGATGATCATTATCCAATTAAAAGTGATTTGCTTTCTTATTTGATCAGACACCTAGTAAAAAAGAATTCCGTTATAAAATGGATAAATGTTTGAACTTGTTTCATGGTTTCTCCAAATTTGTAACAACACTGAATAAAACAAAAAAAAAAAATCAAAAAGAAACATCAATTTCAGTACACACACAAACAAAAGTTTTTTTTATATATATTCATCAATGTTTTGTCTTTATTTGAAAACTTTCTCAAGATGACCGATTTGAAGAAAAACAGTCAATATTTGAAAATAGGTGTTACATCTGATGTAAAAAGAATATACTTTCTTTCAAATGAAACAATAAATGTTACAATTCAAAATATGTGATATGAATGCTATTTTTAGAATTAATATTGATGTTATGTACAAAGTTTTGTTGGGAATGTGTTGTAGAATAACTAGCCAGAATTTAAATTTAAGTTTTGGCAAATATTAGTTTGTTGATGAAAGGAGCTAAACTGTAAAAGCTGTTACCTTGTTTAATTGTGTCAATATTTACAGTGAGCACTGATTCAAGAAGTCTGTCGAAATTTATTTAAAGCTAAAAAAAAAAAAGATCATGCAATGCATAAGAGAATAATACATTTCAGGAATTGTTATTTTTTATAACTGATGTTCACACACTCTTTGTTAAGTTCATGTTGAGTTTCACAACTGTGTATCAGATTGCAATTATTGCATGGGATATTTTATAGTATTATAAACTCACCATGTATTTTGGATTCTAATATCTTGTTTTGTTCAAAAGAAAGAAATTTTTTTCACATTACAGAACCACCACATATATTCAAATATTGACTGTTTTTTAAATCAGTTACCTTAAATATACAAATTGATTACTTGTAGAAAGATTGCACAACTCAGTTCATTCACAAGTCTGACTTAATATCCTAATGTTCATATCTGGACAGCACTATTGATAAAGTCTGAGTGATTTTTGGATTTAGCAATCTCAACCCTAAATCAAGAGTAAATCTGTCAATGGTGTGGGCAAGTAGAACGGAATCTCTGAAGTTAATTGTTTCAACTTATTTTGAGAATTAGATGAGCATAACTGTCCTTTTCTAATGGAATTTAATTCATAATTCTCAATAATACATTATCATTTCCAGTTTCCAATAATAATCACAAGTACTAATTCTGCAAAGATTTGACATACAAGGCCATGAGTAAAGGTCCTTTAACCAAGTCATTCTTTCCATCTTTATTGGCTCCAATCTTTCATTGTTACTCTGACAGGGGGGTGATTCCTGTTCACCTTTTGGCTGATCTTTCATAATTACATGTTTTCTAAATTTGCGTTAACCACAATTCCTTTTTGTATCATTATCAAAATTTGAACCACAGGGAAGTGTCTTTTCGCAGTCAATTAATCCTGAATCCCCGTTTCATCGCCTCCGTTCAAAGTGATGTGTGAGTCTTCTGTTTATTTACCTCTGATTTTCTTACTTTCAATAAGCAATATTATCAGTTTATCACATTTCAAAGACTTGTTTATTCTTTGTACAAATAAGTGATTGACTTCAGTGAACGGTGTTGAATTTGGATTGTAATATTTCCTGTGTGTTTATAACATCATTTTAATATCACCTCTTTATTATTGTAAAAGTTATCTTAATTTTGTGACTTACCTGCTACTCATGACCAGCCAGTAGAGTGATTATTGATACAACACCACCACCTGATAAAAGTCATTGCTTCTTATAACATCTACCATTCCCTTTTCCAATTTCTTGAGAAAGTGAAATTAACTAAACTCTTACTTATCAGGTCCCATCACTCCTTTAATTAATTTGAAAGTAAATTTATTTTTCACAAAAACTTAGTGCAAGTTGGCTTTTTGATCTAACAATACTGTTACACCTTTACACATGGAATCGAGGAACTTTCCTCTTTTTGTGAGCTTTTCAACACTTTGGTTTTGATCATCAATTATATATAATGATACCAAACCTTATTTCTAGAATCCTTATTCTAATTTTGATTAAAATCCATTACATGATATTCATTCTACAAAATTCCTTTTAAGCTTAAGAAAATTCAGACAATCTTGCTTCATTGGTGTCTTGTGGATCAAATTTTATATAAATCTGATATATTTTAGTTTTCAAATGGTTGCATGTACTCATAAGTCCCCTAAATCCTTTAAAAAATGCCAAACAAACTAAGATTTAGGGAATATGTATTAATTAATGTCTAATACCTATTATTAAATTTAAAACAAAATCAGAGGTATCTTTACTTTTGTGAAGAGCTCTCACTCCCCACTCCCTTGCATTAAACTAAATTAAAACTATATATATATATATATATATATATATATATATATATATATATATATATGAGGTGATTGTTTATATGTATCATTAAGATTACTATTCACATCTTGGATGTTATTCTCACATTTTGCATGATGTAATCTCTAACCTACTTGTCGAACTCAGAAATTTATATGGATTCTTGAATGGAGCCCTTTATTTGATTTTTAGGTGTAGTTTGCCCTAGTTTCATCAGCCATGAGCAGATAGAAATTCAAATTGTATTCTCTTAGTACTGAGGATTGAACATTCAACCTCCAGTTGATTGTACCTATTTACTATGCCTCCCCACGGGACAGAGTTAGACACCAGGGTCGTTTTTTAACATGGAGAAAAGGTACAAAAATAAAAATTATCTCAGTCGTGAAGGATTTCTCCTCCACCGAAAGAGAACAAGAAATAGAAGTGCAGCATCTGAAGAACAGATACTACACTTTGATCTTGATTGTAGCTTAAAACTTAGTATTTAGCACTGTTATCCATTGTGACAAATTATAACATTACTTTTATCACTATTTGCCAAGTTAAATTTGTTTTATCAAAGCAATTTACTAATACATATTTTTTTACAATATATATATATATATATATGAAACAGTTAAAAATTTTTTTTAAGTATTTTAATCTCTATTCTACAAGAAAATTGGGTACAATTTTTAATTTTACTGAATTCAACTGAAAAAAGACAAACATATTTGTGATTATAAATTTAATTCTTTTTATTTTTTATTTTTCCTGTGTTACCTGTCGTGTGCGGCCCCGACAGATCACCAACTCCCAACGCTGCATATCGTGGATTTTTCGTTCAACTATTCCTCTTGTTGCCGGATCAACATTTTCTCGCTGGCGACTGTCGATGGGAACACACGTGGTTTCACAAAAGTAGAAATTTAATAAATCGTGGAACAAAGAAAGAAAAACACAAGCATCATGTTTCACATATAATTGACGGTTGGACTTGTGCGTGTGTGTGTCTTCTCTCTATTCTTTCGATGTTACGTTCGTCTATTTCTGTTTCACAGTCAACCCTAAAAACTGCCCAACTCCCATCCGCCGCAAAGGGCATCTAGTTGTCAACTAACTGTCTCCTCTACGTTGGTATCTGAGGTCGTCCCACCCCAGCTACCAGAAGTTGCCCTTTCCTGTTTTATCTGTAGGTTTCTATTGTCATTGTCAACTCTAAAAAGGTTGATCTAAAAATACCTACAGATTCATTGTTTGCTACTTCCTATCTATTGTTGATTGTAGGATATTTCCTATTCTTTTGTCTCAGCACTTAGTGACTCAAGTTCACCTCAGTTCCACTTTATAGTATCACACCTGCTATTAGCATGGAATTCTTATCTTTGAATGTGCTACAAACAAAAAGGAGACAGAACGATAAGCAAGTAATGGAATAAGGTGAACTGAATTTTACAAATGGCAGTAATTCATTTCATCATCATATAAAATCAACTTAATAGTACTAGTAGACAACTCGTGATCTGAAAGATCCTCTCCTCTCTAATTTGATGGGTAATGATAGATATTTACATTTTATTATTGTAAACTTTTCTGTAATTTTTTTTAGAGTATCAGTTTTATTCTGGTCATTTTCCCTCTTTCCTCCTTATACAAAAGTTGTTTCTTAACGAGATTTTCAGTGCCGTCTCATTAGTATGTGCATAAAAACATACTTTGTAGACTTATTTTGATTGCTGCAAAAACAGGAAGTAACAAAATTCTGCAGAAAGAATGAATCCTACTTAAATGAGAAAAAAAAAAGATAAGACTTTCAAAGTATAAAAACACAGATAAAGTGAAAGACAAATTGAGCCATTTGTTTATAAATATATTCTTTCTTCTGCCACCTATTTCTTTAAAGTCCACCGTCTGTCCATGCATGGAGTATTGTTTCACATCTGAGTTGATACACCAACTATTATTTTTTCCCTCTGTTGGAGACGCCCCCTCCATGGGATTAATAGACTATCTCATGGCGTCACTTCCTTTGGTGATGTCACTTCCGATAAACAAGTACCGGTGCTCGGCAGTCAGAGATTGGCACGCAGCCACAGAGGTCGTGTGCAAATACCCTCCCATTGAGGAATGGTATTGCTCAACTCGCTTTGCCTGTAATATATGTGATTACATGTTTTTCCCTAAAAGTCCTGTGTTCCTTTCGTTTATTACCATTTAACCCCATAACAACTGGCGACGTCGGATTCAATTTTCACACAGGTTAACTCCATAAAAAACTAAAAAAATGAAATTCTAATTGACTTCAAAAGAACTTCGGATTTGCAAGCTAAGAATTCAGCTGGCAATTATGTTCTAAAAACAATTCTAAAAAAAAAAAAAAAAAAGAAAACGAACACATGGCAAAGTTATCGACTCAATTGTAAGTTAATCTTTTTGTCTCTATATTTAAATTGAAAAGAACTGTGCTAAATGCATTTTTTGTTAAGGCCGTAAAAATTAATTTGGTTGCTTTTTGAAAGAAAAAAAAAGAGAAAAATGTTGACCCAATTTCACTGCGAGAACAATTCTAGTGTAACTTGTCGACTTTTTATTTGTATGCAAATTTGAACATTTTTCAAAGGAAGTGAAAAGTGTTTTTTTTTTGCTGCTAACTTTATGCAATATTTTAATGAGAAATGTTTCTTTTTTTCCCTTTTGTTTTATTTGGACTAAAGGAAATACTTTTTCATTGAGTGGAATTTTCTGAAATATTCTATTTTTAACTGTCTGTTCTAAAGTGAAAAAAAAATTTTTTTTCCGCATTGGACAACCTCCACCACACCACAAAAAAAAAAAAAAACAGCCATTTTGGTTAACTGCCAGACAATTCCACAATTATTTTTATTCTTTTGTAACTGTATGGTATCACAGTATATATATATATATATATATATATATATATATATATTTTCTTTTTGTTTCGCAAGTAAAAGAAAAAATTTTTTTTGTCCACCCTCATATTGGGTTATCTCTAAGGTTTCTACCAAGAAGTAAGGGATACATTGCTCCCTCTTCATACGCACACACTCAAAGAAAGGACATTTTCTTTTTTTATTATTTTTTCTCTCTTCAGTCAAAAACAGAAATAAATTTTTTTTTCATGCGCTTGGAAAAAAAGCCATTACAAGATGGAAAAGATTAAAGCAGTATTAATAGGCCCAGATGGACCAGCAGTAGAAACCTGAGGAAAATTTAAAAGAACATAATGAACAGCTCCAGTTAAGAGAGGCAACAAGCGTTGGAGGAGAGAATGCTACTTCAACAACAGAGACAAGAAGAACTATTGTTAAAAATATTCGATAGAACGGAACACAGAGACAATAGTTTTGCTTTTTCCCAAAGTACAATATGGAACGCTATAGAAACATTCAACTACCAACCGGAGGTGGATGGGACGTTTGACGCTTTCTATCGGAGATATGAGGACTTATTTACTGTTTTGTGGATTGTCGAGTGGAGCAACGCTAAGAAAGTTCGCCTACTTTTGAGGAAATTAGGGACCACAGAACATAACAAGTTTGTGGATTATATTCTCCCCAGGAAGACAAGTAAATTGGAATTTTCTAAATCGGTCAAACTTTTATCCGAACTGTTCAGCCCGAATTCTACGCTCATTCATAGAGGATGGAAGTGCTTGAATCTGCAAAAAAGCAACGCCAACGATTACCTGACCTTTGTGTCCATGGTAAATAAACACTACAATGATTTCCATCTATCTGACTTATAGGTGTGGACCAGGATATAAAATACCCTAACTCGCTACAAGAAAAAATAATGAAACAAATTGAATGAAGAAAACAAAGAACTAGATGCTGGAATAAAATAAACATGTTTATTTTCTGTTGAGAAATGAAAGTCTTCGGTGTACACGTGTTCATTCAGCCGTTGACGACTACACGTGTGGAAAGAAAGAGGGAATGCAATAGAGAAACGCGAAGTGGCAAGCCGTCTGTAGAAAGAAAGGGTTAAGCTCAGTAGAACATTGCGCACATGTCTGTGTCGATGGACCAAAAGCAAAGGGGAGATAGAGTGGCGTTAGAGCACGCGGTCGGTTCGTCGACTAAGCAGCTCGAACGCTGGTCAGGACGAAAAAGAGAAAGTTAACAGGTTTTGTTGACTTTTATACTGGAGTTAGTGTTCTGACTGCGCATGTCTGGCTTTCACTTTAAAGGAAGTGACGTCACAGCTCGGGCGTGTGTATGCGCATGAATGTGAGTGTGTGTATGAGGATGTGTATATGCGTGCGTGCGTGTGTGTGTGTGTGTGTGTATATGTGTGGGAAAACATGTTCGAACAAATCAAATCGACACAAAGTAACTAGTTGCTTATAGGAATAAGTGGAATTATTTGAAATCCAGGTACTTATAATATTTTTGCATATTCTCATAGAAAATCACCCCAAATCTTAGTTAAACAACAAATAAAAAAATTAATTCTTTCAAAAACCTTTTTTCTTTTTTTTTAACTATTTATATAAATAGTATATATATGTGCAAAACAAAAAATGCCAATTGTTAACTTTTGGGGAAAATTTAACATTTAAAATTGAATTAAAAATAGTAGATAAAGTTTTACATTATTCCGCTTTCTATATGATAAAATTCAAGGTTTTATCTTTCTGGAAAAAAAAAGTTACTCAGAAATAATGGATTTTAATAAATGTAATTTCGTTTTAAAAAACAACAACTTGATTTTTCGGCAATTTTTGGCGGTGTCTAATTTAGAGTCTTAATTTTTTTTTTAATAAACCTAGCAAAGATCAAAGTATTTACAATTTTTTTTTTAAATAGACTTTTTTTTTTTTAATGAAGGCTGTTTATTAAAAAAAAAAAAAAATCGAACTTTTAAATTTTAGTCAAATTTAAAAAAAAATCTAATAAAAATATAAAAAGTAACTTATCCGACAAAAATAAATCACCGCTTCAAGAGGTCCTCTACGAGAATTCAGCTGAATAAATAAGCCAGAATCATAAATATGGCATTTAAACCAATATTTAAGCCAGTTTAAAAAAATCAACATGGAACGAGTTGCCATCAGCAGCAGTAAATTTATTTATTTATTTTTTTACCTCAATACTAACCTGCGGGGGGGGGGGGGAATAGAATAATTTTTTCATTAAGAGCCCCCTTAGAAGAAGAAAAAAAAAAAAAAAAAAAAACAGAACTCCTGACTTTCAATTTACGAACAGCGATGAGTGACAAGGAAAACATGGCCTCTTCCTTCTAAACGTTTTTCCTTTTTTTCCCTTCTTTTTTAGGTTAAAACTATTGTCTTAAACCCCACTTCCACATAATCAGTGTATTTGGAAGGGGAGGAATATTGTCTTTGATCTGCTTTGCTATACTTTCATAAAGTTTTATTTTTTTTAATATTTCAAAATGAGATGATGAATATTTTCTGGGTTTTTTTTTTATATGAATGCAGAAACTGATTTTGAAATGTTTTTTTTTAGGTCTAAAAAAATTAGAAATATTTATAAAGAATAAAATTGAAAAAAAATAACAGGGTCGTTGTTTTATTTATTATAATATTTATTATACACCGCAAGTATTTAAGTATATTATTGAAAAGAAAAGAAAAAAAAAAAGAAATGATTAATTTAACATGGAAAATGATTTCACTAAAAAAACAGAATTCCGTTTCAAATCTACAATTCAGCGATTCCGTCCGCGATTCCGTGAACGCGGAAAATTGGGGTCCCTATAGATGGGAGTGGAATTAAAGAGATCTTGGGAAGAATTTAAATCAAAAATGTTGTGCAACTGCAATACATAACTGAAAAGGTAGTTCAGCATGCAATTTATGGCTATCAGTATCTTACACAGTACTTTGTGATCATCTTGGTGTTGCAAGGACATGACAAGGAACAGTGATTTGAATTTAGTCATCACCTTATTGAAATTGTCCACTTCGTGTCCACAAAAAAAAAAAAAAAAAAAAAAAAATCCACCGCTCACTCTTGCACCAGTAAACTATGGCTGAATTACCAACAGATGGTAGAAATTGCAAAGAAGCTTATCAAGGTAAATTGTACAGGATCCTGGCTGTAACCAAATGTTTGCCCATTTTTGCAGCTGCTGAGCATGGGAACTATGTGAAATCTGCCTACCTTTACCTTCAGTTAATGGTCACTCTGGAACATGATATGCCGTCACTGTTCAATAGATTTATGAATGGCTTACATGTTGTAAGGTGTACTGATCAGTACTGGGCAGGCATGGGTTGTGACCTAGTCATCAAACAAGCTCTGATGCGCTCCTTAAAATCTTCAGGAGGACTCACGAGAGGAAGTGGACATCAGAGGGTCTTGTGGACTGTCTGTGCTAGTGTCCTCTTCCTATAATGATGCAATGCAGAGTTTCACTCACCATAGCTTTGTCACTAGTGAACAACACAAGGAGGCTAGACAAGGACCAGTTTCATCATACCCACCATCTCTCTTTGAAGCAAAACATCTGTTACACAAACCAAACAAAGGACAACTGATGGCTGCTATAAAAGAACAAAGTTCAAATGACACAGTACTCAAGGATGTACCAGACGTGGAACATAACGTTCTTGATGGGGTTCTCTTCTTCATCGACTGAAGTGATCAAAAGGAAAGACATAGTTCAATCACTGACGACAACGAATATTTCACAGTAAAGCACAATAGTAAGATTATGATAATATTTGATGGTGACAACCAAGCACTAAAAATATTACCCTTCAAAGACAGTCAAAATTAAACAAGTAAAAAAGTGAGTTAAGGAACAAAATTTGTTGGAAAGAAAGTGAGATTTTCTTTTTGGAAAACAAACGGTCTTATCAACCTCATTCCACAATGCATGAAGGACAGAGGTTGCCATGTAATATAATCAAAGGGAGATGCAGATGTGGGGATTGTTAAGGTAGCAGTGTCAATGTCAGCCGACAAAAGTACAAAAGTGTCATTGGCGAAGATACAGCAGCAGGTGCAGAACTTCAGATTATAGTTATTGACTTAAAGAATTACAATTCTTTGTAGTTGGTTTGTAATTTCTTTTTTTCTTATCTAATTGTTTAATAATATTCATTTAAGAATTGGAAAGTGTACCTTGTATTTTGTAATTTTAGTTAATAAAAGCAAAAAGCTATAATAGTAGCCATACACATTAACATAGTAACTGCTAATTTAACTTAACATTTAATTATTAAATGTTAAGTTAAATTAGCAGTTACTATGCTATCTAATGAGTCACTTGGCAGTGATGAAATGATTTAAATTTAATAGGAAAGAGAAAAGTAATTAATCGGCAAATTGACCGATTACAGATTAATTGGCAAAGTAGCAGATTAGGCTGATTACTGATTACCTGCCAATTAATCAGTACACCCTAAGTTTATTCTATTAGGTTGATAAAGTTCTTGCAGAATTTTAAATTTTCATTTCAAATGTATTTTCAAATAAGTTTTCATTATAATACCTTTACCTTATATCATTTTAAAGAGCTTTTTTCACTCTACTAATCGTTTAAATTACAATCATTTTAAAACAATTAGGTCTCCTTTTCAGAACAATGAATACAAAACATAAAAAAAGCAAAGTTACACAATTTTTGGATTTTAATTCAAGCTAGGCTGAAAAGCTGCTGAAATAGCTTTCAATATCAATTAAGCGTTTGGCCCAGGAACCACTGCTGAATGTATAGCACAATGATGGTTTAGAAGTTTTGTGGCTGCAATGAGTCTTGAAGATGATAAGCATAGTGGTTGGCCATCAGATGTTGACAACGATCAATTAAGAGCCTTAGTCAAAGCCAATCCATGCACAACTGTTAGAGAACTTGCTTCTGAATTTCCATCCACTTAAGAGATTGGAAAGACAAAAAAACTTGATGACTGGGTGCCTAACAAATTTTATGACTACTAAAGAAACGCCATTATGAAGGGTCAGCTTCCCTTCTTTTACGCAATAAGAACAATACATTTTTTTTTTTACATGGAGTTCACCACTTATCAAGGTCCAATGGCCACTCAGGGATAAGGGTTATTGTGTACAGTAATCAAAGGGATAGTGTAGCAATAGTATTGGAGAATTGGTAAGGTGTCATTACTTAGGGGAGGGTCATCAGGAATTTGTTTGTGTTGGACTTGAAGACATCCAGGTTGAAGTCGGGAGGGAAACAGGCAAGCGGAACAGAGTTCCACAGGCGTGCAGTTCTAAGAAAGAAGCTTTGTTCATGGTATCTACGTTTTCATTTAGGCACAGATAGGGAGTGGGGAAAATTATTGACGGTGGTTTCAGCTAGTCGGGTGTTTTTTTGAGAAAGATTGGCGAGGGGGGACCAGAGAATGGAGCTCAGACGAGCACCTGCCATGGAAATAACGATAGAACAATGACAGGCTCGCTACGTCTCTTCTGTGGGAAAGAGGTTGCAGGGTAGAGAAAAGGGCATCCCCCACCAAGCCACGGAGTCTATTTTGTACTCTGTCAAGGCAGGATAGGCTGTTTTTTGCAGCCCCCGCCCAGATGTGGCAGCAGTACTCCATCTTTGGACGTACTTGGCTCTTATATAGATAGAGAATTGCATCATTAGTGAGATATCTTCTGGAGCGGTAGAAGGATCCCACCATTTTCCCAGCGACCTTGGCCACAGACTTGATGTATGTGTTCCATTTAAGATCAGGTGTAAAGGTCAAACCCAGGAGCTTATCAAAGCCTGGGGCCTCCCTTAGACGAGAGCCATCCATTTCAATTGATGCCAGATGGGGATCAGAGCGTTTATGATGTAGAGATAGGAGCTTGGTCTTAGATGCATTAAAAGTAACCAGCCACCTCTTTCCCCACTGAACCACGCGCTCAAGATCAGAGGAGAGAGAATCAGAGAGAACATCATCATTTACGGCCTTTGATGTGTTGCTATAGATGGTCGTGTCATCAGCATAGATGTCAACGAAAGATTTTAGTATGTGTTTTGGGAGATCATTGATGTAGATCAGGAAAAGAGTTGGGCCCAGGATGGACCCCTGAGGGACTCCAGCATTAATACTGTGGGCCTCTGATTTCTGCCCATCAACCACTACTCTTATGAACCTATCAGATAGAAATGATTTAATGATAGAGAAAACATTTCCAGTTATACCGTAGCTGGAAATCTTGTGTAGTAGGCCTTTATGCCAAACCTTATCGAAGGCCTTTGATATGTCAAGAGCAATTGCCCTAGAAATTAAGCCTTTGTCGAGAGATTCGCTAATACTATGAGATATAACCGTTAGCACATCTGCTGTAGATCTAGCAGAGCGGAAACCATATTGCGTGTCGCTAAGAAGGTTATTTCTGCTGAGGTGGTTGACTACTACTCTATTTATTGTGGATTCCAGCAACTTACTCATGACACACTGGAGACTTATTGGTCTGTACTGAGAGGGGGATGACTTATCACCTGAGTTCTTAAATACAGAGCATACTGATCAGGTTTTCCAGGGTGTTGGAAAGCACTTCTCCTTAAGGCAACGCTTAAACAGTTTGGAAAGTATGGGGGTAAGTTCTGGTTGTAATTTTTTTAACACTATAATTGTAATACCGTCGGGACCAGTTGCTTTACTGGAGTCAAGGTTCTTGAGTAGCTTGGCGACCTCACGCACAGGTATTTGTCTGTTATAGGAGGGAATATGGGGGGTTGATGGCCTTCGTCACACAGGGTAGAATTTGCCGCAAAGTTTTTGGCAAATAGTTTGGCCTTGTCGGATGCTGTCGAGATGACCTCTGGTCCATTGATAATGGTTGGGATAGAGCGCACGTTTCTGTTCAAGATCCTATTTGCTATTTGCCAGAACTGGTGGGAACCAAGCCGCTGCTCAGCTACTTTGGACTTAACGGATTGCGCATATAGTTCTCTTGCATTTTTTATTACTCTTTTACAATGGTTACTGGCGGTCCTGAAAGCAGCTTTAGTTTCAGTGACATCTATTACGTTGGTAGCTATGGAAAAAGTGATTTCTGTGTGCGATGGCAGTAGCACATTCGGGGGAGAACCATGGCTGGCTGTTAGGTTTTTGTTGGAATTTCTTGACTTTCAATGAAATGCGGGTTCTTAACGACAACCGGTGACACCGAGCTTGGTGGTCAGATGCCAATGAAGCTCCACAACACTCCTTGAAGCCAGAATTTTACTACAAAGGTCATTTTGACTGTTTGGTGGTCTGAAACCGATCTCATCCATTAGTTTTTTTGAATGCAGGTGAAACCAACAGAAAAGGCCCAATTCTCCTCCACGACAATGCCCATCTGCATGTTGCTAAACAAACCCTGCAAAAGTTGAACGAATTGGGCTACAAAACTCTTTCTCATCCACCATATTCTCCAGACCTCTCACCTACTGACTACAACTGTTTCAAGTATCTCAACAACTTTTTGCATGAGAAATCCTTCAAAAACCTAATCGATATCAAAAACGCCTTCAGCAACCTAACTACCAGAACATAAGATTTTTTATGTCACTGGCATAAATACACTTGTTTTGTGTTTGCAAAAGTGTGTTGATTCTGATGGTGCTTATTTTGATCAATAGATTTTTGTTTGAGCCGAGATATGTTGATCAATATTTAAAAGTTAAAAACTGCAAGAATTTTCTTGTCAACCTGATATAATAGTCTTTTTTTTTTTTTTTAAATATTTTATTATTTGAATAGCTGTGCAAGTGTGATAGCTTGTTCTGCTGCTATTTGATTGGCTATTTAAATTTTTTTTTTTTTTTAAATATTTTATTATTTGAATAGCTGTGCAAGTGTGATAGCTTGTTCTGCTGCTATTTGATTGGCTATTTAAAAAATTTTTTTTTTTTTATTGATGGCTTTCCCTCTATTTGGCATGTTTATATGGGTTGTTCAGAGTTTTTATATTAGTTATTTTCCATATCCTTTCCCATGTTTTATTTATTGGCATTTGTTGTTTCATTTGGTGATGTAATCTTGCCAGGTTTCCTTGTTGGCTTTTTTAATGGTATAGTGTGCTTTTGTAGCTTGGTTCTGGTTTAAGATATTTGAGCATTTCTTTTCTGGTTTTTACCGCTTCTTTGCATTCTTTTGTAAATGAGAGATTTGTTTAGGATAACGGAACGTTTAGGGATGGTTTGTTTTGCTATTTTGATTAGGGTGTTGGTGAAGGCTAACACTTGAGTCTGGTTTATTGAATATTTCATTGTCAATTAGAGTTGAGCAGAGTTCATTGAATTTAATCAAATTTGCATTGTTGATTATCCATTTTGGGTTTTTTATCTCTAATGTAGGGTTCTTTGATTTAAAGAATATTGGTGAGTAATCACTGCCGCATCAATCATTGTGGACTCCCTAGTGGAAATCCATAAAGATCGAGGGAGAACACAAAGGTCAATGGCTGATGTGGTTCCATTGCCTGGATAGTTGTCATATGCCCACATTTTGCTGTGGGCGGTAAAGCTCTTCATTATTATAAGGTCGAAAAGCTGATCCATCAGGTTTTCAATTTCGTTTTTATTTATTTTATGTTTTGGAGGAATGTAAATTGAGAAGATGCTTATTGTTCTGTGGAGTGAAGCTTTTATTGCAATTACCTGAAGGTTTGTTTGTAGTAGTAGTAGTAGTAGTAGTAGTAGTAGTAGTACAACATGTGGTATTTGGTTTTTATGGAGTTGCTGCAAATAAGTCAGTTTTCTCTTGCTTGTTTGGTTATAGGTATTGTATCCTTTGAAAATAATGTTATCTGTTTCTTTGAGTAGAGTTTCTTGTAAGCATATTATGCCAGGGTTGTGGTTTGTCATTATGCATTTTATTTCTTCATTTTATGCCTCTGCAATTCCATTGTCTTATGTTTTAGTTTTTTTGTTTTTTCAGTTTCTATTTGACCCAGGATTTAGTGTCATGTCTTGTGTTTTTAAGTATCTTCTGTTCTATGGGGTTTGTTTGTGGTATTTTGAGGATTTTCTTCCAATTACATTTTTACTATCGTGCTATATGTGTTGCATAACTCAGGTGTTTCATCAATAGATTTGATTTGTTTCTTGTTTGTGTCTGGATTGTTCACATAACTTGTGACTTTTAGAGTTGGGTGAGGGCTGTTTGTACTGGGTTTTGTCTATATGTTTGTGTAGTTTCTATACAGCAAGGTTGTTTTTTTTTTTATCTTGATGGTTTTGATTTTGAACCACGTTTGCTGGTAGATATTTTTCTATTATGAAGAGTGAGAGTTGGGTGATGGGTTTGCATCTAGCAACTCAAGAACTATATACGTTGTATAGTAAGTGGTTACTTCTTCTGTTTCAATATTTGAGTCTGTACAGGTGTCCGGATGTGGTCTTTTTTTTATAATTTCATAACTTTATCTGTGTTAGCTTGGGGTTTATTGTCAGATGCCATCTGTAGAGTTTTGGAGTTCATTGACTATGCTCACAACCCATCTCGTGCCCCATAAGGGAATGCACTTAGAGGAAAACCCATTCATCTGATAACATCATGGCTGTATAGTCAATATACTTGTGCTGATGATTGGCAGTTTAAATTTCTGTCCCTGAGTTTTTATTTCCAAAATAATTACTCACCTAGGGACAGAAAAGGGTATGCATCTTTTCTTAGCAAGATTGACCCTATAGTCACTGTCCTAATTTAGATAATGTACATCTGAAAAAGGGCTGATATGACCAGCCGATTGATCAGATCGGGTTTCTCCAACTGTATGTCTAGCCCAAGTAAAGGCCAAGTTTGCTGGGAAGTGAGGGTGCTCCAAGTCCTTCAACCACCAGGATTCCATCCTAGAGTATCATGGGTTGCCAATGATGGTCCCACTGAGGAACTTTTACTCTCTGCGGAAGATTGGGGGGGGGGTCTTCATATTCTGATGCCCCACCAACAAAGCTTTACACACACACACTGGATTTGTGAACGCTACCATATTTTTGATTGGAGATCTGAGATAGTGTAAATATTCTCATTCTTTCCCATTAAACAAGTGAACCATTCTGGGGGGGGGACAATATAAATTATAATGCAAATGGCTTAAAAATGTTGGTTTGAAATTTTTCTTAAAACATCATAATTTCTTTTTCTTAAAATATAAAGTTAAAAATAAACACTTCTTATATGGGCAGAGAACACAGCCGATTTTTTTTCATTTAATGTGGCACCAGCTTGTCTATAAAGTATATCCTGTTTTTAATGCCTCAAAGGAGAAACAGGTTGTTGTCACCTGTCGATTTGTCCAAGAACTTTTTTCTGCACAAGTTTCATTGGAGTGGCAATAGCTGTAAATGCAAGACTATTGTATATTATTTTCCCTGTTCTATCCCACCTTTAAAGATTTATCTAGGTTGAAGAATAATACTCTTGAAATAGGGCAGAATTTAGGGTTAAGAGTCAACCAAGCCAAGAGGGAATTAGAATTATGTTGTAACATGTGGTTGATAATATCTTAGAAAAATTCATGTTATATGACCTAGCAGAAGTCTAAACTTTCCTTGGTTCGACTCACATTTGAGAAAGCCAAGATTAAAGCAAATGCAAAAAGAAAAAAAAAATCGTGGTAAAATGACCAGAATCGAACAGAAGATTTGGATAAAAGAGTTGGATGATAGAGTTGGAGTAAAGGCTGAAAACTTAGAAATTGACCGCCAGTCTTAAGTGGAATGGGGACAATAATGGATGATAACATTTAATACTAATAAAACTAAGCTTCTTTCATTCAACAATCACAAGAATTCTTTTCTTTTTTTTTTTTTTTTTTTTAAAATTACATTTTCACCCCAAACAAGGCACATTGCCACTTTGTTGTAGGGGTCTACTATCGGGGACATAAGCATCAGGGGTACTGTGGAGGAAGTTGGGCAGCAAGATGTCAGTTCACGTTGCACTTGAACTTCTGCATGTCAGAGCAGTCGGGGAAGCAGGGACCCGGAAGGGAATTCCAAAGTCTAGCGGTTCTTGGGAAGAAACAATTGGAGTAGAAGGCTCTCTTGCATCTAGGGATCTCTACTGTGAAGGGGTAGGATTTAGCTGCTTGTCGGGTTTGTCGGGAGGAGGGGGTATTTACGTCGTGGGAGCACAAGTGTTTGCAGTTCATCAGAGCATTCTCCGTTAAATACATGTAGAACAGGCAGAGGGATGCAACATTTCGTCGATGGGACAGAGGCTGAAGTTTAGGACCTATCAGATTGGCATCTCTCTTTTGAACTTTGTTTAGGAGCGAAAGACTAGCGGCAGATGCACCAGCCCAAATATGACAACAATACTCCATACATGGGCGAATGGTGGCCTTATAGAGGTATAGGATACTTTCAGCCACCGATTGCCATGACTAATAACAATACCTGAGAAATCTTTGTTCAAACTCCACATTTACAGGTCAAATAAATTAGAGAAAATATGTTGAAGATATTTCCAAAACAAATGCAAAAAAGGTGGGTTCTCTCTCATAAACGAGAAAACTACTCTCACCTGATAGTATCTTCTATCACTACAAAGCCACCATTGGCCCATACATAGAGTATTGTTGCATCTATCATTAATCTCTCTCTCTTTCAGACAAGGTCCAAAACAAAATCGCAGAATCTATAAGGCTTTGTACTATCATCCCTCTAATTAGTTAAGGATGAGGGAGGCAATAAATTTCCAAGTAATTCTAGCCTTCCAAGGCAGTTAGTTCCTAAATTATTTTGATATTTTTTCATGCAAAAAAGCTAGTAAAACACATGCATACATATATAATTAGTTACCCTGCCATCAACCCTAAGTCCAAGTGGTAAACTACTCTAAAATTACTTCTTTAACCCTACCACTGACCCTACATTCAATTTGCTTGACATTTCTGGATGACTAAGGATGAAATTACAAACAATGTTCTGTTTTATTTTTTTACATAGGTATCATCACTTATCTTTATAAGAGGCCACTCGAGGATAAGGGTAAAAGAGTGTACAGTAGAAATTGGACAATATAGTAACCGTTAGTAATGGAGATTCAGTAAATTTGTTAACTTATATGGAATTGTTTATATATATATAACTACTTCATTTACTCAGATAAAATTGATATACGAAAGTATAAATTTATGCGTACACTTTAAGTATTTGCTTCAAAAGTGCTCAATACGTAGGTAGAGCTAGTTAGTAATTTATAAAATATATATGGCGATTAAGCTACACTGAATATTCCGCTTCCGCGTTTCATCCACTCTACCTAAAGAATCCTAGAGTGGATGAAACGCGGAATATATATATATATATATTTGTAGTCATCGACATACAGTCCTGTTTCGTTGTATCACAACTCATCAGTGCTGCTAGATCAGCATCTCTCCCAAGCCAAGGATTGAACCTAGGACCGTCGTGTTGACAGTCGGCGGTTCTCCCACTCGACCATGGAATTGACGCCCGTGAATAACTCGTCGGAATGTCTATTCAAATAGACACCCGCCACCACTTTTATAGTGCTCAAATCGCATGTTCGTAAACAAACAACGAGCTTCGCATTTTCAGCCAATTAAGTAGCGAGTGAGATTATTTACGACAGTGCTCTACCCAAATAGGGGGGCTTAAAATATATTTGTAGTCATCGACATACAGTCCTGTTTCATTGTATCACAACTCATCAGTGCCGCTAGACCAGCATCTATATATATATATATATATATATATATATACTAGCTGTACCCTGCCACGCATTGCTGTGGCTCAAATTAGCGCAATGGAAAAAGTTCCAAAATGAGAAAAAGCATGTTTCTTATAGGTTTAATTTTCCATTTTGCATGGGTACATCGTTTTTGTTGTTCCATTTTCTTAGCTGATATAGAGATTTTCCGGTTTGGTGACTCTTGAATACGTAACATAAATTGTCCATGTGAAAAAACAGTCAGTGTGTAACTGTAAGGCCCACAATTGTAAAGATTGTTCCCTGTGCTTTGTTGATGGTTATTGCAAATGACAATAAAATTGGAAAGTGCAATTTCCTAAAGTGTAATGATGTATCTGGTGGAATCATAGGAATGCATGGATATATTCATCTGTGAAAGGTCCTGTTAAGATTGTTGTTTCTATGATATTGTTCGTTAATTTTTTTTACTGCAAGCTATGTGCCATTGCAAAGCATGGATTGGTTTATATTTCACAACATGATAATTAGTACACCAAATTTCAGTTGCAATACATGCGGTGGCATCCCTGGCAAATATAGCTGTTGGATAATTAACCACTTTATCTGCTTTCACAACAATGTCGATGGATTTGTATTTGACTACCTCACTTGGAATTTTACATTGAATAATAGCGTTAAGTTCATGGGCATCTTTGTATTGACCTGCAAGAATAGCTCATTCACTCAGTCAAATGGAATTCTTATAATTTGAATATCTGCAAAAATCTTTTAAACTAACTATTCTTTTGATGAAATAAAATTACAGAAATTACAGAAGTTAAAAGTCAAAGAATTTTGCCCTTAACTCTGATCAGCTGGCACTTTTTCGTATCCAATTTCCCACAAGTGATGCAAAAGTTTTTGTGCGGATCAAACAGTCTGCAACTGTACATGCATATTTTGAGTTAAGTTTAATGTCTTCACATGGAACAAAAAAGTAGAGTATTTGAGGCAAGCATTTATTTCATCTGCTGGTGGTGATCGAAGAATAACAGGTAACATTTGTCTGAAATCTCCTGCAAGCAATATTACTGCATTCCCAAATGGTCTGACATTGCCACGCAAATCTTGCAAGGATCGACCAAGAGCCTCAAGTGATTTTTTGCGTACCATTGTGCATTCATCCTAAACAATAAGTTTGCATTTCTGCAATATTTTTCCCCATATTGGATGTTTTTGAGATGTTGAAGATGAGATTTTTGAAAAATTGAATGTTTTAAAGTAGAATAAATAATTCTTTTACTTGGCAAGCAAGGTCACAGGTATTCCTCATGCAGCAAGGGCTAAGGCTATGTCATTTTGTTACCAAATGGCTGCCAAAATCAATTTAATTAGAAAGGTTTTACCAGTTACTTCTGGTGCTGTTTAAGGTAGCAGTAATTTCCAAATAACTTCTATTCTCACAGTCAG
>NC_136514.1:65399307-65401807 GCF_053919585.1 Euprymna scolopes | reverse complement strand
TACATTACATAGATATATAATACATATAATATATATAACATATATATAATACATATAATATATATATAATATATATATATATACAACATATATATATAATACATATAATATATTCATATATATAATATATATAACATATATATATATAATATATATAACATATATATAATATATACATATAAAATATATAATATATATACATATATAATATATATACATACAATATATATATACACATATAATATATATATATACATATATATATATTATAATATATATATAATATATATATAATATATATATATCATATATATATACACATAATATATATAATAATATACATATAATATATATATACATATATAATATATATACAATATATATACATATATAATATATATATATACATATATAATATATAATACATATATATACATATATAATATATATATAATATATATACATATATAATATATAATACATATATATACATATATAATATATATACATATATAATATCAATATATAATATATATACATATATAATATATAATACATATATACATATATAATATATATATACACATATAATATATATATACACATATATAATATGTATATAATATATATATACATATATAATATATATATACACATATATAATATATATATATACACATATATAATATATATATACATATATATATACATATATAATATATATATACACATATATAATATATATATACACATATACAACATATATATATATATACATATACAATATATATATAATATATATATATACAAAATATATATATATATACATAATATATATATATACATATATAATATATATATACATATACAATATATATTATTATATATATATATAATACATATACATATATAATATATATATATATATATACATATAATATATATATACATACATAATATATAAACATATATAATACATATACATATATAATACATATACATATATGATATATAAACATATATAATACATATACAATACATATACAATACATATACATATACAATATATAGACATATATAATATATAAACATATATAATATATATACATATATAATATATAAACATATATAATATATAATACATGTATAATATATAAACATATATAATACATATACCAATATGTAATATATAAACATATATAATACATATACCAATATGTAATATATAAACATATATAATACATATACATATATAAACATATATAATACATATACATATATAATATATAAACATATATAATACATATACATATATAAACATATATAATACATGTACATATATAATATATAAACATACATACATATATACATATATAATATATATACATATATAATATATATACATGTATAATATATATATAATATACATTATATATATATAATATAAATTATATATATATAATATATATTATATATATAATATAAATTATATATATAATATAAATTATATATACAATATAAATTATATATATAATATAAATTATATAATATATAATATAAATTATATATATTACATATTATATATATAATATAAATTATATATAAATATAATATATATTATATATATAATATAAATTATATATATATATTATATAATATTATATATATTATATTATATGTATATTATATTATATATATTATATTATATGTATATATATAATATATATAATATAATATACATATAAAATAATATATATAATATAATATACATATAAAATAATATATATAATATAATATACATATAAAATAATATATATAATATATATATATATATATATAATATACATAATATATATATATAATATACATATAATATATATATACAATATATATATATAGATATATATAATATAATATAATATATATATACAATATATATATATAATATATAATATATATATATATATACATATATATATAATATATATAAAATATATATATATATTATATATATACATCGTATATATATAATATATATATATATATATACATATATATATAATATATATAAAATATATATATATATTATATATATACATAAATATATATATATATATAAATATATATAAATATATATACAAATAAATATACATATAATATATATATATAATACATTACATAGATATATAATACATATAATATATATAACATATATATAATACATATAATATATATATAATATATATATATATACAACATATATATATAATACATATAATATATTCATATATATAATATATATAACATATATATATATAATATATATAACATATATATAATATATACATATAAAATATATAATATATATACATATATAATATATATACATACAATATATATATACACATATAATATATATATATACATATATATATATTATAATATATATATAATATATATATAATATATATATATCATATATATATACACATAATATATA
>NC_136514.1:65361807-65381807 GCF_053919585.1 Euprymna scolopes | reverse complement strand
AATTTATAGCATCAGTAAATTGTAAACTTGTTATAGCCCCTCAGCTAAGAGAAGTTATACTGAGATGACCACAAAATGCACCGAATCATAGAAATTAGGGACTTGCGATTTTGGAAAATTGATAATAGTGTAATCTATATATCTGTAAAAGTGAAAGTGTCTGTGTGTGTGTGTGTGTCTGTACATTTCCCTACACAATAACTGTCAATTTTAAGTCTACAGACTCGAAATTTGATATACAGGGTACTGAGATTTGGGAAAATCTTTTTAATCTGTTTTCGGCAAGAAATTTGGCTGTTAAGGGTTCAAAGTTCAACGATTTGACCTTTGAGAACTCAACACAACCCCTCCGACAATTTTGGGTTTAAACACTTGAAATTTTAGATATAGATTCCTTAGACATGGATCTAACTTAATAACTTGATTTGAGTCCCAAACAATAAATGTTAAGGGGTCATAATAGGGGTCAAAGTTAAAAAAAATTGACTTTTTTTTTTTTACTCAACACATACCTCCAAACACCTGGGCAACGCTGGGCTAAAATGCTAGTGAATAAAAAGCAATCAACAATCGTGCTATCCAACCACAATGATGTCGTTGGTATGGCAACTGATAAGGTTGAACTACTTGCCCGATAGTTTGCTTTGAATTCCATATTGGACTCTGCTAACCACTCTCTCCCAAATTTCCCATTGCGGACTGAAGCCACACTTGATCTGACTATCACTTTTTCCCATGTCAGGGTTATCATAAAAAACCTTGTCACCTCCAAAGCATGCAGGCATGATTTTACCCGGATATTGATAAAGAAATGCTCTGATGAGTTGGTACTTGTCCTCTGTGGTAACAGTGTAAAATTTCTGGTAAAAGAACTTGCCCATAAAGTTATTGCCCCACCCCATCAATCTCCTGTTCGTTGCTAAAATTCTTGGATGATTAATCAATCTAGCAAGAGCTCACCACCTTGTTAATACTAAACTTCTTTTTAACCATCATGGATTCAGGTAAATATGTTTTACTGTGGATATCCAAACACTCATCTTTAAAAACATCATACATTGGACAAGGCAGGTGAGACTGGGACAGTAATGTTTGATATAAAGCAAGCTTTGGCATGAAGATATTTTCATGAAAATTAATTCACATCATATTACTGAATGAATATTAACATAATCAGATTCTTCTTTGTCAAAAGATCCAGATTGTCCTCGATAATACACCCAAACGTGACATTAATGTGGGTCTATTCTAAGAATCGATTCTTGATCCTTTACTGTTTCTGATTTTCATAAAAGGCTTTCATGATGAAATTGTGTCTGAGATGGGTATATTTGCTCTATTACATAACTCCATGCTTTATTCTTGATATGTGGGTTAAAAAAAAAAAAAAAGGTGAACAAGGCAACAGCTGAAACCTTAGAAAATAATCACCAGTCTGTTAAATGAGGATATAAATGGATGGTAACATTTAATGCTACTAAGACAAATTTCCTTTCTTTTAATAACTATAAGAAAGCTTTATAACTACCGATTGTCATAGATAATACTTGAAGTAGTAACATTCAAACTTCTGGACCAAACATTCATAGGTAAAATGAGTTGGAACAAATAGAAGAAACAGACAAGGCTGCTGCAAGGAAAGTGGGCTCCCTCTACCATGCTGGAAAACTTCCCACACTTGTCAGTGTCTTGTAGTTCTACAAAACTACTCATGCAGAAAGTTATCATATCTAAGTTGATGCACGAATCACTGGTCTCTCCCTCTTAAACAGGGACCCCAAAAGAGTCTTACTTATAGGACCCACACTGTTCACAAAGCTCCTATTCCATCACCACAATATTGCATTCCTGTGCTTGCTTTACAAGTACTTTAATGGAATGTACTCTGATGAGACTCTGCTCTGGTGCCCTCCTCACCTCAACATAAATACATCCAACAAACAATCTTGTATTGTTTTAATAAGCAATTCAACTAAATCCCACATTTTCACTTGAGATGCCAGAAGACTTTCACTCTAATAGCTTTTTTTCTATAAACTGCTACCCTTTGGAATTTTCTCCCTGCTTCTCATTTCCCTGACTGGACCAACATTCAGCAGTTTAAATGCAATTTTAAGAAACATCTTGCTATACAACTTCACATTTAACACGCTTGCATGGATATGGTCACTAATTCATAGTAGCTGCTTACATCTCAGTGGCAATGTACCTTGTTTGAAGTGAATAAAAGTAAAAAATGTAATTTAAAAAAAAATAAAAACGTATTATAAATTCTCTATCTTGGGACAATATTTCAACATCTATTATGTTGATAGGGGTTTAAGGGTTTCCCTCTTATTTAAATCCTTATGTAACTTTTTCAATAGATTTGTTATGTTCTTGTTTATCATTAACATTAAAACAAAATTTTTTTAATTGTCTCAAATTACTTGAATTGACAGATTTTTCCGCCAGCATTGTTGTTATATTGACAAAACAAAAATATCAAAAAATATATATTAGAAACAAAAACATTTATCATAGATCGATTAAGAGTTTATATATTTTTTAAAGTTGTCAAAAGTTCTTTGTTTTTAAATTAACAGAAGTTTTGTTTTAATGGTTGAAATCCAAAACCGATACTGTCATTCAAATAAATTGTATTAGAGATACATTTTTATAACCCTCTTCCTCTGGAAATTGTTAAGTTGCAGTGAAGATTAAAAAGAGGATACGGAGGTGAATAAAGTTTTTAATCACACAAGAAATAGATTCACGGTTAGAAATTCACTAAATAATTTTTAAATAAATTTAAGAAATATTAACATTTTTTTTAGACATTTCTAAACCTAATGTTTTAAAAATCTATAAAAGTTACAATAATATTTTTTAAATAAATTTCAAAATCGTAAAAGATTTTTAGGAATTTAACTTACAGTATTGACTTGTAAAATAGACACAGAGATGCAACATTGTAGTGATAAAACCAAGGTTGAAGCTTGGCCGATTTTGGATCCCGTTTAAGAGTGAGAGACTGGTGGTAGCTGTGCCAACCCAGATGTGGCAACAATACTCCAGGCATGAGCAAACGGTGGCTTTGTAGATGTATGAAATACTCTCTGGTATGAATAATTTTCTAACACTGTAGAGGAACCCCATCTTTTTTGCAGCAGTTAAGATGATGGCTTAATAAAAATTTGTTAATCTTTCAGCATATTCTTTACATTGTCGAACTCTGGAATTTCATACGGAACCCTTTGCTTTTGTTCCATCAACCATGACTGGATAGAGGTTCTAAGTAATTTACAATTGCATTTTCAGTAATCCATACTGAGGATAAAACTGTCAACCTTCAGAAGAAGGTCACCTTTTACAACTAAATTTTTTCAAGTACTCTAACCACTGCACACCGAGTTTTTATGGATAATTCTAGTATGAATTTTAGGAGCCATAAGCCTATTTTATTTCTAGATGTAAATACCACTTTTTATTACTACATATTATTGCTATATATATATATATATATATATATATATATATATATATATATATATATATATATATATATATGCAAGGCCACAGGGGAGACAAGCAAAAGAGCAAAACTGAAGCTGCCTGCTAGGACACTATATATACAAATGTAGGCAAATTTGGGCATATTTTATTAGTTTGAAAATAGAGGTTGTTTTTTACCAATTGTCATAAAATCTTAATTATAATCTTCAAAAAGCCTGCAAATTTTGATGTAGCTTTATCCCATAGAACCAAAGATATGAGCATTTCAATATTCGATTTGGCTAAGAGTATAGATATATGCATATATATACTAGCTGTACTCTGCCACATGTTGATGTAGCTCAATTTGGCAAAATGGGGAAAATCCCCAAATGAGAAAATGCATGTTTCATATATGCTTAATTTTCCAGTACTTGTTGATATACAATTTTTTGTTGTTCAATTATCTGAGCAGATTTTTCTGGTTTGCCGACTCTTGAACATGCAACATAAATTGTCCATGTGAGAAACAGTCAATGTGTAGATGTAAGCCACACAATGTAAAGATTGTCCTTGAGCTTTGTTGGTGATTGCAACTACAATCAAATTGGGAATTGCAATTTCCTAAATTAAAATGGTGTATCCAGTGGAATACTAAGAATGCGTGGAATGAAGACATCTTCACCTTTGAAAGGCCCTGTCAAAATTGTTGCTTCTATGATGTTTATTAATTTTTTTACTGCAAGCCATGTGCCATTGCAAAGCTTGGGTTGCCAATTTTCAATTACAGTACATGCGGTGATATCCCTGGCAAAAATTCTGTTGGATAATTAACCATTTCAGCTTTCACAACAGTGTTGAGAGACTTGTATGTGACTACCTCACTTGAGCTGAATAATATTGTTAAGTTTATGGATGTCTTTGTTTTGAGCTGCAAGAATAACTCATTCACCCAGCCAACTGGAATTCTTTATAATTAATTTGAGTATTTGGAAAAACCTTTTTTACCAACTCTTCTTTTGATGTAACTAAATTACAGAAGTTATGAGGCAACAAAATTCGACCTTAACTCAGATCAGCCGGCATTTTCTCAATTTCCAACAATCGACGTTAAAATTTCTGTGGGTTGATCGCTCTGCACATTGCAAAGATCTATCAAGAGCCTCAAGTGATTTTTTGTGTGCCAGTGTGCATTCATCCCAAACAATAAGTTTGCATTTCTGCAATATTTTTCCTATACTGGGTGCTTTGGAGATATTAAACATGGGAGTTTTGAAAAATTGAATGTTTAATTGTAATTTCAAAGCAGAATGAGCAGTTCTTCTACCTGGTAGTAAGGTCGTAGTTATTCTACATGAAGCAAGAGCAAAGGCTATATCATTTTGTGATCGAATGGCTGCCAAAATCAATTTAATTAGAGAGGCTTACCAGTTTCTTCTGGTACTGCTCTAATTAGCAGTAATTTTCAAATAACTTTCTATCCTCACTGTAAGTAATTTATCTAACAGTTTTATCCATGTTTTGACAATGACTTTGACTGTAAGTAATTAAGGTAACTAAAATAGAATGAGGGATTAAGGAGAGAGAGAGAGAGAGAGAGAGAGAGAGAGAGAGAGGAAGATAGAGAGAGAGAGAGAGGAAGATAGAGAGAGAGAGGAAGATAGAGAGAGAGAGGAAGATAGAGAGAGAGGAAGATAGAGAGAGAGAGCAAGATAAAGATAGAGAGAGGAAGATAGAGAGAGAGAGAGAGGAAGATAGAGAGAGAGAGAGGAAGATAGAGAGAGAGAGGAAGATAGAGAGAGAGAGGAAGATAGAGAGAGAGAGAGGAAGATAGAGAGAGAGAGAGGAAGATAGAGAGAGAGAGAGGAAGATAGAGAGAGAGAGAGAAAGATAGAGAGAGAGAGAGGAAGATAGATAGAGAGAGGAAGATAGATAGAGAGAGGAAGATAGATAGAGAGAGGAAGATAGATAGAGAGAGGAAGATAGAGGGAGAGAGGAAGATAGAAGGAGAGAGGAAGATAGAGGGAGAGAGGAAGATAGAGGGAGAGAGGAAGATAGAGAGAGAGGAAGATAGAGAGAGAGGAAGAGAGAGAGAGAGAGGAAGAGAGAGAGAGAGGAAGATAGAGAGAGAGAGAGGAAGATAGAGAGAGAGAGGAAGAGAGAGAGAGAGAGAGGAAGATAGAGAGAGAGAGAGGAAGATAGAGAGAGAGAGAGGAAGATAGAGAGAGAGAGAGGAAGATAGAGAGAGAGAGAGGAAGATAGAGAGAGAGAGAGGAAGATAGAGAGAGAGAGAGGAAGATAGAGAGAGAGAGAGGAAGATAGAGAGAGAGAGGAAGATAGAGAGAGAGGAAGATAGAGAGAGAGAGAGAGGAAGATAGAGAGAGAGGGAGAGGAAGATAGAGAGAGAGGGAGAGAGAGAGAGAGAGGAAGATAGAGAGAGAGAGGAAGATAGAGAGAGAGAGGAAGATAGAGAGAGAGAGGAAGATAGAGAAAGATAGAGAGATAGAGAGAGAGAAATAGATAAAGAGAGAAATGGAGAAAGAGAGAGAGAAATGGAGAGAGAGAGAAATGGAGAAAGAGAGAGGGAAATGGAGAGAGAGAGAGGGAAATGGAGAGAGAGAGAGAGAGGGAAATGGAGAGAGAGAGAGGGAAATAGGGAAAGAGAGAGAGGGAAATAGGGAAAGAGAGAGAGGGAAATAGGGAAAGAGAGAGAGGGAAATAGGGAAAGAGAGAGAGGGAAATAGGGAAAGAGAGAGAGGGAAATAGGGAAAGAGAGAGAGGGAAATAGGGAAAGAGAGAAAGACGTAGGGAAAGAGAGAAAGACATAGGGAAAGAGAGAAAGACATAGGGAAAGAGAGAAAGACATAGGGAAAGAGAGAAAGACATAGGGAAAGAGAGAAAGACATAGGGAAAGAGAGAAAGAGATAGGGAAAGAGAGAAAGAGATAGGGAAAGAGAGAAAGAAATAGGGGGGAAAGAAATAGGGGGGAAAGAAATAGGGGGAAAGTGATGGGGGGAAAGAAATAGGGGGAAAGTGATGGGGGGAAAGTGATGGGGGGGAAAGTGATGGGGAGGGGCAGAGGGGGACGTGGGGGGAAAAAGATAGAGGAGAAAAAGAGGGGGGAAAAAGAGAGAGAAGAAAAAGAGTGGGGAAAATAGAGAGGAGAAAAAGAGTGGGGAAAAGAGAGAGGAGAAAAAGAGTGGGGAAAAGAGAGAGGAGAAAAAGAGTGGGGGGAAAAGAGAGAGGTGAAAAAGAGTGGGGGAAAAGAGAGAGGAGAAAAAGAGTGGGGGAAAAGAGAGAGGAGAAAAAGAGTGGGGGAAAAGAGAGAGGAGAAAAAGAGTGGGGGAAAAGAGAGAGGAGAAAAAGAGTGGGGGAAAAGAGAGAGGAGAAAAAGAGTGGGGGAAAAGAGAGAGGAGAAAAAGAGTGGGGGAAAAGAGAGAGGAGAAAAAGAGTGGGGGAAAAGAGAGAGGAGAAAAAGAGTGGGGGAAAAGAGAGAGGAGAAAAAGAGTGGGGGAAAAGAGAGAGGAGAAAAAGAGTGGGGGAAAAGAGAGAGGAGAAAAAGAGTGGGGGAAAAGAGAGAGGAGAAAAAGAGTGGGGGAAAAGAGAGAGGAGAAAAAGAGTGGGGGAAAAGAGAGAGGAGAAAAAGAGTGGGGGAAAAGAGAGAGGAGAAAAAGAGTGGGGGAAAAGAGAGAGGAGAAAAAGAGTGGGGGAAAAGAGAGAGGAGAAAAAGAGTGGGGGAAAAGAGAGAGGAGAAAAAGAGTGGGGGAAAAGAGAGAGGAGAAAAAGAGTGGGGGAAAAGAGAGAGGAGAAAAAGAGTGGGGGAAAAAGAGGAAAAAAGAGAGGGAAGGAGAGGGGAAGGGAGAAAGACAGAACTATAGAGGGAGTGAGAGAAAGAAAAAGGGGCTCAAAGAGAGATGGAGCGGAAGAAAGAGGAAGAGATGGAGAGTGAGGGATAGATAGAGGGAGAGAGAAACAGAGGGTAAACTCCACGTCACCGTTTTTGTCCTTGATCAGTAGAGAAAAAAATCCTTCTAGACTGAGGCAATTTTAATTTTTGTTCCTATCCAGAGTACCCCTTTTTTGGGAGCTGGATTTTCCATACATTAAAAACTAAACTTGCGTTTAACTCTGCCCTCATGGGGAGAGAAGTAAATAGGAACAGTGTGTGGGAGAGAGAGAGTAACTTTGGAACTAAAAAACTACACGAATAATAATTGCTATTCGGTTGTATTGCAGCATTAAAAATGCATTTTAAAAATATAATTTACTTTTTATGTTGCAATGTAGTTGTGTAGGAAGTATGAATGAATATATTTTCTAATCTAATGTTTAAAATTATATATATAATACACATTGATCACTAAAGCAATGAATACGCGATTGGTAAAGAAAAAATACACCGGCATGTTCAATCACCATTCGTTTATGCTTCTTACACGGTGGTATTACAGCATATAAAATAAATTTTTAAGATAGAATTTATTTTTTATGTTGCAATGTGATTGTGTAAGAAATATAAATGAATATATTTGTTAGTTTAACGTTTAAAAATACTGACCGCTAAAGCAATAAATATGCGATTGGTAAACAAAGTTTTTATACATGTGACTAACAGTAAAGTCAAAATCGATATTTTTCGGCATTTTTTGAGACATAGGAATTTTATTATTATTATTATTTGATAGTAAATATCTAAAAATAAACCATATTAGTGTAAAACAAAATAGTAAAACAATCGTTAAGAAAAAAAAATCCCCAAATTTCTTGTTGCCTTCAAAATGATCGACTTTCACAGAGAAGAAACGATTTCAAAAATAGTTTTAATATTGTAATATGTTTTATCTTAAATATATAAAAACACACTTGGATTAGATCAAAATACTATTGCAAAATATTGAAGCAATCGGTTCAGTAGTTTTTTTTTAGATCATTGGTTAATAACAAACAATTTTACATTTATATATATAATTAATCACGTTGACACACTGGTTCCCACTGGATCACTGAAGTTAAGCAACATTGAACCTGGTCAATACTAAATGGGTGACCATTTGGAACTTTTAAGTGCTGTACGTGCTCTCCGCTTATCTCCGCATTGTTTCCAGTCGTCCTGGACTTTTCCTTACCACTGGACTCCGACAGTGTCGATTTAGGAGGAGAGGTGTGGTTGGAGATTGCACAACCCTTGCCTCACAATTACATGCACAGCTGCTCCTACAAGCGATATCCTTTGTCTTTCGAGACTGAACGGAGGCATTGAGGCATCAATATATATATATTATAGCTATGAAAAAGGGAAGACCGAGTTTTTTGTATCCATGATAAAAAGGGAAAACATTTAATGAAGGTTAAGAAAAAAAAAAAAAGATAATGGGGTAAAGTCGGCCGACCAGGTTTCACCCTTACTTTTCAAACGCCAAATTGAGTTGTTGTGTTTTTTTTAATTTATTTTATTATTAAAGGGAAACGAATCTAAATGTGGGGTGCGACTAAAATAAAATCAAATTATGAGGGGGAAGAAAAAAAAAATGGGGGAATGACTAAAATAAATCTATCGTTATGATAAATGTACAATGGGGATAAAACGCCTTAGAGACAAATCACGTTCAAACCCAAAAGACAATTCTTCTGCTACCAGAAAGAAGGTCTCTTTAACTGGGCGTGAATAGTCTCCAAGACCTTCAAATGAAATGAGTGAGCATGACTCAATAGAAAATGAGTCACTGCTGAAATTCATTGCACATCGTGGGTTTTTAAGTAAATGGTCCCTTATAGCAGAACCATACGCATTGCTCAAAATGTCCGTTCATTGGTAGATTCCATTCTGAATTTTACTAGGTACATGCTGTTGGAGCGACCATCTAACCTGAGGGTTGTTCTGCCCACATAGTTGGCACTGCAACTACATTTAAATTGATAAATAACATTATTCATATGAAGGGAAGGGGGGGAGCAGAACATCCTTTTGAGAGGATGGCAATAATGGTTTTGTCGCAAACACCACACGTACATTGGAGGCAAAATAGCAATGTTCCACAGCTGTTTGGCGAATTTTTCACTTATTGTCCCTAACCAAGGTAAACGAATGTAAATTGGACATTCTAGGGTTATAATCAGGATTCGGTTCTGGGGTTCGGGAAGGAGTGAGTCACTCTCTCGACAACAGCACATTTCTGCCCTCTTTTCCAATCGACCACACCTGGCCTCTTGCCACCAATGTCACACTGCACAATCTGAATGTCAGCAATACAAAATTCTTTTCCTCTCCACTATCCCATTGCCACTCTGCCGATACGCTGCCCTAAACAATTGCCTTACTCCCCACCTATCACACACCTCTTTAAAGGCTTCTGATCGGAAAGCGGGGGCCATTATCCATTAACAGTTCCTCAACCAGCCCTCTCTCCAAAAATATTTCTTCGATGACCCCTCCGATCGCTCATGCAGCTTCTGCCCTGATCTCTCTCCATATGGCAAACTTCCCCGGTCCACAGTCGACCATCGACAGATACAGCTTATGGCAATAATGAGTCACATCAATGGCCAATCGCTTCCAGTCCTCTGCAATGTGTAACTCTCCTGCTTCATGTCTGGATAGTCCGGGGTCTATCAATTGGCACTCCTGACAGTGCTCCACTACCTCCCTGACCTCCTTCTCGGTGGTTTCCGGGCAAACCTCTCTTGCCAAATATAATGTCCGTTCTCGACTAAAGTGGTGCATTTCATGTAACTTTTTAACTTCCTCTCCTGCACAGTATACTGAGGAAACCTCCTTTCTCTCTTGCAGCCAGGGCTTCTTTACCCGTGTCATCGAATCCACCTTGTTCTTTTCTGACGGAATCAGCACTACAGATACCTTCAACTGGAATTCCGCTATCAAATCTGCAAGTGCTCCAAGCCTGCACTTGATCAGCATTTCTGCAGCACCTCTGGTCCTAACTCTTATCGCCAGTCACTGCCGACCTGATCCATGAAACTACCGTTGCCAAATCGGATTTGATTTCAATCGTTTTCAATCCCCACTTCAGGGCCAGATTGATTCCTTTCATAGCGGCCTCCAGTTCGGCTACATTGATATGGGAATAGTCGTTTTTCTTCCTTAACCACACCGCATCTTCCACAGTTATGCCTCCCATCTCTAATACGACACCCAATGTCAGACTGCTGGCATCACACTAAATCACCCCCGTGTCTCTGCCGCTGATGTACCATTTCCCCTTTACTGGGTCTTCTTTCGTCACTCTCGCGATGATTTCCTGTAGCATGTTCGTGACCTCCTTTGTCACACAGCCCTCCCAGCCATCAGTGCCCGTTTGTCGTTTAATAAAGCTGCACACTATCCTGAGCCAGCCGGCGATTGCATAGTGTCCCACCAGTCTCCCGCAGACCGAGAAGAGTTCCTGTTTTGTCAGGTCGGTTCCGATTTCGGGTATTGCATTCCCTCGTCTAAAGACAAGGCTTCCTTTGCCATCTCAGCATAGTTTCAACCCCAATGTCGCTCCTTCATCCAGGGACTCCACCGGTTTTGCAGTCAACCCATACCTCGTGACATGGCCTCTCACTTTCTCTCTGCTGTCACCTCTGCTTCCTCCACGAAAATGTCATCAATGTACAAACTCATAGCCTTGTCCACTGTACAGTCTTTACTCAGCACCGTCTTCAGCACGGCAGTCATAATTTTTGGGGCTGAGCTCAGCCCAAAGCCTAACATCGTCAGGCAATACAACTTCCCCTTGTACCGGACCAATTGATGATTCCAGAGTTGTTCATCTACATGGATCTGGAGATAAGCCGACTTCAGTTCGACAATCTTAGTGGCCTGCTTCATTCTCCTCCACTTCCTCATCACCTCTTCGCATACATCAATCCCCTTTCCAGTGTGGCAGGCTACGTATCTGTTTAATTCTCTGAAATCCAGTACCGGTCTAACTTTATTCTTTGTGGGTTGAACACCCGCCAGTAATGGTAGCACTCTTTTTTCTTCCCCTTTCCACGGTTTCAGAATTCCCTCTTCTATCCACCTCTTCACTTCTTCCTCGAATCCTTTTCTTATTTCTCCTCGCAGTGTTTTCTCGTAGCAGCTTACTTTGTTTCGTAGTTCCTGAGGCCTAGAAATCCATTTCCATTCCACCGTCCACCTCTCACCATCGAATCTCGCCAGGAAATCCTCGTCCTCGATGCAGCAAGCCTCTGGTTTTGTGTTCTGGTATTTCTATCACCTTCCACTCCTGGCATTCCTACTGTGCTAAGGCGTCCAAAAGTTACTTGGCCCCCTCTCAACGTAGCAACCCCCAGTTGGTTGATCACACTTACACCTAAAACCACATCATCACCAAGCAGACGATCCAACACCAGGGCTCTTAGTCCAATAGGCACACCTTGCACCAGTATTTCCGATGTTGTCTCTCCCAGGCATTTCACCTCTTTGCCACCCACGGTCTTAATACTCCTGGTTCCGCTCCATGATCTAGCGACATTCTTCGTTACCAACGTCACGGTGCAGCCTGAGTCAACAAGGCTCTCTTCCCATTGACTACTACCGGTAACTGAGGCAACGTTTCGTTGTGCGCCATTTCCACATAGAAGAGTGAACCATTGGCGCAATGGCTCCCCTTCACTCGTTTCCCTGGTCCCGTGCAGCAACGCAATAGCGGCTAATGTGCCCCACTCGTCCACATCGGTAGCAGATGACCCCCGGTCTCGGCTCTTTGCAGTCCTTGAGCAAGTGAGGGCCCTGGCACCGGAAGCACTTGATGGCAGCCCCCCCCCCCTGTCGCTTCGCTACCTGTCTCTCGTCATTCAAGTGGGGTCTTATGCACTTATTTCCACTCACAGCTGCAGCCACAATTGGGCCCTTGACATTCTTGACTAGGACTCTAGCGTGGACCAAGAGATCGTCCACTTCCATCATATTGATCTCAGTGATTCATGCATGTTCGCGGAGATTTCTTCTGGGAAGCCATTCACTAGGTATAGCTTTACCGTCATCTCCAGACTCCTCCCAACGTAACCAGCCAATCCTGCCAGTCTTCTTATCTCTGCAACAAAAATGTCAACAGACTCGCCAGTCCGCCTCAAACTTGCAAGCTTGCCGAGTGCTTCAAATGGACTCTCAGCAAAAGCCAATTTCAGTCTTTGCTCCACTGAGGCAAGGTCTCCCTTATCTTCATCACGCATCTGCTGGTAAATAGTGAGGGCTTCCCCCTCTAAGTAGAGCGGCAGCAGGGTGACCATGTCTTCGATTTTTTGCAACCTTACCACCATCTTTAATTTTTCCAGCCATTTAATTAGGTCACCCTCCCCAGTGAAGGATCTCAGCATATGAGTTGAGAGTCTCCGGTCAGCCATGTTAACCTGCTTGACTCGCCGAAATAGCTTCTAGGGTTATAATCAGGATTCGGTTCTGGAGTTCGGGAAGGAGCGAGTCACTCTCGACAACAGCATGTCTCTGCCCTCTTCTTTTCCAATCGACCACACCGGGCCTCTCGCCACCAATGTCACACTGCACAATCCGAATGTCAGCAATACAAAATTCTTTTCAAGAGAAGATGTTCACGACTCTTTTCTCTCTGCTCCCCCAGGGAATTTTTCCCTGCTTTTATATCCTCCTATCTAGAAAAAAAAAAGGAAGAGACAGGAAAAAAAAAAATAGCTTCTCCCATCATGCTCTGCCTTCCCAAGATGCCCTTCGCATATATAAATGCGATGTCCATCCTTTCCTTCTTTCCCAAAGAGCGATGCAGATACGCCCGGTACGTTTCTTTTTTTTTTTTTTTTTCCTTTTTTTCTAACCATATACCCCACAGACATTCAGCCGCCATATTAGATTTTATTTGGGAAAAATTATTTATTTTGCTTTTTATGACGGAGTTAATCACATCAAGAGGGTAGTCATTGTTGAACAAAGTATTAGTAATCATTTTTAGTTCTTCATACAATTTAGATTGTGAACAAATCATGAGGGCACGATGTGTTAAGGTCCAAATCAAATTATACTTTCGTTTACATTCGTTTTCCTTGGTTAGGGACAATAAGTGAAAAATTTGCCAAACAGATTAGCTCAGCTGTGGAACATTGCTATTTTGCCTCCAATGTACGTGTGGTGTTTGCGACAAAACCATTATTGCCATCCTCTCAAAAGGATGTTCTGCTCCCCCACCTTCCCTTCATATGAATAATGTTATTTATCAATTTAAATGTAGTTGCAGTACCAACTACATAGGCAGAACAGCTCTCCGGTTAGATTGTCACGTCCAACAACATGTACCTAATAAAACCGGAATGGAATCTACCAACCAATGGACATTTTGAGCAATACATATGGTTCCGCTATAACGGACGATTTGCTTAAAAACCTACGATGTGCAATGAATTTCAGCAGTGCCTCACTGCCTCATTTTCTATTCTGAGTCACGCTAACTCATTTCATTTGAAGGTCTTGGAGACTATTCACGTCCGTCTGTAAGCAGAAGGATGGTCTTTTGTGTTTGAACGTGAATTGTCTCTAAGGCGTTTTCTCCCCATTGTACAATTATCATAACGATAGATTTATTTTAGTTGTTTCTCCCATACCTCCTCCCAATTTGATTGTAGTCACTCCCCACGTTTAAATTCGTTTCTCTATAATAAAAAAATAAATGAAAGAAAAACAAAAACACCTTAACGTTAAGAAATTAATGGCCGTGCGATTGGAAGGGACACAGAAAGGGAAGGGAGAAATGAATAAAGAAAAGTAATAAGCAGAATGAAGAGAGCGATAGATATGATAGATAGATATGACAAACAGGTTTGGTAAAAAAGAAAAAAAAGAAAACAGGAAGTAGAGATGAGTGAAGAAGTAAGACCAAAAAAGAGCGACAGTTGACAGTTTTAGAAGAAAAAATGCGATCGTTTTTGTAGCTTCTGAAATTGAATTTGTTTATGGTAAAAAAAACGAAATGTGTGATTTTGTTTGTATATTTTAAACCGTAGTCTATTGTTATAGATCGGCAGGAACCACCAAGAGATAGTGAGAAATAAATAAGGAATTTCACAAAGTTACCGGTTGATTGGGGGAACGCATAGTCGGTGGTGTCGTGCGGGCGGCAGATTTAGATGCAAGGAAAATTTGCGTCTGGGAAAGCGAAGGTTACTAAGGAAATTGCAATAGATGTTGCACTGGAAGTAAGTATGAATTAACTTGTTGACGCGAAACTAAAGGCATGAAGAATTGAGTGGTCAAAGGTTTAACGGGACACAGGTTATGTCTGCGTGAGGTGCCAGGAAAAAAAAAGCATGAGGAAACGTAATGGGAAAAAGCATGAGGAAACGTAATGGGAAAATGCGGCGAGGAAGCCGAAGAGAATTGTCCCAAATATTATGCAAACCCCGCGGAGAGGGTATGAAAAAGTGCTGAATGCACGATGTGTAATACATGGAGTTTGACGGTAGATTTAATGAGACACTGGGTGTGTCTGCGTGAGATGCCATGGAAAAGGCATGTGAGAATACGAATATCATGGATATGTGATCTCTCCGCCCAGTCCGCAGACACTATGACCCACTGATGAACGGGAAAACTCTTGAGAATAATGCACCATGAGATAGAATGGTCAATAAATGAGAGAGAGAGAGAGAGAGAGAGAGAGAGAGAGAGAGAGAGAAAGACGCTCATGCCGAGATAACCTGAAGAATGGTTGTGAAAAGGGAAACCAAACAGGGATTGAGCGAAGTATACTGATCCTTAGAGAAATAGAAACTGGCGGTATCGATGCCATTCTGATTTTGTAACGAATAGAAGCTCTCATAAGAATAAATTAAAGATGAAGTAATGATTTGCCTGAGATTAGTTGAGACATTTAAACTGTCAAATAAAGGGACATTTGGTTGGAGAATTTTATTAAAATTAAAAGAAAAAAAAAACTGAGATTGGGGAAAGCAAGGTTCCTGTCAGCCTAAGAGCAATGAACCAGGTAGACCAGAGGCAGTTAACTGGGTAGTAATCTGATAATGGGCTGGGTTGCAACTGTTGGTGCTGTCGTGCGCATGTCGGGCCCTTGTGCGCATGTGGTATTGACAGGCTGTGCCACGGACACTCTCTCAGATGTGCTAGGAAATAGAAACCAATGGGGATAGACAGGAGAGAAACTAAAGCATGTGTACCATGGAATTTGAACCTTAAATCTTGAAGGATAGAACAAATGAAAATTGATAGAACCGTGATTCGATTAAAGAAAAAAAAAAAAAATAAAGGGAACTGTTTTGTCTATTTTAATATTTGCATTGAAATGTACTAATTTTTTTTGAAAAAAAAAAATGTTTTTTAGATGAGGACCGATAACGTAATTGTTGTGCAGCATTCTCACCTGTTGTGAATAGGGGATCATTTGGCCTGAAAATTGTCATAAGATGCGATATGAAATGCTGAATTGTTTGGAAATGATGTTGAAGCATTTCAACTGTCGAATAGAAAATCATTTGGTCTGAGAGTTTTCATAGGGTGTGAAATAGTGAATTATTTGAAAGGAATTTTAAGGCATTTAAACTGCTGAAGAGCAAGCAATTTGGCCTGAGAGTTTTCATAGGGTGTGAGGTGGTAAATTGGTTGAAAGTGGCATTAAAACATTTAGGATGTCAAAGAAAAAAAATCATTTAGCCTGGGAAGTTACATAAAAAATGAAATCAATCGCATGTTAAATAGTTTTGAAGCATTTAAACTGTCAAGTAGAATGTATTACAGAAACTAACGGTGCTGATATTATTCTGTTTTGGAAAAAATTAAAAATGCTTCAGTCGAGAAGGATTTCTCCTTCACAGGATGGGGATTGAATATGTTGAGTGTAGTGTTGGAACAGTTGCTACCCTTGGTCCCAGGCTAGAATGGCGCTGCTGGGACAAATTCCGGGAGTGAAGAATAGGATTGCCTTGGTCGTGGAAGATCTTTCCTTCGCTGGATGAAAATGGTGCATGTTGGGTGTGGCATCAGAGCGGATGCTGCCCCTTGTTCCGAGTGAGAGAATGCTTATGGGACAAGTGAAGGTACAAAAAGTTTGGGTATCATAGAGTTTAGTAAAAGCTGCACAGGAAAGTGTGACATTGTGCAAGTATGGTTTGGGAAACATATTGGCTGTGGTGGAGACCTAGTTTCTTTGCACTAGGAACAGTGTGCACCTTCCTTGGCTGGCACGTTGTGTTTTTATATTTGGGACTGCTGTGAAGAAATGATGGGGTGTAAACGGAGATGCTCTGTGAGATAGCAGATGATGGTTGTGCAATAAACAAAAGTGTTCTGCAGGTTGGCAGGAGATATGCAGTCAATTGGGAAGGTTCTGACATTGTGGAAGTATTAAATATCATTGGGAAATTTTCCTCGATGCCAAGAGGTGTGCATGAGCTGAGGAAGTGAGCTCTTTCTCTTCGTGTAAAGAATTGAGTGAAAAAAAATAATAATAAATAAATAATAATAATAATAATAATAAATAAATAAAATAAATAAATAAAATAAAATACTTGAAAAATTGGATGTGTGTAAAAATAATCCCCAGCAAACAATTTTAGAGTAGAATTAAATAGGCAGAAAGGCCTAGAACCAATTGAGATCTCAGGTGACACATTATTTTGGGACAGCAAATGGCGATTGAAGATGGGTTGAGCCTTCCCAGTTACCAAACAAAATTATAGTTGAACTAGGACTGAAAATGAAAATCTAAAGAAAAAAAAAAAAGATTGTTTTGCATGCATATAGACCAAGTCGTAGAGAAGGACCAAAATGAAAAAAATGAAAAATGAAAAAAAAAAAGGGGGGGGGATCGTTTTGCATGCACATGGTCTGATGGGTTGTAGTTAAAGGGGGAAAAAATGTTTTGCATGCACATAGATGAAGTCGTGGAGATGGACTGAAAGTAAATAAGAAAAGGAAAAAAAAAAAGTGAAAGAAACCCATGTTTTGCATGTACATGGTTTGATGAGTTGCAGTTATAAAGAAGGACTGAAAATAAAGAAGAGAAAACTGTTTTGCATGTACGTAGTTTGCAGTCACCTTAAAAGGACTAGTAAAGTGAAAAGAAAAAGAGGAATTAACCCCTGAGAAAAAAAATAATGCATGTGTAGATGAATATAGAATCCCGACTCAGAAACTGTTGAGGTTGCAATTGAACTTTTTACTTGGGGTTATACTGGGTATTTTGTTTCTTTGTTTTTCTGACAGGGCTGAGTGGAAATGCTGCAATGGCTGCATTTCCCCCATAAGGATGGAAGGGATATGACACTATTGGTGCCATGCATGCATGCAGCGAGGTACATATTGCAGTGAGGCGAGGGTGTTTGACCGGACGGGATAGAGGAAAATCGGGCAGAAGAGGGGGTGTTGATGTCGTAGCCAGAAAACTGAATGTCAGAGCTGGTCAGGCGCTCCAGATTTGACATAGGTTGACATATATTCGGCAGGTTTTTAATAGTATTTTGTATAGTTTTTTATTTATAACACCTTATCCCAAACTTACCGTGTTAAAGAGAGAATCAGACGCCATCTTGAATTTTCGAATACATCGGTAAACACTGTATGTTTTTCGAGCTGAATAAACATGTTACATTGAATAAAAACACGAAAAATATATCCAGTTTGGTAGAAAAGTAACTTATCTTGCCTTTGATAAAATTTATTTGTTAAATATTTGTTTTTTGACAACTTTTTCGAATCTATGTGTACAGTAATACAAACCCATGAATTCTCGCATACGATTCAGGAAATTAAAGATTCAATTAGATTCCTATTTCAGTCACCTGAATTATTTAGGGTGAAATGAGTTTAGGAATTTATAGGCAAACCTAAATATTTTTTTTTTTTTTGCTTAAAAAAAATAGCATTAATACAGTAAGTTAGGTAAAATTTGCATAGAATGCTCTGCTTTACGGTTGTTGTAAAAATGGAACGGAAATTTGAATTTCGTTCCCTTTTAAATTCGGTACATTTTTACATTACGTCCAACTCATCGTTCATATTCGACACGTCAACTTTTATAGCTTTTCGGGTATGCTGGCAAGGTTAGGGGTGTCTATTCCGAAAGCCGTTCTTAACATGGGTAGATTGGTAGGTGTGTCAGAAATTTTGTGAAAAATAGTGAATAATTCCATCCCGTTTTTCCAAGCTTATAACTCCTAGAAAAATGTAACTCAAGCCCTAATTTTTTTCAATTAAGGGAGCAAGAACCAAGGTTTCATTAAAAAAACAAAAACAAAAAAAAAAACAAACAAACGTGTTTTTTTTAAAAAAAAAAAGGTTTTAAACTTCGGACTTTACAGGTAAATTTCTAAAAAAAACACTGCTTTTTATGTTTTAAATTTGATTATTATTTATTGACCTTTTCTCTTCAATTTGTGATATATAACACTTTGGTGAGTAAATTATTTACTTTTTAATAGACATTTCAAAATGGGAGGCGTGAATTATTCGACCTCCTGTCTTTCCAAGCTTATAACTCCTCGAAAAATGTAATTCAAGCCCTAATTTTTTTTCAATTAAAGGAGCAAGGACCAAGGTTTCATAAAAAAACAAAAACAAAAGAAAAAACAAACAACGTGGTTTAAAAAAAAAAACAGTCTTTAAACTCCGAACTTTACAGGTAAATTTCTAAAAAACACTACTTTTTTTGTTTTAAATTTGAATATATTACTTATTGACCTTTTCTCTTCAATTTGTGATATATAAAACTTTGGTGAGTAAATTAATTATTTACTTTTTAATAGACATTTGAAAATGGGGGGGCGTCAATTAAAATAAAACGTTTGTCTAAAATATTATATTCAGTTTATTGGAAAGGGCATAAAATTTCACATTGACCCTGAAAATATCGTAAAAATAGAATCAATAGAAAAATTTTGATAGATTTTTAAAGTTTAAAAATTGAAAAATATTGAGTTTGTAAAATTCGTTAGTTTTTTAAAAAATAAAAAAAATATTTCTATTACTTTTAAAACAACTTTATTAGTTTATTTTGGAAGTATAATCCATAAAGAAAATAAACAACCCACTTTCAAAAGAGAAATTACGAGATTTTTATATTTTATTCGCAGTTTCGTGATAAGGGTGTCAAATATTCTAATACATCTACTAGATTGGAGTGTTTATTCGTTGTAAACGTACCCTACAACCTATAAATGTCGACATTTCCAATGTGAATGGTAAGCTGGACTTATGTAAAAAATAACAAAAAGATATACCAAACTGACTTTTTCGTTTAAAAATGGAATTATTTCCCTTTCGTTATTAACTTTTTTTTTTTTTTTAATAAATATTTTGTGTTTTATATACATAAAGTACAATTGTTGAATGTTACTGTTTTGATTATATTCGTTTGAGGGGGGGGGCACAATTAAAAAATTAAGAAAGATTAAAACGAAGCGAAATTTAAGTTTCCGTTCCAATTTTACAACAACCGTAAAACAGCGCATACTATGCAAGTTTTATCGTAATTTATGAGCATTATGTTGAAACACTAAATCAACATTTTTTTTATTTTTTTGCATAATTAATGATGGAAGTATTTTTC
>NC_136514.1:65281807-65354307 GCF_053919585.1 Euprymna scolopes | reverse complement strand
GCACTGATGAGCTGTGAAACAGCAAAACAGTACTGCATGTGGATAACTATATATGTAAGTTCTCTTATTATTTTTAGTGTTATTAGCAGTTTTGAAACAGTGCTTTTTGTATTTACTTTACTTAAGTGATGAGGAAGTTCCCGTTTGTTTTGTGTCACCCCCTCTTTTTAATGAGATTTTTTTTATTACTAATTCTAATATTTTTATGTGCATAAAAGTTATCCAAGTACATGTGTTTCTGGTTACGAGTTGTCAGCATGGCTAGACATTTTTGTGAGAAGGATTGAACCTATAACTACTTAATCTGCAGTCTGACATTTCACTATTGAGCCACGATGCTACGAAATATATATATATTAGGTTTTTGTAATTTTTAAAATGTGATAGAAAACAAATAAGCTGAATTTGTATTGTTGACCTGAAATGCTAAAAAAAGAAAAAAGCAAAATAATGAGTTAAGAGCAAAAGTTTCTAAGCACTTTTTCAGATTTTATTTGAGCCATGCTGCTCATTACATACAAGTGGTTTTGCTATAAACTGGAAGAACAGGAAACTGATCATGGACGTATAAGTGCAAACAATTTTTCAGTGACTAGTATCAGTTGTAGTTTGGCTTGGTTTCTAAGTAGTTCTAAGAACTTTAGCAAATGAGAGGGGGGGGGGACAACCTTGAACTTTAGGAAAAACATCTTAATAGGCGGTGTTGAAATCTTCAAGGCTAGTAGAATTGTGAATGTAAAATTAGTAAAAATCATCCTCTACCAATGAACATTTTTTAAAGTTTTTATATATGTACTAGCATGAAAACCTGATGTTGCGTGTAGTTTCATGAAGAAACCTATTTTCTTTTTGGACTATATTACTTTTTTTTTTACTGCTCCTTCACCCCTCATATAGTAAGAAAAATACTAGTTTTGGAAAAAAAACTTTCTAAATCAGAAAGATGAATTAAAGTTCAGTTAACAGACATGTATGCTGAAGAGGGGGATAGCTCCCTTAGATTTGGGATTATTTCTATTGTTTTCTCTGGAAAGTTTTACACTTTTAAATACACTTTTAGTTTTTACATAGATTCTCTAACTTGTCTAATGTCTGTGTGTGAGAGCACACACAGACATTAAATTGAATATATGTGGAGAATTAAAATCATACAAATTATGATGTATAAAATTTATTGTTCATAAGATTAAAGTGATTATTTCCTTATTCCATGAAAAGAAACTGAATGTCTACTAAACACCGTCCTTGGGTGTCTTCGGTCTCTCTGTACGGGAGGTTTGTCAGAACAACCTTGACATGAGGTTACTTCTCATAAGTAAACCCTGACTAAATATTAATATATATTATCATTATTACTATAATAATTTTTAGATACCTACAGACACTAGTGTTTCATCCTTTTGGGAATCATCAGTGCAGGGTGATATGATTACTGCTAGTCGGGAGATTGGACCTTGGCTACGAGGCCATCTCTGACTCCGTTAGCAAGGAACCAACCTCAACCATGGGAAATATCGTTGACATTTAAACATTTATTTTTTAAATATCATAACATCCATCGAGAGTGATCTAATGATCATGATCTGCATGCGAGCTTAAGTGACAGACTTTCATTTCTACTATAAAGTGTTCAACAATAAGAACATAAGAACCAAGTTATATATATATATATATATATATATATATTGTATGCTGTCTCTTCAAGCCATCCAGCATCTCCCTCAGGTTGTGGACAGAGACACCCCCTTTATTAATAAAGGGTAGCTTTTAATAAAACAAATCGTTGACTATGAAGAATTATAATTATATATAAAAATATAAAAAAATAAAAAATACTCCCCCCCCCCTACTCATTTATACACCAGGCAAAAAGAGGCAGATAATAGTTTTCCTATCTCTGGAAGTGGTACCCCAACCATGATATAAGTCAAATAGGGTCAACCATCAAACCTTGATAACAGAGGTCCCAACTCCTTATGTCCATTTTTAGCAATGGTCAGTTGCTCAAAAGTTGTTTTGCTACCATTACTAAAATTTGAAAAGTGGAATAAAAAAAGCAAATAAAATCCTAACTGAAAAAATAAGACCAACCTCCCTGAAGAAAAAAAAAAATATACCAGTTGCCTGACTAAAATCTGTGGTTTCCTAGATGGGAATATATATATATATATATATATATATATATATATATATATATATATATATATGACAGAAGACGAAATAACCTTCATTAAAAATGCAGCTCTAAAGGAGGCAGAAAATGATTACCTTCCTATCCACAAAGAGAAACCATACAAAGACAAGAGTCTAGATGGGAGAAGGAAGAAAAGTGGACACTTATGGGCTATGAATATGCTTGAACAAAACATGTAAAACAAAAACAAAGGACAGAAACCTGGAGGGAAATATTCTTCGATTTCGGTCCAGACAAAAGATATGTTCCATTCTCAAAAATAACATAAGCGAAGGTTGATAATGAGGCCGAGATGGACTACATGAAACAGAAGTATCAGTTCTCATTGGAAAAAAACCCCCAAAAAACAGACCAATACACCACTTCAAGAGCACAACTAGAACCACACCACTACACCTGTTGATCCATATGGGCTGTCTAACACCTCAACAGAGATCCACTTTAACACCAAGATCTCCTTTGTTGAAGGACTCTTCTACAGGTCTCTCACCACCAAGTAACAATGAAAAAAAAATCCAAAACAACCTTTCACTTGACTTTGGTTCTTCCCAGTGACTAGTAGAATACTGGCAACATCTGTACTAGCATCACTACTTCAAGAACTGCCTAAACTAATTATAAGCATTGGAGGTAGAGCTATGCAAGACCATTAAATAGGTCTAGAGGATGGGGCTGGAGGAAAGACCTCAGCTGCCAAAAGAACAAACTACAAGAGCTACTAAGACGGTGGTAAAAAGGGTTATTGTTGCTCTATGACTTGTTCCATACAACACATCCCTCATGAAGCTGAACGAGATTGTTAGAAAAACGGTCCTTAAATTCAAAAACAAATCGATGGGAGTCTAGACACTAGAAATAGCAGCTCCAAAATCAGCTGAACAGTTGTAAAAAAAATTTTCTCAGAGATTGAATAATTTCTTGTCACTCCTGTAGTGCAGGGAGAGCTGAAGTAAAATATGGGACAAAAGTAGGGGAGCTGAAGAACATAGCAAGGGAACTCGATCCCAGCACTTATAAATAAAAAGAGAAACAAGAATAGGGTGAAAACTGAAAATAAACGGTTTAAGCAAAGTGCACAACTATTTTACCAAAACTTAATAAGGGACAGAGTATTGGCAAAAAAGCCACCTGAAAAGCAAGAGTCGGAGGATTATTGGAGGCCTCTCTTTGAAAATGAGGGTATCCACAATGAAGAAGTCCAATTAATCCTAGATGTTGCTAAAAACAATTAAAATAAAACAGAAATGTCAGAACCAGCGATAACAGCTGGAAGAATCCTTCTCAATTTCTGGCTTAAGCAACTAACAGTACTATATAGTCATTATAGCAGTTGCTTCGCCAGACTATTGAGGAGTGAAGAGGACACACTAACATGGCTGTTAAAAGGTGATACAACTCTCATACCCAAAATTAGTGAAACACAATGCTCTAGTAAGTACAGATCAATCTGTAATGCAAGCTCTTCACTGGCCTGGTTGCAAAGTGAGTTCTGGGAACATATATCAGAAAGAACAGTTAAAAATAAGACATACACCATCCGCTATCATTATGCATTTCATACAACTACGTACCTAGAAAACGGATCTATTAAACTTAACATAGTGAAAGAGAAAGAAGCAACCTTAGAAGTGTCCACAATGATGCTGGGTTAAATAGAGCCAATAGGAAAAAGACAAGAAAATGCCAAGGCCTTATGTACAACATGAAAACTGGAATTTGAAGATTTCTATAATTCCAGTAATTATAGGAAGAGCTGAACTCATAAAAAAGAATGTCAAAAACTACCTAGAAAATATACACACTGAACCAAGTGCACTAGCTTGGATAAAATAAGAAAATTGAAAAAAGGGTATTGAAATTGATGTCCAAGTATAAAGATGAAGTCAAATAATAAGTTCTAATCAATGAAGTTGATTGAAAATTGTTAAAATCTGTAAATCCATAGTGATGGTATGAGTACATCCACAGACTTGGTGAAAGAATAATCAGATTGAATAGATCTATAGTTCTTGGAAGAATTAGCTTGAAAATTTTTATGCAAAACTGGGAGAGTAGATAATTATAAGTTTAAGAGGATTTATTGATTTTTAGAAAGCTTTTGTGAATTTAAAAGAAATTGTTATCTCTAAAATTTAGGAGTTTTACTCAATATTTCTTTTTTTTTTTTTACACACAGTGGTCACCACTTATCAAGGCCCGGAAGCCACTCAGGGATAAGGGTTATTGCAAGTACATTATGTTAGTGTGGAGATGTGATGAAGTGTTTACTTAAGGGGGCGGTTCATTAGGAATTTGTTAACGTTGGACTTGAACACATCCAAGTTGTAGTCAGGTGGAAAGCAGGCAGATGGAACAGAGTTCCACAGGCATGCAGTTCTAAGAAAGAAGCCTTGTTCATGGAATCCACGTCTTGATTTAGGCACAGATAAAGAGTGGGGGAAATTTTTCACAGTGGATTCGGCTGGACGGGTGTTTTTCGTGAAAGATTGGCGAGGGGGGACCAGAGATTGGAGTTCAGATGAGCACCTGCCATGGAAATAACGATAAAACAAGGATAGGCTCGCAACGTCTCTTCTGTGGGAGAGAGGTTGCAGGGTAGAGAAAAGGGCATCCCCCACTAAGCCACGAAGTCTATTTTGTACTCTGTCAAGTCAGGATAGGCTGTTTTTAGCAGCTCCTGCCCAGATATGGCAGCAGTATTCCATCCTTGGACGTACTTGGCTTTTATATAGATAGAGAATTGCATCTGTAGTGAGATATCTTCTGGAGCGGTAGAAGGATCCCACCATTTTTCCAGCGACCTTGGCAACAGACTTGATGTACGTGTTCCATTTCAGATCAGGAGTAAAGGTCAAAACCCAGAAGCTTGTCAAAACACAGGGCCTCTCCCAGATGAGAGCCATCCATCCCAATTGATGCCAGATGAGGATCAGAGCGCTGATGATGTAAGGATAGGAGTTTGGTTTTAGATGCATTAAAGGTAACCAGCCACGTCTTCCTCCACTGAACCACGCGCTCGAGATCAGAGGAGAGAGAATCAGAGAGAACTTTGTCCAATGAATGATTTAAGTATGTGTTTAGGGAGGTCATTGATGTAGATCAGGAAGAGAGTTGGGCCCAGCATTGACCCCTGATAGACTCCAGCATTAATACTGCAGGCCTCTGATTTTTGTCCATCGACCACTACTCTTATGAGCCTATCAGAGAGAAATGATTTAATAATTGAGAAAACATTTCCAGTTATACCGTAGCTGGAAATCTTGTGAAGTAGATGCTTATGCCATACCTTGTCAAAGGCTTTTGATATGTCAAGAGCAATTGCCCTAGAAAGGAGGCCTTTGTCAAGAGATTCACTAATCCTGTGAGATATAACCGTCAGCACATCTGCAGTAGATCTTGCAGAGCGGAAACCATATTGTGTGTCACTAAGAAGGTTGTTTCCGCTGAAGTGGTTGACTATTTCTCTATTTAATATGGATTCCAGCAACTTACTCATAACACACAGGAGACTTATTGGTCTGTACTGAGAGGGAGAGGACTTATCACCTGAATTCTTAAATACAGGGCAAACTGATGAGGTCTTCCAGGGAGTTGGAAAGCACTTCTCCTTAAGGCAGCACTTAAACAGTTTCGTAAGTATGGGAGCAAGTTCTGGTTGAAGCTTTTTTAACACTATAATTGGGATGCCGTCAGGGCCAGTTGCTTTACTGGAATCAAGGTTCTTGATTAGCTTGGTACCCTCATGCACGGATAATTGTATGTTACCTAGCGTGTTCTGTGTTATAGGAGGAAATATGGGGAGTTGATGGCCTTCGTCGCATAGGGTAGAATTAGCTGTAAAGTTCTTTACAAATAGTTTGGCCTTGTCTGATGCTGACGAGATGACCTCAGGTCCATTGATAATGGTTAGGATAGAATGCACATTTATGTTCAGGATCCTATTTGTTATTTGCCAAAACTGGTGGGAACCAAGCCGCTGATCAGCTACCTTGGATTTAACAGACTGGGCATATAGCTCTCTTGCATTTTTTATTACTCTTTTACAGTGGTTGCTGGCAGTCCTGAAAGCAGCTTTAGTCTCAGTGCATCTATTACATTGGTAGCTATGGAAAAAGTGATTTCTGTGCACAATAGCAGCAGCACATTCTGGGGAGAACCATGGCTGGCTGTTAGGTTTTTGTTGGAATTTTTTAGATGGTATGAATTGGTTTATGCCTACAATTAACCATTCGGTCAGATCTGATACTATAGAGGACACTTCCTTTTTAAACATGGAGTGCAGAGGTAAATCAGATATGAATGTACGGAAGCTATCCCAGTAAGCCATAGAGTATCGGTATACAGTATGGTAGAGGGGTACGTCTGGGGACTTATTACATTTCGTTTTTATCTTAACTGATACGACGGAGTGGTCGGAGGATCCTAGAGGAGAATGAACGGAACATGAACATAGCTCAGGGGAAGTTGAGAGAAAAAGGTCTAGGAGGCTTGCATATTGACCAGGTGTATCGGGCACACAGGTGGGTTCGCGAACAATCCGATGAAATATATAATGTAGAATATATAAATGAACTTTTCAGTGGATATGTCCATAAATAGAGGCAGTTTTTCAAGTGCCTTCTAAGGCTGTTTAATAGAATGGCTGAAGCAATATGGCATTGCGTAGTTGTTGCAATATAATAAACATAAAACCTACATACATGTAAACAAATCTGAATGACTATATTTGATATTAGTGGAATTAGTATCTTGGCATTGCCTGGGGAAATTAAGGAATCCGGGGAACTACTGTTCCCACCCTGAGCCTCATATTTTCATTCATATTTGATTAATTTCTATAATTATTAATTTTTATGCTGTAAATAAAGTCAAACATTGGTGACCTTCATGTATCTTATTATAATATTGTGTTTTTGAATGAATGATAAGGTGAAGTGCTAAAAAGCAAATTCAACACAAAGACCACAAATCAGCTTCACATAAAATGAGAATGAAATTAATTTTATAAAATTGTCAGTCATTTAGTTAAAAATTAAATAATTGTTTATTTTCCTCTATAATTTTTTAATTCAAACTCATACTTAATAGCCATGGTGTACACACTTACACTTTTGGTTGTTATACAGAAGTGTTTTTTTTTTTTTAGTCTATTAATTAAAAAAAGATAGGAAATACATAGTAGCAGTTACTTGCTTTGTGCACTGCTTCAAGCTAACAAATACTTAGTACCGTAGTCATCGCATTGTGAGAAAGATCAGTTATCTGGACAAGGTATGCTGCTTCAAAGAGGCTCATTTTTATATATTTAATTATTAATAATCAAATCCACAGTTTTTGTACGAAATATTCACTTACTCTTATATTCCATATGTATCACTAACACTTTCGATTCTCATCTTCAGGTGACAAAAACAACTGAATAAAAAGCTGGAGAAAAAAAGAATTTCAAAAGCAGCCACGAACACATATATGAAGTCGTTGGATGTCAAAATAATAAATTGGTGCAATTGTAAAGAATGTTTACAATTTAAATTCCAGGATTTTAAAATGATGTTACTGGTTCATACATGATGCTATTTATTGTAGGTTGCTGGCATACTGGAATTTAAATTGTAAGCAATGTTTGCTTATATATATATATATATATATTATATAAATTTTCTATTCATTCTTTCCATTTATTGTTTGGAACCAGTGCAGTATTTATTAATTCTTCAAATAGTTTTATACTTTCAAAAGATGAAATCATCTATTAACTCATTTTAATATTAAAATAAAACTATTTGAAGCTGATTATCTCAAAAATTAATTTGACTTCCTTCCGAAAAGAATATTTTTAAAGGATATGTGGACTTACTTTTGAGTTTTTGTTGAATGTTATGAAACTATGAAAATATGTAACTATTTATATAAACCCATGATTGTCTTCACTTTTTTTTTTTTTTTTTTACCTATACAAGTTATCAAAATATATATGGCAATTAAGCTACACAAAAGTTTCCACATTTTATCTTTGTTGAGTCCTTATGAGAATGAAATGTGTACAATTCTGTGTAGCTTAATTGCCATATATATTTTTATAACTTATCTAGCTCTACTCACATATTGAGCAGTGTTGCAGTAAATACTGAGAATCAATACATAAAATATTATATCTCTTTCTCATTAAAATTTTTATGAGGATACATGAAATAATAAATATGTATGTGTGATGAGGTTGACCATTCTAATTAATTGTATCAAATAAAGGATAAAAATGTAAAATTGTTTGATGGTCATATGTGAATTGCACAAGACTACAGTTGCACATTTCAGCAAAAAAGTGAAAAAATATATAAATATATTAAATGGATGGGCATGATCACATCACAGGTTTTAAAAAATTTCACTTTCCAGATGAACTGTTTCTCAAGTGCTTTTTGAAATTATTAATTTCTGCAATCTTTTGTTTGGTTATTTTTGTAGCCCTGAAGATGATTGGTTAAAAAATTCAATCCATTCAATTTGGAGTTATACATGGGATTCATTATTTGGCATCATCATCATCATATTTGGTTTAATATGTGTTTTACATGCTGTCATGTATTTAATGGCCTTTAGAAATTGACTTCCAAACCAACCCATCTCTCACCAGGTGTATTCCCTTTTTCTCCCAAATTCATCTTTATCATTTCGTTTCATGCTTTTCCATGGCTTTGCTCTGCTACCTCAACTGTTCTACATGTACTAGCCCCCAAAACTCTCAGCCATTTTTTTTAATGTGATCAAACCAAAGAATATTAATATAAAGGAGAGACACACTGATGTTGATAACTGGCATCTTCATGCTAATGCAGCATAATGAATTAAACAGCATAAGGTGTTAATTTAGATGCGTAGTATATGACAGCTATTATCAACTTGTTGCACTACAGAATAAAAATGGTTAGAACAGAGTCACAACCTTTAATTTATTGCATTTCAATGTTCTTGAAAACATTTTCTCATATTGGTCAGTATGTTGCTATGTTTTAGCACATATGAATAAATCAATACATATTTTAGCCATTGATATGTGTAGAATTGTTTGGTTAATCATATTTTCGTCTATGCACATTCGTATGTGAATTAGTATAAATTTGAGAAAATAATAATTTCACATCTTATCTAGTTGGCTGATTGAGAAAGCATTTCAATAGATGTGGTCAAGTTGAGCAAATATGCGAAAGGTTAAATGGAGAAAACTAGTCGACGTTTAAGTCTTATCAATTAGCTTTGGCTATCGATAGGGTCAAACTTTCCCTTTCTCCACTAAAACTATCATATAAATAGATTTTTACAGCTTTCATTTAGGGCAGTGGTGGAGAAAGTGTAAATCAATTTCTTGCACTTGGAACTGTTCCAAAATAAAATGGTCTTGTAAGGAAAAAAAAATGCAAATAGGCTGAGGAAGGACAACAAATAAAGTCATTGCTTTCTGCTTTTCAATTGGCTTTTGCTAAGCATATGATGATTAGTTGAATAAAAAACTGAAAGAGCTACTCAAGTGAGTGTTTGGTTAATGTAATTTATACTTTACGAGGGGCGTGCAATAAGTAATGCCCCTGACCCACTTCCAGTTGTCTGATCTAGCTGAAATTTTGCATGTACAATGATTTATATCTCTACAGGTTATGTGGCAAATTACAGCTCTGAACTAATTGTGGTTTCTGTTTTTCAGGTGTGAAATGGAGCCTGTTGAATGTCAAGCAGTGATCCGGTTTTTGTATTTGAAAGGATGCACACCACAGGAGACTTTTGATGAAATGAAAGAAACTTATGGTGATAATGCCCCATCATATGACCTTGTAAAATGCTGGCATCGTGAATTCAAACATGGCCGATATGCATAAGGTGTCTGTCAGATGGATTCTCAGGTTGCTCACACCATTCCAGAGTGCTCAAGGATGAATTTGGAGATGTGCCAAGAAGATGAGTCAAAGTTTTTCAAAAGACTGATTTACATAGGATGAAACCTGGGTCCATCACAATGATTCAGAGACCAAAGCCCAGTCAATGCAGTGAAAGCACTTGGACTCACCACCTCTAACGGAGGCAAGGGTGCAGCCCTCCGCTGGCAAGGTCATGCTCAGTCTTTTGGGACCAGGACGGAGTAGTGATGACAGATTTCCTGGCAAAGGGTACCACAATTACAGGAGCCTATTATGCTTCACTTTTGAGGAAATTAAGGGAAGCTTTCAAAATCAAGAGGCGGGGCAAGATCAGCAAAGGTACCCTCCTCCTGCAGGACATGCTCCGGTCCACTACTCGCATGTCACCAGATCAGAAGTATCTCTCCTGACCTTGCACCCTATGACTTTCACCTCTTCCCAGCCATGAAGTTGTTTTTGAAAGGAAAGCGTTTCCCAGATGATGCAGCCTTGATTTCTGAAGTCACGTCGTGGTTGGAGGACCAACCTGGGGTGTTCTACAAAAACGGTCTCCAGAGCTGCATCAAACGATGGGAGAAATGCATAACTCTGGGTGGTTTCTATATAGAGAAAGACTAATAACTGTGCCAAGTTTCGTTGCTCTACTGCTATGGGAAGTGGGTTAGGGGCATTACTTATTAAACGCCCCTCGTACAACTGTTTTTATTGCTGTGTAGATTCACTACGTCTATATTAAGTTATGTATGTTTATATATTTGTACGTACAACATGCATGACTAAACTAATTAACCAATCATTATAAATTTTAGAATGCAGCTGCTAGGCATAAGAGTCTATTGTAGGCTCAATATTTGTTTTTTTAATAAAGCTTCATAGCAATCTATCATATTAGGCTGATGCAAAAATAATGTTTTTTGACGATCAACTATATATATATATATATAAAAACGACATTATTTTGCACCAACCTATTATATAAAAGACAAATGTCAGTGTATGTCTAGCTAAAAATCCTAAACTACTAAACAAAGGCATACAAAGTCTGTACTGTCTTGATCATCGATGCCCTGAATAAATATTATTTAAAATTTAGAAAAAATTATTCATTCTCTGATGGTCAACTGGGCCAAATTTCGTCAAAGCAGGGAGGGGTGGTTTAACAGTTTTTCAGTGTTATTATGTACTAATTTGGAAAGAAAATGCCGACCCATTCCACATGGAATCTATTATATAAAGAGAGATGCGTGTGTGTGTGTCCAGCTAGAATGGAATAAACAGAGTCAAAGAATTTGGAGAGTGGGAGAGGGAAAGAAAGTAAATAGAGGTAAAGAGAAGTTTTAATAGAAATACGTTACATTTTTGCTCCAGACAACACCGGGTAGCCCTGCTAGTAAATAAGGCAGACCCATACATAAAAAAGATCAAAGCATTTAACAAAGCAAGCAACTGGCAGATGAAAATAAAATTCCAAAACACAGAGAAACATTAAGATCTGTCAAATTATGTCTAAGGAAAAAAATTATTCATTTATTAAATGAGGACTATTATCCTCATCTTTTAATTGTTTCACGCCGTTTCAGCTAACTATTCCTCTGGCCTTCGTCAGGTGGATGCTGCGATGGGATAGGAACTCCGAATCTCCTAAATGCATTCTCAGCATTTACTGCCTTCCATAGTTGTTGTCATCTCACCACGTTTGAACAACAACTATGGAAGGCAGTAATTTCTGAGAATGCAGTTAGGAGATTCGGAGTTCCTATCCAGTTGCGGCAACCACTTGATGAATAGTTGACTACGACATCTTAAAAAAAAAACACAAAAACTTGCCAATCACTTCATTCACCTTGTCTTTTTTGCATAAATGAGAAACTTTTTATCACAAAATTTAAGGATAGAATAATAACAGAAAACATCAATAATTGTAGGCATTACAAATTACATTTCCTTTCTCAATTGCTAACTACTCCCTCATGAATCCTTATTAAATACACTTCTAATACTACTTACATTAATAGTCTGCAATAATACACCAATTCACCTGAATCTCCACAAAATCATCTATATATATAAAAGCCAAAATGTGTGTGTGTGCACACATTTTTCTGTATGTCCGCTAAAAGTTTTTTTCCTGCGGCTTCTCGGTCGGCTCACTCCTTAAAACTTTATATGCTGTCTAGATGATAATATGTACGACTTAACAACGGGGGAGGGAGAGGGGTCGTGCATGTATTTAATTTGGCCAACTTTTCAATGCTATTTTTCCAGATTTTTAGATCGCCACGTGTTTCTTTTGCTATTCGGTATGAAAAAACGAAACTGAATTTGAATTAAGCGATGTAAACGTTTGGTCAATGTCAGCTTTTCACCATCATATCAGACAATTGCTTTCATTTGGACAACACTCTCTCTAATAAACGGGGAGCTGCCTTTCCTCGCCAAAGTTGGGTTTTCACCTCATTAAAAACTGTCCCGCAGAAAATGTTAACTGCTGAATAGCCATTGCTTACGTCGTCGTAAATCTCAACTCTGCGACTTCTATTTGACTTCATTAAGCGGGCACCTGTCAATTCTACTTAAATAAATTCAAACATCTTTCACTTACTCTTTCTTGCTGGCCGAGCGGTTAACGTCTCACTTTTTTTTTTTTTCCAACTTCACCTCAGAGCTTCAGGTTTGATCTTAACTACCTATCAAAACTTTTTTTTTTTGATTTAAGAGCACACACACTTTCAAACACCCGGGCAACACCGGGTACCCCCACTAGTATTTACTAAATCCCAAACTGAACCATCTTTATCAATACCACTCACAAATATCATTCCATATAATCACATCCATTACTTTAAAACAATTTCTCCACATACTTCGAATATTAGAATATTTCCCTCAACCCATCCACTTTAAGATTGATACTTGTCATATGTATGTACGTCATATCCTCAATGAATTTTCCCCTCAAACTTAGTTGCGCTAACCCAAAATATAAATATCGAACAAAATTAAGCTTATTGATGTGTGTGTTGCTTGTTGTTCATGCCTAACTTCGATACCGTACAAGTATGATTACATCTAATACGACTTAACCCAAACATTTAAAGAACATGATTATTAAGTAACCTAAACATAAACTATAAATATTAAAACCAATAATTGTTTTTCCACTACAACAAAGTACTTGAACAAATATTTTTTAAATCACTAACCCTAAGCTCAAATTATTTTTATATCCCATAACCACTAAGTACATTTTGGATTTAAACAGTAAAGGATGTGCACCATTATATAACAAACTTTAAGACTAACTCCAGGATGTGTTTATTGCATCTACTCCCAGTATATATATATAAGCATATATGAATAGGTAGGTGCCTATAGATCTGTATGTATCACTATTTACATATGAATAATCAATATAATCTTCAATAAAAAGAATTATCAATTATCGTCAATACCGTAGTTACTGACCCTACAGATCTTCCAAATTACTCTATCTTTAATGATTATTACCACTGTTATGACAAATGATTATATCTTAGCATGGAAGTTTTAGTAATTATATACATTTAGTTTTCCATTTTTATTTCAACAAAATGTTAAAGCTATAAGGAGCCAAGAAATAGTTAAAAAAAAAAAAAAAGAAAAAAAGATAAATATAAGGCTTACGAATATAATGGTAGATGTAATTGTGGAAGTAGGAGATTAACGGGAGGTCAGGATGGGTAAAAACTAGCAAGAAATGTTTTCACTACCTCCAATGAACTATGGACCTCTTCCCTCTACTTCCGATCCCTTCTACTTCATATCCTTTTTATTTCCACTCCACTCCCTTGACCAATCTAAATTAATACAACAAGGGTATAGCACAAGAATGGGTAGTGAGGATGGTGAGGGGCATACTCTCTGACCAGACCAGAGGAACCTGGGTCATATTAGTAGCACCTGATAACCAAATGACCCGTCTTCAAACCTAAAACCAATTTCACATAAATATTCTTAAATGATAATAACATTCACACCCACCCCTAGATTAAACCTGATATATGCAAGTATACTTAAGGCTTTAGATGGACACATGCAGATAACATCTCTGTCTTTCAATGTCCCCACCTTAACTTCTTATACCACCATCCTGTCTACTTCCACACCCCTTTTTAAGCACTTATTAATTCCATCCCTTGTTTCTATTTATAAATGGCTTTTGCCTTCATGTATGCTAGACCGCCTGATGAGGTATCTAGTTCTATAAACTTGCTGACTGAAACATACTCATGACTGTGTAGCACTACTGCTTATGTAAAAAGTATATATATATATATATATATATATATATATATATTCACAAGCAGAAAATTTGAGTTAAAGTGTGTATATATATATATATATATATACTTTAACTTAAATTTTCTGTTTGAATTTTTTTTGATTCAATTATATAAGTTAGAAAAGCATTTCATCCAAGGCATGAAAATTGTTAACCAAAATGTTTTTACATTCTGTTGCACTTTTTAAAAAAATCATTGAAAATCTATCTCATTAATTGCTAGATGAAAGATGTTTTTAAAGTGCACCAAAATGTATATTACATAAAATAAATCCAAGGTAATTTTTTGATTCAATTTAAATTAAATTTTTATACCTTACTTTGTAAAATTTATAAAAGTGCACTTTAAAGATAAAGAAATTTCTAATTGAATCTTGTACATTTATTTTAAAAAGCCTATAGTAAAAACATTTTGTTTAACAATTTTCATGCCTTGGATGAAATGCTTTTCTAACTTGTATCTTATCTTTTTAAGATTATATTTTAAAACTCTCCTTCTCTTCTATTTCAGTTTGTATTTCTCTTCACACCACAACTCATTTTTTCAACCCCCTCTTTGTATTATTACAGGTCTGAATATTCTGTTTCAGTTTGTATTTCTCCTCACACCACAACTCATTTTTTGCAACCCCCTTTAAAATAACTATTTTAGATTAAAATTTTTAAAACATTCAGAATAGAAAATCTTTAAAATTTAATAAGGAGCATATTTCATATAGATTTCATTAACAAATATTCAGTAATAACGAGAAAAATAGAGATGAAAATTTCAAAAGAATTGTATAACTGGTTACAGTCAATAGTAGTCCTCGCCAGCGAAAGTCTTTGTTATTGTTATTCTATCATAATATATATTATTATTTAAAACATTTATTGTGTCCTGCTCTTTCGCACAAGGACTAATAAACACACTTGTTTCTCAACCTTGATTGGCTAATGTTATTTGTTGAAGGAGAGTGCAAAATTTCCATTATCTGGAATGTGGTTAGGGATAGCCTGACATTTTTTTTCAGGAGCGAAATCAGTTAACTGTGGGCCTTTCAGTGCTGCTGTCGCCTTTGATTGTCACCATCCAGATCAGGTTTTGGTGATGATGCAAATTCCCACACCACAAGCAGCAGATGCTTTTTTAATGGAAATCGTTCCAGACAAGTGATGAAGCCACTTAATGTACAAAGCTAAAAAGAATGAAAGATGATTATCACAAAGATATGAGATGCTTATTGAAAAAGCAAGGCTATATAGGTAGGAGGAACACAGTCAGGAGGAAGAGATTTACACAAGCAACAATTTTTGGAAAGAAGCTACTGAAATAGAAAAGTTGCATTTTGAAGTATCAAAATAGCAAATTGATGGAGACCACAAGACAAATGAATCAAACAAGCTGGAACAAACAAAGCAGAGACTAGATCAGACAATTCTGAAGAACACATGCCATAATAGTAGTTCTATAGAAGAGACTAAGACTAGCAACGTCTGGGAAAGAGAAGTTACAGGGAAGAAGAAAGTACAAATACATTCTTGCACCTTATCAAGAACCCTCAAATAGAACAGAGATTCTCCAGAACAAATATAATAGTACTCCATACATGATCTGATAGTAAATTTGTACAGATAGAGAATAGCCTCAGATACGAGAAAATGTTTAGAGCAATAGAGACAACCAACTCTACAGAAAGAGCAATGGATTATTAATAATTTGACAATTACATTTATGCCTCCCATTGTATTTGTTTTGCACTAATCAGATTGGTTGATTTTATTCTCAAGTTCCATGCGGAAAAATACAAGGCTGATTTGGGCTCATATTATTTCCAACAAGTTTTATGTTGACAATTTGGTCACCACAAGTTGTGATTGTAATTCCTTGCTTTCAGTTTATAGCAATGTCCGTGACAGGTTAAGTGAAGCAGGGTTCGAGTTTCGGTTCTGCAATTCCAATTGCACAAACTTGCAAAGTAAAATGTTAGAAGATGATTCTATTACCTCTCCACTTCCACCCATGAAAAGGTGTTGGGTTATCAATGTTCCCTTCATCAAGATTCTTTTAAACTTACTCTCACAGTTATAGACGATAATGTCAAAGCCAAACATGGGATTCTATCTCAGATTTCCAGTGTATACAACCCATTGTCGTTGCTTCTGTTACTATTCAGGGGAAGATTTTAGTCAATTGTGGAAAAACAATTCATCATAGGATCAGCAGATGCCTGAAAGTTTTCTTACCTTGTGGAAATTGTATGTCAAAGAATTAAGTTACGGGACTTTGAGGTCCACAGAAGTGCATTCCTGGAGGACTCCCCAGTTGAAATCATTTGTTTCTGTGATATATCTAAGCATGTGTATGGATTTTCTCTATATGCCAAACAAGAGACTGTGTTCCTTCGCCAAAGCTAAAGTGGCTTCGATCAAAGAGAAATCACTCCCAACCTTGGAATTGATGGCCATATACCTAGCCCTTAAAGTCATTCCTCAGATCTTGCAGGCCCTAATGCCTGTTAACATCCAAGCTCTTTTCCTTGTGTCTAATGTACAAATAGCCCTGCCATGTTTTTAAATGGGAAGGGCTCACAAAAAAAATATTTTTGTAGAAAACCATATATCGGATATAAATAAATTTTTGGAGATTAACCTCAAATTTGGGGTGCTCCCTAAATTCAAATATGTGCTTCCACCGGATAATCCAGCGAATCTTTTAACCAGAGGCATTACTACCTCTAAGTTTGCATAAGTGTTCAATTTCTGGGCATATGGACCAGATTGACATCAACTAGCTCGTTTCTCCCTTAGCGGCAACAACAGGAAAATCGTTTCCTGCATGTTCTCAGATGAAGTCAATTCGGACAAGAACTCCTTTCCCTTAAAAATATCTGATTTCTCTACATTATCTAAGGTAATTAATGTCTTATAGAAAGTTTTGAGATTCGGTGACAAGTTACAACACTGAAATACTGACTCCTATAAAAAAGTTAAACCTTAAACTCTTTCTTACATGCAAAGCAAAGCCTTTCCCTTTGAATTTGATTATCTAAAACAACCTTCGAATAAGGTTGCCCCTCCAAGGGTAACTGCCCATGGCTTATTCCTAGATAAGGATAGTCTGATGCGGACCAGAGGATGCATTCAGAACTCTGAAATTCTTCCCTTTGAGGTGAAATTCCCTATTCTGTTAGAAAAGAATCACCACCTGACCAAACTGGTCATTAATGAAGCGCACTTAATTTACTGTCATATGGGGACAAATTCAACCCTCAGCAAGTTAAGGTTATCTGGTTTTTGGATCCCTCAAGGGAGACAAGTGGTGAAGGCATTTCTCCACAGTTGTATTTTATACAAGAGAATCAATTGTCTACCCTCTTGGGGTCTCAGCTATCCTCTTATGGGGGTAAATTTTGTCCATCCTTTCAAATAGGTGGGTGTAGATTTTACTGGTTATTTTTTATTAAATGCAATGAATGAGACGTAAAAATGTTCTGTTGTTCACATGTAAAGCTTGCATGCTATCCATCTGCAACTACTACTAAACATGGGCACACGTTCATTCCTGTTAGCCTTTACCAGGTTCACCAATTTATACGGTGTACCTACTCATCTGTATTCCGATAGTGTCAAGTCATTCTTACCATTGGGGATTATATTATCAGACATATTCGTCTCCAACGACTTTAAAGAACATTTTAAGCCTACTTCAATTAATCACCTTACCATTCCACTTTATTCGGCTTGGCAGGAGGAGAGCATAGAAATGCTGATTAAAACTGTTAAACGGTGTTTGACAAAATTGTTGGGTAGGAGGAATGATGATTATTTCAAATTTCTAACTGTCCTTTCAAATATGCAATAGACCACTCACGTTTATATCAGCATCGGATACAGGTCTTGATATTCTGAGCCCTAACTATTTTCTACAAACAGGCTATCACGCCGCTTGCTAAGAGTATCTGACATTGCCTTAGCAACTGCATTATATTTAATATTTATTTCTGAGATGGGTATATTTGCTGATGACACCATGCTCTATAATAGGCATGAGGGGAAAAGAAATGAACACATATCTAAAAAAAATGGCAAACACACTAAAGGAAGACCTCCAATCTAGTGGAATGGGGACAAAAATGGATGGTCACATTCAATGTAGCATATTACAAGTTGATTTTTTCTTTTTAGATAATTGTTATTTTATTAACTTGCACGAAAAGAGCTATGTAAAAGATGCTTAAAACCATTTGAATTATGCAAATACCATCAGTAGTTCAAAAGTTTTGAGAATTTTAAGTGCCAAAATTTAGGCTTTTCCATGGGCATTTTTCTTTAGAAAAAGTGGGCTAAACTGCAGACCTCAACATTTCAAGAAATTCGGTAACTTCACAACCATTTATTTATTTATTTTTCAAGCCATTCTCATGAAACTTGGTACTCTTATGTAAAATTGTGTGCACTTTCTGAGTAAAATCTGATGTATCTCTACCATAATTATAAATTCAAATGTAAAAATTTCAATTTTTTTTTAAACTGGCACATGGTATCATACAGTAGGTGTCTATTCATGAACAAAACTAAGTATTATAGTGGTATTTAAATAGAGCTTTATTGAGAGTAGGTATTTACCTGCCTCTCCACCAAAGGAGAGCTTAATCTGGGGTGGAGCCATTGAAGGCGTAAAGAGCATTCATGGCCAGTATTTACTACTCCCCTCAAAGAAAAGAAAAAATTGAGTAGATATGAATTAATCTCAGAAATAAATCAAAGAAAATTTTTCATATCGATTTTGGATTTCTGTAAAAGATGGAAATTCCCATAGTCGACCAGACCTTATGCATTTTGGGACCAGTCCAATTTTCATTTTTGTAAATCCTCTATCTGGTCCAAAATATATCCCTATTTTATGAGATGCAACCATAAAGTGTACTCTACATGAATCCGTGATATAGCTTTCATAGTACCAGGAATCCTGATAAGCAACAACTATATATGTGATGGTAATTTTTATCATTTCTATTCTGTTGTTTTACTGAAAATTCAACTAATGTAGAAAAAAAAATAAAACAGTAATTTTTTATTTATTTTGTTTCCACCTAAAATGATTACTTTTAAAGGTTTTAGGGTATGTTGAAAATGAATATCGCATTTAAATTTTCTGCAAATAAGTAGTTTTCTGGATATTAAGCAATGTCATTTCTTATGTTATCGCTGGTGGCAATCTTGGAGCATGCAAACGTAACCCCGAGAAACTATGCGCAAAACACACATACTAAGATGGCCACCAGCAATAACAGAAGAAATGACATTGTTTAATATCCAGAAAGCTACTTATTTGCGGAAAATTTAAATGCGATATTCGTTTTCAGCATACCCGAAAACCTTAAAGGTAGTCATTTTTAAGAAAAAATGTTAAGGTGGAAACAAGGTAAAAATTTACAAAATGCATCACAATGAAATTATCGAACCGCCTATCCTCAGTAAAAAACAAAAAAAAAAAAAGGACATTTATTGGTTGGGTTTCTAACAGTATTTTGTATATTTTTAAGTCATTGACGAGATTTCAAAGACATGAGATACCACGTGGCTATTTTTCTTGTGCTCGTGTAACGCTCGACCCTAATTGTCAAAATAAACATTTTACATTAAATAAATACACTAAAAACTTATCCAACTACGTAGAAGAGTAATTCATCTTGCCTTTGGTAATATTTATTTGGGTGCTTATGCACTTATATTACCGTGCTATTTTTTCAAATTAAATTCAAATTTCACAATATCGTTTTTTTTTTTTATTATTTAATTGTTAGGTGAAAGTACAGAATAGTTAACAAAACACCCTTCCCTCCCCATTTAAGAATGGGTTTCTAAATAACATTAGTATTTCAGCATGGTAGCAGAAGTGCACAAGTACCTTTTATTTGTTATATATATATTTTTTTGACCACTAAAAAAACATAATTCTATCTTAAGTACAAGAAGTTATAAATATAGGCACCGCCAAAACTGAGGGGGGCAGGTCAGTATTTTGACGGACCGTCTTTTTAAAAATCTACCAAAAATCAGGTAATTATCCGATCAATGCGAAATTTTCAGCGATTATTAAGAGAAGAATGAACTTTATAACAGTGTACTTATTTTTCATAAACGATATTTATATATATATTTTTTTTTTGCTTACAACCCCCCCCCTTGTTTTGAAGTGGGAACAAATATGCTTAAAATAATCATCTGAAACTGAACACAACATATTGTGTTGTTGTAAGGGACAGAATTATAGATAAAAAAAAAAAAAAAAAAAATTGTTTGCATACCTTATTTTGACGTCTGAATATCAGAACTTCGAGTGTGTTTAATTATCCCGCTTTTGAGTTTTGAAGTGTGAAATTCGGTGAATATGTTAAGTAAAATAATTAATTTAAGTTAAGCAAAACAAAAAAATTTTTTTTTAATATTTATATGAAAAAAGCCATTTTAAAATCTTTGATAAATAAATTAACAATTTTTTTTTAGCGAGCCGAATAATGCATGACCATTATTAAACAGGGCATGCTTTTAAGAATCGATAAAAAAAAAAAAATTTGATAAATATTGTGCCCTTTGTGTTTTTTTCGATCCCGTTTGAAAACGTTTGCCGCCTTTCGACTACGGTGGACCAAACGCGCTGAAATAATTTTTTTTTATTCTGCTTTAAATTGCCCCCCCCCCCACACACATACACATTAAAAACCAAACTCATACAAATGGTCACCCATCTGGTACTGGCCAGCCTCAACTTAATAATACATTGAAATTTTCGTCACTGAAAAATAAGATTTTTTTTGGCCTGTTTGGTCTTCCATAGTTTGCTTTTTATCAAATGCAAACGTAAACGGTGTCAATCTAGACTCTAGATCGACGCGAAATAACTGGTTGCCTATATGGATAAGTGGAATTATTTGAAATCCAGGTACTTATATTATAATATTTTTGCATATTCTCTTAGAAAATCATCCTAAATCTTAGTTAGACAACAAATAAATAAATTAATTATTTCAAAAACCTTTTTTTTTTTAAATATTTATGTACGTTTTTTGTGCAAGACAAAAAATGTCAATTGTTAACTTTTTGGGAAAATTTAACATTTAAAATTTAATTAAAAATAGTAGAAAAAGTTTTACATTATTCTGTTTTCTATATGATAAAATTCAGGGTTTTATCTTTCTGGAAAAAAAATGTTACTCAGAAATAATGGATTTTAATAAATGTAATTTCGTTTTAAAAAACAACAACAACTTGATTTTTCGGCCATTTTTGGCGGTGCCTATATAAATACCATAACAGAAACGCATGTACTTTGTACATTTTGTTGTTTTTTTAACGCTTTTAGTACATTATACTAAAAGCGTTAAAAACAATAAAATAGTTTTGGCTGGGTATTGTTTATAAATCAAATACGAAAAACTTGAAAATAATTTTTTTTAAATTGATAAACTCAGAATAAAAAATGAAACTTTTTTCCGCTTTCGTTTTGAAAGCGGAAAAAACAGTTAACTATTTTTAAGAGAATACAAACGAAACTTGTAAATGCGCTGACTTTAGTCAGCTCAACGCTGGTCAGCGCATTAGTGCATAGCGAGCTGTTTTCCAGTTAAATTCTATATTCGGTAATTTCTATAAAAGTAACATTTTAAAGAAAATTCCGCACAATTAATAATTATCAAATATTTACATGTTATGCATGAAAATAATTCTGAAACTATTATTTATATGAAAATGGATGATATATACCGATTTATCTTATCAATTTTGAAATATTCTTCGTCAACTTTTCTCAGTCGTAACTTTGCTTCCTGTAATTGTAAAAACATAAAACAAAGTCCAATAGAGATGGACTTCTAGGCTTACATAGCCTGTAACATTTCCACCATATCTAATTAAATTTGACCTTGCGCATGTGTATCCAAACGTGACGTATGAAATGTAAACATTGAAAAAACAGTTTCCCTTTTTGCTACCATCATTTTTTACCGTTTTTTCATTTTTAACTTGGAGCATAAAAACACTGAATGCATAAAAAGAAAAATAATCATCATTGGAATGCTTATTCTATTCTCTTTCCATCAATGTAATTCTTTTAAAAATTGACCCACAAATAAAAAAGATAACTTGTTGAAGCACATTAGGTATGTAATATTGCTGATTTCCACGAAAATACAGCATACGTTTGTAATGCTATTCAATGCTGCCAAGACTAAGCTTGTTTCCTTCAATAATTACAAGAAACCTTTTCAACCACCAATAGCTATGACTAAAGATACATTAACTGAAAGTACTTTTATATTCCTTGCCCTAATGTTCACAGGAAACATGAGTTGTATACATTGAAAGCATTGCCAAGGCTGCTGCAAAGAAGGTGGGCTCTCTCTCTACTGTGTTAGAATGCTACTTATGCCTGAAAGTATCCTGTATCTCTACAAGGCCATCATTCGCGTATGTATGGAGTACAGTTGTCACATCTGGGCTGGTGCATCTGCTACTAGTCTCTTGCTCCTGGACAGGGTTCAAAAGAGTTGCGAACCTGATAGGTCCTAAATTGTCATCAAAGCTTCAACCTCTGTCCCATCGACATAATGTTGCATCCTTCTGCCTGTTCTACAAGTATTTTAATGGTGAATGCTCCGCCGAACTACAAGCCCTTGTACCCCTTAGACGTAAATACCCCCAACAAACAGCAAAATCCCACCTCTATACATGAGAGATCCCTAGATGTAAAGAAGCCTTTTACTCTAATAGTTTATTCCCCAGAACTGCTAGACTTGGGAACTCTCTTCCAAGTTCCTGCTTTCTCAACTGTACTGACATGCAGAAGTTCAAGTGTAATGTAAACGGGCATTTTACTACTCAACTCCCTACATAGTATCCCTGCAACTTGTGTCCCTGAAAGTAGCTCCTTACATCAAAGTGGCAATGTGCCTTGTTTGGGGTGAAAATGAAAAATAAAAAAACTCTGCAACAATAATTCTAGACATTGTTGAATATACTATTAAAAATAAAAGTTCTAAGACTAAAAAAGCACCTGTTGAGAGATGTCCGATTTACCGTTGTCTACCTTAGTTACGCAACACAAATGATAGATTTGCCAAACAAATGTATTTGTCTGACCAACATTATTTACCTTCGAATACATGAATTATTTTTTCTACTTGACATCAATTTGAAAAGATGCCTCCCCCCACCATAATAATTCTATTATTTTATTTAGACAGCAAAAATTGGACATCTGGGTCAAACAACACATTCCAACAAATATTCGCCATGTAAATTGCCATTGAATGTGTTGAATAATGCCTATGGTTTTCCATTGTTACACAATTTATAATTATCATTCAGTGTCAATTTATTCGAAATTCTCAGTAAGTTGCATCTGAAGATTCTAGAAACCATTTACATTAAGTCTTCGAGATTTTTCCTTTGTAAACAAAACTAACATCACCTTGGACTCAATGTGGTTTCTACTTGATTTTCCTTCTTCCCCACCTTTCGCTATAATCTCCATTTAGTCATATTTTTTTTCTTTTAATCATAATCCTAACCTCGATTTTGCTCTGTTGAGTGAGGTTCGAAACCATTTAGCCATTTAACTATTCCTATTTTTTCAATTCATCATGTTTAAAAATATAGTCTGCATATATGTATGCAGTCATGTTAAAAATTTGTATAACAAAAATATTTAAATCTATTAATGAACATTTATGTATTTTTTATCTATTTAAAAATCAATAAAAAAAACTAATTTTATCTATTATTACTATTATTATTTAAAAAAAAAAAAAAAAATTAAAAAAAATTTTTTTCTTCAAAGTATGTACAATGATTTGCCATGAAAAATGTTCGTTCAGTTTATGAAGGGAGTGTTAAAATGTGAAAATATTTTTATGTACTTTTAATTTAAAAAAAAAAAAAAAAAATTGCTATATATATATATATATATATATATATATATATATATATATATATATATATATATATATATATATAAAAATTACAATTAAATTTACCAAAATGATCCAAGATGGTAAAATTAAAGTATAATATAAATATTAAAGAATTAATATTTATAAAGTTATCTCAGCCAGATGTAAAAGCTCGATAAAACTAAATACGAGATAGAGCTTATAATACGAGCAAACAGTTAATAAAACATGTTAAAAAACACTTTGAAAAAGAGTTAAAAACATATTTAATCTGAAAAGGAAACACTTGATAAGTGGATAGTCCTTAATCCACGGATTTTCGAAGAAACACTTTCCTTCTCATCAGAGGGTAAGAATTAGCAAAATGCAGGATCGGATTTTGCATGCAAAAGTATTTGATGAAACAACAAGTAAGTCAAAGATCTTACTTGACAACAAAAAAGTGAAGCAGAGGGAATATGGTGAAGAAAAAGGTGATTACACGTGAATGGATAGTCTGGTGGAAGATAAATAATCCAGTGACGGTAAAATCCAAATATATAACTTCAAGAAAGTTAATTCAATTTCCATTTGCACAAGTAAAATCCAAGGAAATCCCGTAATTGGAAGATGGTCCAAAATTATCCAAAGGCAGAAATTCATGGAATAATTCATAAAAATGTATTCAAGTAAAAAAATTCCAATAATATTAATAAAAGAAAAATAAGATATATTTTTCACTCTACTGCCGAGACATAAATATAAATAAGAAAGATCAGGGAAGAAGAGGAAAAAAAAATTAAATAGTGATAGAATTAAATATAAGATAGAAAAACAAATGTCAAAATGACCCAGACAGGAAATGTTAAAAGGCGCGAAAAAATATATAGGTCAAAATAATATAGGTCAACTGAAATGTACAGATCACTTAAAAAATGTCAGCAAGAGTTGTTAGAAGACACTAAATGGAAAATTAATTAATTAATAAATAAATAGAAAATAATAAATAAACAATAAATAAATAAATAAAAAAATAAAAATTATTTAAGGGGAGAGGATGGCCGGTATCTGCAAATTCAGGAAAAAGCAAGAAAGAAAGTAAGTAAATGCATATAGTAAAATATAAGTAAATATACATACAAGATATGAAAGTGTGGGTAGATTGATATCTTAGATAGATAGGAAAGTTTAAAGAAATTGCACCATATTCCCTCTGCTTCACTTTTCTGTTATCAAGTAAGATCTTTGACTTACTTGTTGTTTCATCAAATACTTTTGCATGCAAAATCTGATCCTGCATTTTTTCTAATTCCTACCCTCTGATGAGAAGGAAAGTATTTCTTCAAAACTCCGCGGATTAAGGACTATCAACTTATCAAGTGTTTCCTTTTCAGATTAAATATGTTTTTAACTCTTTTTCAAAGTGTTTTTTAACTGTTTGCTCGCATTATAAGCTCTATCTCGTATTTGGTTTTATCGAGCTTTTACATCTGGCTGAGATAACTTTATAAATATTAATTCTTTAATATTTATATTATACTTTAATTTTACCATCTTGGATCATTTTGGTAAATTTAATTGCAATTTTTATTTTATTATAAGCTACCGTTTGGTTGAGCTTTTTATTCTCTCAAGATATGTTTGAAAAGGAACACATTCCTCTGTCTGCCAAAAATATCCCTATTCCTACCCAACAAGAATATATCCACAAATCTGTTCTCGCTTTGAACACTTTCCTAAAAAATATAAGGTGGAAGGCTTATCACCATTACTTAAGCATTAAAAATAAACTTAAAGCGCCTATTTCCTCTGAAGACCAACTTCACCAGAAATCTTAATAAATGAACTCTCTATCAACTCTCATAGAGAACAAAAGAAATTTGAAAGAATTGCTGCCAAATTTTATGGATTAAAAACCACTTCCCACCCCAAATACAACCCTTACCTCGAGGAGTTTGAGAATTCCATGTTAAATTGAGTCAAAAAAATTAAATTTAAGAAACAAAAACACAATTATAATCCGGTTACTCGAAAAATAAATAATTTTGCCGAAAAAGTTAAGAATAAACATATATTCGTCCCTGCTGATAAGACAAAAAAATTATTATAAACTTGACTATCCTACATATAAAAAACTTTTGTATAAAGAACTTAATAAATCTTATAAAATAGTTCCTCCTAAGACATTCTGAAGCTAAACTTTTACTGACTTCTATGAATATTCATAACTTCACTGAAATAATTTCTCCGGGTACTCCTAGATTTACCCTCAAGCATCATAAACCTAATTTCTATGACAACCCCTCCATCAGATTGATCTGCCCATCTAACTCTGACTTAGGAGCTGTAAGCAAAAATATCTTAGATAGAATCATCCCTTCTATTAAAGAAAAAGTAAGTTTCCCTCTTTGGCTGAATTTAGACTCCGTAATTAATTGGTTTGTCTCCCTTAAAAATAAACACCTCCTTAACTTCATAACCTTTGACATCCAAAATTATTATCAATCAATTTCTCCGATCCTTTTAAATAAGGCTCTTATCTTTGCTAAAAGAAATTCTGACTTAACTAATTTAGAAATAAAATTAATTCTCCTAACGAGAAAGTCCCTTATACAATTTAACAATAAGCTTTGGACTAGAAAGGACACCCCTGATAATTTTGACATCCTGATGAGTGCTTCTGACTCTGCAGAAGTTACCGATTTAGTGGGACTTTTCTTACTGAAAGAACTTAAATACCACTTTAAACATATCCAAGGGGGTCTTTATAGAGACAATGCCCTTTTTACTACAACAGCCAGGCCAAGAGAGTACAACAAAACAATTAAAAAATTACATAACTTCTTCAATAACTTTGGCCTTTCTATAATTATCGAACCAAACAAAAAAAACTTCAAATTTTCTAGATGTTACACTTAATCTTAACACCGAAACTCATAGCCCCTATCATAAACGTAATCTTACGCTTTTATACGTCCATAAATCTTCTAACCACCCCCAACTCAATTATAAAATCTATAGTACCATCCGTCTCTAGAAGAATTTCTGCTCTTTCTGCTGATAAAAAAACTTTTAATCAAAATGCTACTTTCTTCAAGAATACCTTATGGAACCCAGGACACAAGGAAAAGATTAAATACAACAATTATGCTCCTCCTGCAGGCCGTCTTAAATCTGTAATCACACACAATAGGACTCGTAAGAAAACAGTTTAAATAACAAGATCTGCCGCTATCAATAACAATGAACCAGTCTACATATATAATCCAAACCAAAATACTAATTGTAATACCTCTAACCCACCCAGTCGCATCAGAAGAAAGAAAAATATTTGGTTTAATCCTCCATTTAGCCCAAATGTCAAAACTAATATACATAAGGAATTCTTCAACATTGTACAAAACTTTCAAATACCCACACAGATATAGTTCTATTTTCAATAAAAATTCAATCAGGATTTCTTATTCAACAATGCCTAATTTAGCACAAAGAATCTTAACATCTAATAACAAAAAAATTAAATTGGCCCAAAAATTCCCTTTCCCAATTAAACTTAAAACTAACTGTAATTGTTATAACATCTTTGCCCACTCAATAATGATTGCATCCATAAAGATGTTATATATTCTTGCACAATTACTGAACTCCCACGCAATCCTCCCATAACAGACACTAATATTTTGTCTTCAAGTTATCCTTCTTCCTATCCTCCATCTGATATAGTTACTAATCCAATACACCATTCGAGCAGCCCCTTCATCTACAATCATACAACTAGTAATAATAATAATAATATTAATGAGAATAATATTTCTCCTAACAGCCATCCTAACACTAACAACACTCATTATCCCCTCCAAAATAGTTCTCATACAGACATTGTCCCACCATTTGTTGAACACTATGAACAAAATTCAAACCATTTAACTAATACAAATCAGCAAATTAATATTAATACCAAACCTCGAGCTTTTAATAAAGTACATATATATATCGGCACTACTTCAACATTAATTAAGAAAAGAATATCAAACCACATTTCTTCTTTTAACAACCATAATTCTAATAATAACCAAGGAACTTCTTTAACCACTTTAATTAAAAAACTTAACTCTAACAATACCCCCTTCTCAATCAAATGGACTATCATAAAAAAGTTAAGTCTTATACACCAGGCTCTAAGTCATGTCGCCTCTACACAACCGAAGCTATAACTATAATTACTTCCCCTCAAAGTAACAATATAATAAATTCTAAAAATGAACTGATCTCTTTCTGTAAACATAAGTCCAAGTTTAATTATGCAATTTTGAAATTACATAGTTATTACTTTTACCTCTTATATAGATATATAATTTTTTCTTCAACTTTATCATTTTTTCTACATACTTCTTAATACTTTATAATTTAATAATCCTTTATTTTAATTCTTTATTTCTTCTTTGCATGGCCGTTTTTTTTTATCTGCAATTTCTGCTTTATTCTTTAAACTTTCCTATCTATCTAAGATATCAATCTACCCACACTTTCATATCTTGTATGTATATTTACTTATATTTTACTATATGCATTTATTTACTTTCTTGCTTTTTCCTGAATTTTCAGATACCGGCCATCGAGAGGATGGCCGGTATCTGAAAATTCAGGAAAAAGCAAGAAAGTAAATAAATGATCCAAAGTCTTAAATAATTTTTATTTTTTATATTTTTATTTTTTATTTATTTATTGTTTATTTATTATTTTCTATTAATTTATTTATTTTCCATTTAGTGTCTTCTAACAACTCTTGCTGACATTTTAAGTGATGATCTGTATATTTCAGTTGACCTATATTATTTTAACCTATATATTTTTTCGCGCCTTTTAAAATTTCCTGTCTGGGTCATTTTGACATTTGTTTTTCTATCTTATATTTAATTCTATCACTATTTAATTTTTTTTCCTCTTCTTCTTCCCTGATCTTTCTTATTTATATTTATGTCTCGACAGTAGAGTGAAAAGCATATCTTATTTTTCTTTTATTAATATTATTGAAATTTTTCCCCCTTTTTCCCTTGTATACATTTTTGTGAATTATTCCATGAATTTCTGCCTTTGGATTATTTTGGATCATCTTCCAATCACGGGATTTCCTTGGATTTTACTTGTGCAAATTGAAATTGAATTAACTTTCTTGAAGTTATATATTTGGATTTTACCGTCATTGGATTATTTATCTTCCACCAGACTATCCATTCACGTGTAATCACCTTTTTCTTCACCATATTCCCTCTGCTTCACTTTTTTGTTATTAAGTAAGATCTTTGACTTACTTGTTGTTTCATCAAATACTTTTACATGCAAAATCCGATCCTGCATTTTGCTAATTCCTACCCTCTGATGAGAAGGAAAGTATTTCTTTGAAACTCTGTGGATTAAGGACTATCTACTTATCAAGTGTTTCCTTTTCAGATTAAATATGTTTTTAACTCTTTTTCAAAGTGTTTTTAACATGTTTTATTAACTGTTTGCTCGTATATATATATGAGAGAGAGAGAGAGAGAGAGAGAGAAGTACATAGTTGTTGAATTTCTTTGCATAAATTTTGGCTTTTTTAATTTAAAGTTTTCTCTTGTATTGGACTATTCATTTTAATGAAGGCAACATTGTGGTCATTACTATATAACAGATAATGGAGGGAGTAAGGTGATAAATCTGGTTGTCTATTTTTGATGCATTGCCTTGTTACATTGTCATTTGTATTTGGACCACGGGGGTGTATTCTTTATGCAGGTACAGGGTTGTTAGATAAACGATAATTGCTGGTCGTATTGGTCTGATGTATTTTGTCACATTTCTGATTTCTATAACACTTTTCTATTATGTTACTTTCAAATCTGCTTGTTATTGATTTTTTACCTTTTGTCCTCTTTACCTTTTCATCTACATTTCCTTTCTACCAAGGTTTATTACACCTATTTTGCCCCTCTCCCCCAACAAAAGGAGGGTTGACCTGTAAATTCACCCTTGTCCGTTTGTCTGTCTGCACTTTTCTCAATAACTACGCCTTAGAATTTTTAAAAATTTAGCACCAACATTAATGATATGAGTAAAAAAGGAACAGAATGGATTTTCTGGGATAACTCCGGTTGTTCCCCTAGGGGTGCCTTTTGGGTTAAAATAGCTAAAATTGACACTTTTATGCTTAAAAAAAAAAAAAAAAAAAAAAAAAAAAAAAAAAAAAATTGTGCCTTTGATTTTTATAAAACTTTCTGAAAAGCTGTTTCTATATAATTTTGTTTGTCTATACTTCGTGATAACTCTTGGGCTAATAAAAACACTCCATTTTGGGGACTATTTTGCCATATTTGTCCAAAATTTTCTGTGTATGTCTATTTAGCAGTTTTGCATGGTGCTGAACTCAAATTTAAATATGTCCCTTGGGGACATTTGGAGCTAAATGGAGGGGGGGGGGCAAATGATGGACTTAATCATTTTTTTTTTTTTTTTTGCATGGTGCAGAACTAAAATTTACATATGTTAAAGCCTAAAACTGCACTGCTTACTCATTTTCACCAGGATTTGATGTCGCCTGGAGACTTTTGGAGCTAAATGAGTGGGTTGGTTGGTTGTTTTTGTTTTACGGCATAACAACCCTTTTCAGGTTATTTAATGCCGAATCCAGTGATTTTGAAGAAAAAATTTTTAATAGAATATATTTGTTTTTTGCAAGTCAGTTTCTATTTAACCCATAGTTGGACCCTAACAGGTATTACCACTCCGGGTCAGAGTGGACCTGGGAGCAATGGCAATTAAAGGGTGGCTCCACACTCCCCAAAACCTGCAAGCTGGGGCCTCACCATCGGATATAGTTTAAGGTCATATCCAGGAGAGGGAGGGGGAAAAATACGGAACTTAGTCATTTTTTTATGCCTCGTTTACTGTGCACTCATGGGGAACTTGTTTTCTTTGATTTCCTGCTCTGTTTTTATCAGTTTTTTTTCTTTTTGCTATTTGTTCAAGTTTACTAATACAAGTAGATTAAAGAGCATTCACTAAATCTGAAGATGGACATATAAATTCACACTTTGAATAGTTTGTTAAAACAAAGCACCATGATTAAAATTTGTTAAAGCACCATGATTAAAATTTGTTAAAGCACCATGATTAAAATTTGTTACAACAAAGCACCATGATTAAAATTTGTTACAACAAAGCACCATGATTAAAATTTGTTACAACAAAGCACCATGATTAAAATTTGTTACAACAAAGCACCATGATTAAAATTTGTTACAACAAAGCACCATGATTAAAATTTGTTACAACAAAGCACCCTGATTAAAATTTGTTAAAACAAAGCACCATGATTAAAATTTGTTACAACAAAGCACCATGATTAAAATTTGTTACAACAAAGCACCATGATTAAAATTTGTTACAACAAAGCACCATGATTAAAATTTGTTACAACAAAGCACCATGATTAAAATTTGTTAAAATAAACAGCATGATTTAAATTTATTAAAATAAACACCATGATTAAAATTAAAGCAAACAGCATGATTAAAATTTGTTAAAACAAACGGCATAATTAAAATGGAAAGTTCAGTACAAGGGGAGAAAACTCTAAAATGGCAATTGGACGAATCACAATAGACAAAGAAATCGCGACATTCTCTATTGGTTATGTGTCGAACAAGTCACATAGAAACCTGAAAACATTGCTCAACTCACTCTGATAGGCTTGATGTCTCATGCTACTAGATATTAGATTCTGGGTACTAATGCAGTTTGGATTTATGTCTAGAAAAAGTAACAAATGCTAAATTTATTCAGAGACAAATGCGAGAGAAGTAAATCTTGGTAAAAAGTAGAACCTATATTTTGCCTGGAAAAAGCTTTTGAGTACCAAGAGAGGTTGTCCGGTGGGCTTTGCATAAACGAGTGGTTGATGAAAATTGTTCAAGCAATGTAAAGAAATGCTTAAAGTCATGTTAGTACATTTATTTTGTCTTAGAAGCAATGTCCAGAGAGTTCCATGCACATTGTCCGGAAAAGATGATTTTGTGATATTGTTTGGAAAACAATAGATGACCTACTTGTGAGGTAAAAGACTTGGAGTAATACCAAGACTAAAGTGAATATAAGTGGTAGTAGTGTTGGAGAGCCCCCCCCCCCCTCTTGTAATTTTTGGAGTATCTGTACGAAGAGTAGTGGAATTACTAGTAAGTTGAGAGAGAATAACCACTGTGTGCAAGAAATGTAAGACATTATGGAGATGGATGAGAACTCAGATGTGGAGAAAGTACATGTAAGTGGATTGTGAAGCTATTGTAATTACGAGAAATTTTATAACCTTGATGATATCATTAGAACATATGTTGGAGCAGGTGCCATCCTGATTGCAAAAATTATGAGTAGATAGAGCAAGTTCAAGGAATCATGTTTCCAGTGTATATGTGTTCATATGCCTCATTGACTCTTCCCTTGGTTGACAATGGTACTTTGTTCAGACACAATAGGAAATAGCATTTCATCTATGTTTATCTAACTTATTTGTTGCTCAATTATTCTCTTAACCACTTTTAGAACTGAATCCAGCAGCTTTAAGTCTCTCACAATTATACTAAGATCCCAGTCCTTCAGAGCAGTCCCTTCTTCAGGTTCTGATTTGTCAAGTGTGTGATAATCATCAACAGCCTTCAATAACACCGGAGGATCTTTCAGCTTTAAAAATCTTTATCTTACAACTTACTAAACCATTTCTTTCTCGGATTTTATGGCTAGATCAGATACTGCTTCTACAACTTATATTTTTCTCAGTCCCATGAAAACTCAGCATTCAACAATTAGAGAATTTTCAAGTATTCCTCTTGCCCTGTTCATCTGTTGCTAGCACTCCATTGTCATTTTGAATGCACTTCTCAACAATATCCATATTTATCTGTGCCATTTGTTTAGCTATTCTGAATACTTCATTCTTCTGGTCATCGCTTTGTAGTATATCTGAAAACCTAGCTTGCTTAGCTTCCATCTTGTCTTTGTAAGTTGCTTTTTTTCTTGTCCTCTTTGCCACCAGATACATATCCTTATTAACTAAACCTTTTCTCACATGCGTAGATTAAAGAAATCATACAAGTATAATTAACCAATCTGTTTAATATTTGAGAATAAAATCAAAACCAAAATAATCGTACCCCAGTCAAGGATCAACTCCACAACCTTTATCTCATAGTACGATGTGATAAGTGAGTAACCCATGGGGCCAAATATGAAATAATAATGGTGTTAAATTAATTAACTTGTCTCTCTCTTTCTTTTTAGAGTTAAATATAAGTCAGCTGCTAATCAAAAAGAAAAGGGAGAACGGTGAATACCGAAAAAATTGTCTTATCAAATTAGTACTGTGATTCGGATGGTAGTGTTAGAATGTTTGATTAGTTGATCGTTAATCAGCATTAAATATTAAAACCGATGAGATAAAAATTTTGATTTTAAGAACGTAAACCATTTTTTAGATGACTGACTGATGAAACAAATTTAATTATTTAACATGTGATATAAAAGCTATGAATCACAAAAGAATAGGAGGTGGTCGTTTTTCTTTTAAATATAGAAATAAATAACAATTACAAAAATATGAAAAAAGATTTTCATGATGTTTAAACAAGTCAAATTTAGTTGAGAAATAGCGTGGAAATTTATTTTCAAGTTTATTCATTTGCCGACCATTAATATGGAAATAAAAACCTAATTGATCATATCTATCAAAGAAAGTTTTATAAAATTTGGTTAAATATATTCAATGTACTAAAGATATTTTAAGTTCCAATGTAGCACACAAATAAAAATGATTGCTCACCCTAAATTTAAATCAATTTATATTGAGTTTCATTCAAAGTTTTTGGCAAAAATGCTTAAATTTTCTGTAGTATAAATTTGAAAAGGATTCCAAAATTACCCAAAATTACACAAAAAAAAATCAATTAATATTGATTGGTAAGACTGAAAGTAAAATTTCATTATCTTAAAAAAAAAAGCATAAACTTATTAGTAGAAAAACATTGTTACATAAAAGGAATCCTAAAAATGAAACATTCAGTTAATATTGCAAAATCCTGAAAACAGAATCTGTTAATTGAATGAAAAGGTGACAACTTTCAAAATATTTTGTTTGGGAACTTTATAGATAAGGATCAATAACTTGTATTAGATTAGTAGCACTAATATTTTCATTTTGGTTATTATTTTTACAATGTTTCGAATGATGTAACTTCTGACTTTCTTCATGTACATATTTTACTGTGAATCTGTATCAAACTCCAAAACATCAAGTTTTTCAGATATTTTTCTGATACTTTGAAATGGGTTTCGTCAAATTGTTTTTGTTGTAAACGTTCATCAGGCATGCATAACAGTCCTTCAACTTTAATTATCATTAGAAAAATTTCTGAAATCATGGACCTTTCTGTCCTCATTCTGTTGATATTGATTGCTGCTTTTAAAGTATTAAACAAGTATTATTAATGAAAGAAAATTATATGCATTTCTTTTTCATCATTCTGATTGAGAGCCTATATACTTCCAAATGATATTCTACTGAGCAATGGAAATGAGCATTAGAAACAATTATAAATAACAATAATCTATGTTTATTAAAAAAAAAAAAAATATTAATCTGCTTAAACCCCACCTTTAGGAAATAAGAAAAACTTCAGGAAAACATCAAGATACCTTGAAATGGGACAAACTAAAACTACTACCAAAACAGAAATAGCCAATCTACTAGCCAATATCTACGCAGTAAACTCCAAGAGGGATAATAATCAATAATCTTAGAAAATCAAAGCAAAAAAAGAAAAACCGAAACTTTTCATTCAAAAACATGGAACATTACAACAAGCCATTCACTATGACAGAACTCAAAGAATCAATAGAAATTTCTCAACACAGCAAAAAGACTTGATGAGATACAATATGAATTCATGAAGCAACTCCCACAGAAGCCCCTAGAATACCTAACAGTTGGACAACAGAAAAACTTTCAAAAATTTGGAGGCAAGCAACAATTATACTGATCCCCAAGCCGGAGAAGGATTACAGCAATCCACAAAATTATAGACCAATAACATTGTAACTAGCTACTTATATAAAATAATGGAATGTATGATAAATAATAGACCAGTTTGGTACTTGGAAAAAACAACAAAATAACCACATATCAATGTGGATTTAGAAAAAAATTAGCACTAACAACCACTTAATTTGATTGAAACCTTCATAAGAAAAACTAATATAAAAAAGAAAACATTGTGGCCATTTTCTTTGACACCATGAGGAAACGCAGGATCCTTAAAGATTTACATAAACTCTGATTAAGAGGCAGACTAGTAAAGTCTATCCAAAGCTTAAGAATCATCAGTAAAAATAGGATCGACCTTATCAAAATGGAAAAATCAAATTGATGAAATCCCATAAGTTTACTTTCAGTCAGTCTTTTCAATATTAAAATTAATGATATTACCTACTGCCTTAATCCTGAGGTAAATGGCTCACTATATGTTGATTACTTTATGATCTGCTATTGATCAAAATGCATAAACACCATAGATTACAATAACCCATCAACAATATACTCTAATGGACTACAACAAATGGCTTCACAATATAAAAAACAAAATGCATTCACTTCTGCCAACAATGCAAGTTACACTTAAACCCAATCTTAAAACTTTATAATGACGAAAAAGTAAAATTCAAATTTTCTGGAAAAACAAACAAAAAAGGTTACCAAACTAAGTAACTATCGTTAGTGCTGAAGCAATTGCCACTAGACACTTGATATCATAACAGAAACCGATAACCAAAAATTTATCTAGTCCAACTCAGTGTCTGTCTTAATTAGTCTAAAAGGAAAAAAAAAGAAACTAGAAAACCCCAAATAACACTTCATAATTTAAACAAATAATCTAGAAGAAAGAAATCAAATTTTAATGAGTACCAAGCCACATAGGAATAAGCTGATCTAGCAGCAAAGTCAGCCTTAAGTAATCCCTAAAAATTACCATAAGATAAAAAAAAGCAAACTCAGTCACTACACAGACATGAACCCAACAATAAATAAATACATAAGAGAAATGCCAACAATCATGGGAACTGAACAAAGAAAACAAATTTTTCAAAATAACACCAAATGTACACAGAAAAATAAAATAAACAGAAGGCATATTAAATCGACTCCACAGAGGACATTCACATCTAACTCGTAATTATTTATTAAAACAAGAACAACAACTAAAGTGTTGATTATATATATATATATATATATATATATATATATATATATATATATATATATATATATATATACACATACACACTAACTAGAAAAACATATTTGGGGATTGTAAAAATACAAACTCTTTATAAGGAAAATATTTTCAAAGAAAATTAGAAAAATATTTAAAGAAATCAAAACTAAAAAGAATATGGACTTCCTTAAGAAAAATTGGACTATACAGCAAAATTTACAAAAAAAAAAAAAAAAAAAAAGAAATTACCACTAATATGAAAAGTTACAAAATCTCTAAACGCACATAGCTAACCAAACATCAACATTATATAACCATAAAATCACAAACTAAATACAGCAAACATCTATTCACAAAATACATCCTGGCATGAAATAATCCCAAAAACTGATATATCACTAAAACAAACAAGAACAATTTTTTCTCTACAAAACAATCAAACCAAATACCATAAATAAATATTTGAAGATATAACTATCAAAACTTGAAGTGTAAACTTTTTCCAAAAATACTGGAGTCTGCATTAAATAACTCTTTGGGTTGATAAGCAATAACAGATGTGGTTAAAAGTAAAGAACCTTACCTCATACATCGTGTGGCTCGTGTTAGGAAAGAAAAAAAAGAGAAAGTAAAAATGGCCGCCCCCTGGTATTTATGGACTGAAAATCACGTGATGTGACGAGAGGGGGAGGGGGTATGCAAATGAGATGTGGTTGGGTCTCTCTATAAAAGAGTCATCTTCTTTATTTTGGGCGTCAGTGTGGAAAGTGCAGAGGGAAGAGAACAGTTGGATTTGAGTTTGAGACTTTTGATCTGAGGTTGAGTTCAAATTTAACGTCAAGCTATTTCGGCACAGTGACAAAAATTGGTAACCGAGTAAGATTGAGCAGCAATATCCTGAGGCCATTGACTGGAGACGGTGACGTGGTTGCGTGGCTTAACAAGCTGAAGTTGGTGGCAAGGCTGCAGAAGATCGAGGATGTAGCCACGTTAATACCAATGTATTTGGAAGGAAGTGCTCTAGCGGTCTATCTAGAAATGGGAGAGATGAATCAGGCCATTGCTGAGAGCATTGAAAACTGGTTAAAGGCCGCATTTTCCGAGAGCGCGTTTGAGGCTTACAACAAGCTCAAAAGAGTCACCTGGACTGGGGAGTCTGGACGTGTACGTGGCAGAGATAAGGCGACTAGCAGGATTGGCTGGATATGGGGGGCGCAGCCTTGAGAAGACTGTAAAGCTGGCACTTGTAACTGGTTTCCCTGATCGCATCTCCATGGAACTGCAACGACTTACTGATATTGAAACCATGGAGGTGGAGCAGATTCTAAGGCATGCTAGAGTTTTGGCGAAACAGCCCGGTGAGCTGGAGGCAGTCGCGGCTGCTGTGGCAAGCAGAAAGGAGCGACCAGTGATGAAGCAAGGCCGTGGATTTACCGGTAAATGCTTTCGATGTCAAGGACCACACCTGATGAGAGACTGTAGGGAGCCACGGCCAGACTGTTTTCGGTATGGCCAAGTAGGGCACATTAGCAGGAATTGCCCTTCGCTTCCTGGAAACGAGTAAAGGGGTGCTATTGCGCCAGTAGTCACCCCTTTTATACTGAACAGGCGTATGAGAGTTTGTTGCCACAGTTAGTGATCACAATGAATGGAAAGAGGGCTAGAGCTCTTGTTGATACTGGATGTACAACAACACTTATTACTATGAGCATCGCCAACTCTTGGAATGGAACCAGCAATGTTAGAGCGGTGGATGGCAGAGAAGTTGAATGCTGTGGAGAGGCCGATGCGGAGATTGTAGTAGTGCCATTGCGACTAAGAGTGATCATGCTGGATAGACTGGTTGCAAGAATTGATGTGGTGCTGGGCCTGGACGCGATAGACTGACTGGGAGGAGCTACTATTGCTAAAGGCCAGGTGAAATTTGGCAATCAGAGTGCACCGGGAATAACAGGAAGTGTAACCAGGGGTGATACCAACCAACCGTCGAAACCCCGACCGTGTCTGATTGAGGATGATGACTTTTGAGCCTGCTTCGATGGCGAAAAATGGATGGTAGAATGTCGATGGACCGCGGAGCCACCTGTATTGACAAATCAGGTCAGCTGCTACAAAAGCACACTGAAAGGAGCTATGGAGCCGCAGTTTGAAAAAGAAGTTGAGAGATGGATAGATGAAGGAATATTAATGCCGTGGTCAGGGAAAGTTAAAGGAATTCTGTCACTCATGGCTGTGGTCCAACCTATTAAGAAGAAAGTTAGGCCAGTGTTGGATTTCCGTGAGCTGAACAAGTTTGTCGCTTGTCACACAAAGGACGGAATCGACGTGTGTGAAGAAGTTGTAAGGAAATGGAGGAGGATGAAACAAGCAACTAAAATTGTGGATCTGAAGTCAGCCTACCTCCAACTTCATGTGGATGAGAAATTGTGGAAATATCAATTGGTAGAGTACAAAGGTCAAGTTTATTGGTCTGAACTCCGCACCAAAGATAATGACGGCAGTTCTTAAGACAGTGCTGGCCAAAGATGATACAGTGAAGAGAGGCACCTGCTCTTACATCGACGATGTACTAGTGGACGAAACAGAGGTGACTGCGGAAAGGGTGATAGAGCATATCAAAGCATATGGACTGACGACAAAACCACCTGAGTCACTGGAAAACAGAATGGCTTTGGGATTTCGACTACAGGCAGGAAAATTGATGTTTGGGCGAGGAAATGAGATCCCTGAAGTCAAGGTTGACCTAGCCAAGAGAGAGCTTTTCTCTATATGTGGAAAGCTGGTTGGCTACTACCCAATAGCTGAATTGCTGCGAACTGCGTGCAGTTTTATTAAAAGGCAGACTGGGACAGACAGTTGGGAAGATGCAGTTTATCAAAAAGTGCTTCTCATGATACAAGAAGTCATTGGAGAAGTGAAAAAAATGGACCCTGTGAGAGGAGAATGGCATGTAAAGGAAGGCCATGAAGGGGTGATATGGACTGATGCTAGCAGTTTAGCATTAGGGGTATTATTGGAAATAGGAGAATTGGCTGTTGGAGATGCTGCTTGGCTACGCAAAAAGGATGATAGCGCCCATATCAATGTTGCGGAACTTGATGCTGTGATGAAAGGCATCAATCTAGCTCTAAAATGGGGGCTACAGATAGTGAACGTTAAAACAGACTCTGCAACAGTGGTGTTGCAGATTAAATCGGAGCTGTCTGGTGATAAGCAGATCAAAACAAAAGGAGCAGCGGAGATGCTTATCAAGCGTAGACTTGGAGCGCTGGGAGACTTGGTTCGAGAATTCGAACTAAAGGTAACTATTACCTTAGTTCCGTTACAAAAAAATAAAGCAGATGGGCTGACAATAGTCAAGAAAGCCTGGCTACACAAGGAAAGAGACGGGGCTCCAGCATGTCATGCAGTAGAGAATTTAAAAGACCTGCATAACCTGCATCATTTTGGAAAGGAACGGACCCTTTACCTGGCAAGAAAAGTAAACCCGCACGTCACAATGCAAGACATCCAAAAGGTGGTGGAACAATCTAGGGAATGCCAATCAATCGACCCTGCACTGGCTAGACATGAAAAAGGGGAACTGCATGTTGAAGAGAATTGGCGGAGATTGGCCATTGACATCACACATTATCAACATGAACCACATGTAACTATGATACATTGTGGGCCTGGGAGAGTAGCGATATGGCGGAAAATCAAGAACAAAACAGCAGAAGAGGTAAAGAGAGTTGTCGAGGAGGTTTTTATGGAAAGGGAGCCAGTAGAAGAGGTGTTGGTGGATAATGGTACGTCTTTCCGCTCGGAAGCTTTTAGAGACTTATGTGCGAAGTGGAATCTGGGGCTATATTTTAGAGCTGCATACCGTCCAAGTGGAAATGGAATTATAGAGAGGCACCATCGCACTATAAAAGCTGTGGCATCAATAAGCCAGATTTCGCCCCAAGAAGCAGTTTTTTGGTACAATATGATGCCGAAGGCTGGTCAAGACGAAAATTCAGTGCCGCACCGGTCTATTTTTTTCTTATGAATGGGGACATGAGAGAAGAACAGGCCTGTGTGGACATCGCAGTTGGTGAGGAGGTGTGGGTCAAACCACCCAATTCTCGTTGCACGACTCGCTGGGGAAAAGGTACAGCGACTGAAGTACTCTCCAAAAACAAGGTAGCGATTGACAGAATGTCTCATCACATTTTAGATATACTAAGAGTCTCCTTGCCATCAGAGGAAGGGGAGGCTGATGCTGATGTTTAAGTGTCTGAAGAAGAGCCTCTTCGACGATCGCACTGTGAACGAAGACGCCCAGCGTGGATGGCAGGCTATGATACTAATTATTGATCTTAGAGATCAAGGGGGCGTGTGGTTAAAAGTAAAGAACCTTACCTCATGCATCGTGTGGCTCGTGTTAGGAAAGAAAAAAAGAGAAAATAATGGCCACCCCCTGGTATTTATGGACTGAAAATCACGTGATGTGACGAGAGGGGGGAGGGGGTATGCAAATGAGATGTGGTTGGGTCTCTCTATAAAAGAGCCGTCTTCTTTATTTTGGGCGTCAGTGTGGAAAGTGCAGAGAGAAGAGAACAGTTGGATTTGAGTTTGAGACTTTTGATCTGAGGTTGAGTTCAAATTTAACATCAACCAACCTATGTACTTCACACACAGCTCAGTTGGAGTTTTGTAAATGTAGACCCAGGTTCTCCTCCCACCCTGGTGTTGAGGCTGTAGTTTCACTCTCCTGCTCCTCAATTAGCAAACAAAACAACATTATATAACTATAAAATCACAAACTAAATACAGCAAACATCTATTCACAAAATCCTCCAGCCATGTAATAATCAGAGCCTATATACTTGCAAATGATACTTGGCGTTGGATTAGAGCACAGATGTTTTGCTACTGTGACCGAGATTGTTTCAAGTATGTTGGCTTTTCTAATCCACACCTAACTTTTTATTAACAGCAAAAATTAAGTACAGTTTCATATTTAAAAAAGTAAACTGAAATTTTTCTTTGGGGACAAAAAGTATTATTTGAGAATAAGAACCGATTTTATCCTCCAACTTCAAACAACTTGAAGGAGATGTTCCAGTCACCTCTTTTGTACAAATAAACCTTTTCTTTTTAGCGCAACTTAATTTCCAATCATTGCGTAACTGATATTTCTCTTGTTTTTCTTGCTCTGAAATTGTTTATTTTGTTTTATTTATTGTTCATAGCAAATACCGAAATACTTAAAAGTTTGATTATATATTAAAGCACTACTTGGGAGACCGAGTTAATAGTAGTGATACTTTAGCTTTGAAATCACGTTTTACTTTAGGGCCATCATTTAATGAATGATTTGTTTTTGTAATAATAGTGAAAATAGTATGAGAGGAGTAGTAGTATTTTTTTTTAAAAGACTCCTTTTGACTTCCGGAATTGATTTTGTATTTTTCATATAAAAAAAAATATCAATAACGTTTTACAAAAGCAATTAACACTAAAGGAGTGAGTAAGAGTTTTGAAAAGAATTCCATAGTATATGATAGAATTCTTTTCAAAACTCTTATTTACATCCATTATTTTTAGATAGCTGACTGCATTAACAATTTATGATCAGTATATCCTAGTGAAATTCATAAGTGATAATAAAAATAAAAAGAATCGATTGGAGATAAATCGTAAATATAGACAATCCAGAAAATTGCATTTGTGTAACTAAATTGCAGACAGTAAAGATAAAGAGACAAATTATGTTAGTAATTTAGCCTTATCATACAAGCAGCACAATATTTTAAACTTTGATGCAAGTAGTTTGTAATAAATTCAAGCAAACAGGAAACATTTTTAATACAAATCCAAGCAAAAAAATAAACAAAAAGTCCCCCTCCCTAAAAAAAAAAACTGCTATATACACAAAAAAAGAATAATAGATGTTATGATGAACATGCCAAGTTTGAATTTTGAAAAGAATTTCATGGTGTACCATGAAATTTAATATCAAATTCTTACTCATCACTAATGTTGTTGCAACAGTGTTGAGTTGAGCAGGTTTCTTCTTCAGCCTACACCACATCCTGAATCATGGTGGCTCATGCACGCTGATCCAGGACAAGGCTGCACGAGATGCATAACCAATTATGCTGCCACCATTGAAAGCTGATCATCTTTTCTTACTGGTCTCCAATACTATGTGATGCAGCATCTCAAAATACACTTATGCAGCTACAGTGAGTAATTAACCTCTCTATAGTGAATGACCGTTTATGCATAGTGAAGAGTCACACCCTACATGAGGAAACTTTGAATGTGCTATTTATAGGCAAAATATTACAAATCTAGAAGCGTTTAACCTTAATATAAAATCCCTCTATCCTTTACAGCCTCTGACAATCACTGACAAATAGAATGCTTCAGAACAAACAACAAAACAGAAAAGTATTTTGAGAATTTATTTGAGCAAAGAATCCTCAGTTCTACCTTGTGATGTTTCCTCTCAAAATATGTAGTGAAATGACTATCCCTAAAAGAATTGAGGAGCAGGATAGTGAGACTACAGCCTCAACACCAGGGTGGGAAGAGAACCTGGGTCTACATTTACAAAACTCCAACTGTTATTGCTTATCAACCCAAAAATAATTATTTAATGCAGACTCCAATATTTTTGGAAAAAGTTTACGCTTCAAGTTTTGATAGTTATATCTTCAAATATTATGGTATTTGGTTTGGTAGTTTTGTAGAGAAAAAAATTGTTTTTGTTTGTTTTAATGATATATCTGTTTTGGGGATTATTTCATGCCAGGAGGTATTTTGTGAATAGATGTTTGCTGTATTTAGTTTGTGATTTTATGGTTATATAATGTTGATGTTTGGTTAGCTATGTGTATTTAGAGATTTTGTAACTTTTCATATTAGTGGCAAATTGTTTTTTTTTTGTTTTTTTTAAATTTTGCTGTATAGTCCAATTTTTTTTTAAGGAAGTCCATGATCTTTTTAGTTTTGATTTCTTTAAATATTTTTTTCTAATTTTCTTTGATTAAAATTAGTGTTGGGATGATTTCTAAATTTTTCCCCGATTCCAGGAAAATGTTGATTAATGATTCCGATACCAAGTATGATTCCGATTCCTGTGGAATTAATTTTTAATTTTTATTTATTGCGGATTATTATCCTCATCTTTTCTTAGTTGTTTAGAATGCCAGAGGAATAATTGGCCAAAACGTTGTGAAACAACTAAGAAAAGATGAGGATAATAGTCCGCAATAAATAAAAATAATTAAATAATACTCATCTCAATGGATTCCAATTAAAAATAATAATATATCCTGTAGAATTGTTGTTTTGAAATATACCATTATATAATCGAAAGTATTTATGTAGCGAAAAAATTTGGTACAGCGAAAAAGTGGAAATACAATTAAGGGAATTTCGAAAACGATTTTTTTTGTAAAATTTCTTTCATTGAAGATAAAAGTCAAAACAAATATTTTAACCATGAATTAAACATGCATCGTGAAATTAATAACAATCAATTTCAGGAGTTATTTCATATATTAAAAAATATAAAGAAAAAGTAAGTCATGATTAATTCAACAAAAATACAATAACATCAAATTGCAAGGGGAATAACATGTTTTGTTTATCTTTTGATATCCATTTTTTGTTTTATTTTCTCTTTATCTTCGATAACTCTTTAAAGTTTAACTTTTTTTTTGCAGCTTCAGTCACTAATTTTTATTCGACTTTCTAGAATATTCTTATTTCTAAATGAAATTTTAAAGTAACTAAATCTTTGATTAAATTTTCAGCCTTTTATATTCAATCATCTCAAATTATTCCTATTTATTTGACTTTTAAAAAAATATTTTTAACAATAATAATGTTATTTTTTTTAAATCTAAATAAGTTGGTTTATTTCTATATCAATTTTTATTACATAATTATATAGTATCGTCCTTTAATGTTTATTCGTATTTAATGTCTTAATGTACCTCTTTATTTCTATATAAAAAAGTAAAATTTTGGTAATTGTTTATTTCTATTGCTAAAAATCACCTCCGCCTTAATGCTGTTTTTGACAACCTTTTTATTTTTATTAGGGATTGGAAAACATTTACCTATGCTCACATCACGACAGTGATACCAGGCTTCGGTGAATGTCGACCAAGCCCCTAGTCCTTTAGTTAAACGGCTAGTTAGTTAGTTTGCTAAGTTAGGGTTAAAAGGATTTTTTTTTTTTTAAAAGTTAAACTTTTTTCCTTTTTTAAAAAGTTTTTCACATTTTTTTTTGTTTTTGTTGTGCAACAAAGTTCCAAAAGAAATGTTTAATTGCTTCAATCACAGAATATTTTAATGAAATGTAAATTTCTAAAAGAAAAAAAATTAAATTCACTTACCGCATTTATTTAACAGATAGCAAAATGATTGGGGCTTTTTTTTTTTTTTGTAGTTTTCAAAAGACCTTAAGCGGAACAGTCAATCAGCATAATATATAGTTCTAAAATTTTTGTTTTTGGATACTTCAAAAAAACTGACCGACTGTCAAAGTTTTGCGAACTAATACGACATGATCATTTTTATTAGTTTTAGAAATATTTTCTGAATCAGCCTTTGTTCAGAAAATAGAAAGTACATATATTGTTCTATTAAACTGTTCTATTAAATCTTTTATTGTTTAAATAATTTGACTTTACTTGTTTTATTTGTAAAAAATATAAAAAGGTTGACAAGACATTTTTTCATTTACTAATGAGATTTTTCATTCATTTACTAATGGAAATGTGTCGGTAAAAAAAAAAAAAAAATGCCAAAAGATAAGACCCCACCCCCCACCCTTTTTAGTTACCAGTTGGAAACATGATTTACTCGCATTGAGAGCACTGTAAAATCTTTTTTTTATAAGGGTTAAGTATTCATCAACTTTTTCATGGACTTGATGTAGTTAGGCTGTTTTATACATAATAAACTTCACTCACAAATGAAAACAATGTTACCTCGCGGCCCCTAAAGTTTTGCAACAGTACAAACATAACTAATCATGGGCCTCAAAGTTTCAAAACAGCACCTATGTATGTGACGGAATAAGAAAACTCATTAAGATAAATAAAGATTACCTTTAAAGTAGTTAATAAAATTCTTGTATATCATTAAATATGTTATGAAAAGTTCTATAACGTTTTTATCATAAATTTTTTACAGCATTAATCTTACTTCAAAGAAACAGTTCAACTTAAAATATAAGAGAATCATAATGAAAGAATCGTAAATCTAAGGTATTTTTTAATGATGCGATTCTGATTCCTCCCAAAATACACGATTCTTACAATTAATGATTCCAATTCAGATTAATTATACCACTACTAATTAAAATATTTTCCTCTTAAAGAGTTTGTATTTTTACAATCCCAAATGTGTTCTAGTCAGTATATATATATATATAAGCGAGATAAGATATGGATTAAAAATCAGATGAAAAATCCTGATAGATATTAGTTGAGGTAATACTTTCAGGGTGATCTTAGCCAAAAAGGAGAAGCTCAATATTTAAGAATAGAGCAATATATAAGTTTAGTGGTTAAATTTAAATTCTGAAAATCAAAATATAAATACATTCGAGTTAATTTATCATTTGACAAAAGAAATATATAGAGGGGTTATGTTAATTTCCTTAATCTATGGATTTTCAATAATGGACATATCAGTGGAAATGAAATGCGGTTAGCAAAATGTTCAGATGTGTATAGACACGTATTTTGTTTTCCAGCACAAATATTGAAAATAGTTTTTTCGGTGGTGAATGATGGTTATATGAAAATAATTATAGGAAAAGGGAATTTCATACAACCTGGGTAGTCCATTATCAGAAGGAGTATAATGTCCTCCGGGGTTTTATTTCCAGGTAGGCAGAATATTGGTCCAGGGGAGAAGGTAGTAATCCCATATAACAAAGATGCGTGGTTGCTCCTTATTGATTTTCCAAAAGGTATACGGGGCGGCCATATTCGTTGGTGAGTTGAATGTGTTTTGGTAGATGTAATCCAAATTCTTTTTAGGTGTTGACACAATATATCAGATATTGGATGGATATACCAATCCATTGCATATATTACCGTAGGTAATGGAATTTGAGCAGTGAATTATATATGCATATTTATGGTGCAATGGACCTCGAAAATCAATGGTCTGGGTAGCAAAATATTACAAGAGATGATTTTTAGAACCGATGTGTTGGACAAATAGCTTCTAATATGAGCTTGATTCTTGGTAAACTGCCGGTCAGCTTTCTTGTTGAGAAGGGGTGAGGGAAGTCTTTTAGATGAGGGAACAAGGAGGATGGGGGTGAGGTAGAGAGGGTAAGGAGAGAAGGGGGAGGGTTAATTTGGGTGAGCAGGCATGTGCTTAATGGAATTTCATCGGAGTGGGGGGGGGATTGTATATTAGTATTCAAAAGTGGCATTTTATCTATATATCCAATGGCATATTAGTATGCATATTCATAGGCTAACCTATGATGGCAGGGAGAGCAAGACTGGCACACTGAAAGGCAGTCCAGCAAGGATTGGATCTCTTCTTTCTTGTATTTCTGTTTTCTTTCAATGATTTGGTCACCTCCATCTAACCCACAGATTAGCATGTTGCAAATAATGTTGCTGTCTGGGCCCAAGATGTAGATTAAAGGCAAGCAGAATATCATCTAAGGCAGGTGCTCAATAGAATTTACAAAGATGCAATTCTCAGTCCAAAAGTCTGAGTGCTCCCTCTTCAGTATGAATACCTATGAGACACAATAGCAACCAGCCTTCATGTTGAATGGTCATTTCATACGATATAATACCACTCCCAAGTTCCTCAGGATAACATATGACAATCCCTCCTTGGATGGAAATATCTTCAAGACGACTAGGAGAAAATCTGGGGATGTGGAAACTGACAAACAGTGGGCTTTACAAAGACTGAAAAAGGGCTGGGACACATACAATCTTGTCATCTATACAGATGGGTCAGCAACAAGCAGTAACATAACTGGTGCTGGTGGAACCACAAGTAATCCAAGTGACCCCTGGGTTCACCGCTTTTTCCCCATACCAACCGACTGATGGTCTTCCTCCTTCCAAGCAGAGATCAAAGCATTAAAGAAGGTCCTCGAGATCATCCTTGCTAAAAAGTATCTTCAAACAGCTAAAGTGATCAGCGAGAGCCTATCAGTTTTGTAATGCCTCTAGTCCTTACACCCATTCAATTCTTTTTGCAACAAGCAGAAAATCCTCTGACTCCTCTCAGACCTTCAAGCACAAGGGGCACCAAGCAACCTTCACAACAACTGCAAAAACAACAGCATGCACCCATAATGTAAAACCGACAGGAGACAAAAAAAAAACCAGCTAGGAAGAGGCTCACACAAATTGCCCTCTTCTTTATCCTAGAGAAGATAGAAGATGGCACGGAGTTTGCACTAATCAATTTGGACCAGTTCAAAGTTTTTGACAGGGTCAACCATTGCTCCTGGGCATCTGTTGTAGAAACCGATAGGTTTAAACCGAACTTCCACAAATGGATTTCTTTTCTGTATTATGCTCTGATAACAGTGTTGCAGGTAAATAGAAAACATTCAGAATTTTTTTATATTTCCCAGTTGGTGTATCAGTGCCGTCCACTGTTGCCTGTACTCTGCATTCTTGCATTAGAACCGCTACTTTGCAGAATAGCAGAATCTCTTTATCTAGCAGGACACAATTCGATAAAATCAGTATTTTTGTGTCATGATTCCGGGGCATCAAGATAGTGACAGAAGTGCTCACACATTACAAAATGATCATGAGGACTTAATATGCACAAGTACCAATTTTCCTTCACTCCCCATTTTATTCCGATGAGATCCCTGTATATAAATATATTCATAAAAATAAAATTTTCAACAAATTTGAGGACAACTTAAGTAGAATTTACTTCTTGAGTTAAATTTGTATTCTGGTGACTGAGCTGATTCTAGTTAAGAATAGGATAGACATTTTTATTTTACATCCACACTTTTGATGGTCTTGTGCCTAATTTGTTACATTGTAAAATTTGTACCTTCTATCAAATAAATTTAAAGTGTAGTATCTGTTCTGATACTACACTTCATATTTTTATCTTTGATCAGTTAAAGGAACTCTTTCTAAACTGAGGCAATTAAATTTTGTTTCAATCCAAAGTTCCCTTTTTTGGACAGCTGGATTTTCCCAACATTAAAAGAAAATTTAAAAAAAATCGATCTTGTTTGTTTCCCCACCGGAGAAGGGTGGGGAGAGACAAATCAATAGGAAGATGCTCACCAATAATATATTAATAAGAATGTAACTACATGAAGAGCCAACATTAAATTATTTCCAAACTGTTACTAATTTAAAATTAAAATTTTTTTCATTCTTAAAATAACAAAACTTTAAAAAAATGAAGTATTTAAAGATTTATTTTTTTATTTTCATCCAACTATGAAAAAAAATTAATTTAAAAAAATATTCTAAGTTTTTTCTGTGGTACTCAAATTGTTATAAGCTCTTAAAATTGTGCATGAACTTCAATTCTAATTTTTATGGAGCATCAAAAGTAACACTGCAGGATCTGACACAATAACATGGGATAAAAGTCAGTACAAAAGACAATGTTGCATGAATAACAATTTATTTCAACAACCAGAATATAAACAGTTTATACACTAAAGTCTGAAGAACAACTTGTGCTTGTTGAAATAAGCTTTCTGAAAAGGGTTAATTATTTGTATTTCAATGTGAAAGACAAGAGAATGTGATTATAGGTGTGTGCAACCGTGTTAGCATTAGTAATCGTGTAGCTTTCAATTTAATAGTGAAAAAGAATAGGGTTTTGTTGTATATTGAGGTCATTTAAAAGTGGTCTTGCTTGCAGTGAAACATGGCCTTTCTTTGTATTCAGTAGAAAAATATTCTAACGTTTAAATGAAACGAGAAAGGTGTCATGCTTAAGCATTTCTCTAATGGATCATCAACAGGAACGATGCATTATCGCATGAATACATTTTCATCAAGTGTTCAACCTTTCTTGGAAATCAATTCCTAAATAAATTTCTGTGGTCCTGATTGATTGTAAAATGTGTGTTTGCGTTTCTTGCTATATACATGTCAAATATTTTAGATGTATTTTATGTTAAGATATTTTGATTTTTTGCAGTATGCAAGTTCAAAAATAAAAATATTCAAAGTGAAAAAAATCACCATGGAAATCTTTAGTTTTCATTATATAAAAAAAACAAAACACGAAAAAAGAAAAACAAAAAAACAAATTGGACAAAATTGAATAAAAGAAAAAATACACTAAAAAGATAAGATCAGCAAATTGATACCGGCAGGGAGGTTAAACTTATATCAAAAAAGTTCTGGGAATACATTGAAAAGTTAATCAAAAATCATAAATTTACCAATCTGTTGGGTTGATTATAAAAACTTTAAAGTACTTTGAAGGCTTCTTGGAATTAGAGGATATCTATTTTCTAACATTGAAGTAATACCTATAATTATCACATTATGTAAAAAGAAACACGGACTTACTAGAAACGACAAATTCTACCATATTAATTCATGAAATAAAAATGAAAAAAAAAAGACAAACAAACAAACAAACTGCAAAGTTAAAAACTTATGAAACACAATTTAAAAGAAAATGTTGCCCCTTTTATTATGAGGCAAGAAAATTATCACTTTATTACCATTAGCATAATTATAAAAATTAATAGAACAGAACCTTTTTGAATATGACCCGTCTGGGTATAGCAAGTAGGCATCACCCACATTAGTTTGTAGAAAATCAAATGGAGACATACATATATTATATGTAGAGATTAAAAATAGGTGAAAATGACAGTTTGAGCAGATTCATATTCTATATCTAATGTTGAAGCTGTTACATGAATTGGCAGGAATTAATTTTTTTTTTAACAAAAATAAATGTGAAAACACTAGATAACCAAATAACCAATAACTTCAACCAAGTTACAATGATGAATACACTAATAAGGTTACTAAAATGAAAAAAGATTTCCATCTATATATATGAAAGCGAAAATGTATGTATGTATGTATGTTTGTGAATTTTTGTCGCGTCTGTCAAAAGTTTTTAGCAGACACACAAACTCGGTATCATATCGAAGCCCCATCCTTCGCATGAAAAATATCGAAAAATTGGCCAAAAACGTTAACTTTTTCACCCCGAAATCGACAATTTTCGACAGGGGGGGAGTCAACAAAAACGTGTTTCTCGTAACGATGACCGATTCTACGCATGCGTCAGATGACGTTATGACGTCGTGACCTGATTTACTTTAAATAGTTGAAAAACCGAACACATTTCGTCTACGTCGCTTTAGCGCAGTTGATTAGCGCATTTGTTCATTATCATTTTGGGTTCGAATCGTGGTGTGAGATGTTTTTTTTTTTTAATTTTTTAAATTCAAATATTGAACCCTGTGTTATTTAAGTCATTTCTCATGTAACGTTCGTTTTCCTGTTTTTTTTTTTTTTTTTTTTACTTCGCTTATTCTTAGCGACACCCCAAAACACCCGGGTATCCACTGATTTTTTAAATTTTAATATCGAAACAGGCTTATTTATGCCATTTTTCACATGTTCATTTTTTTCTGTTTTCATCGTTCGTTTGCCTTACGTTAGATTTTTTTGTGTATTTATTTTGATGTTTTGATAAACAATGTTAATAAATTTTTTTTAGATTATTCTATTTCTAAAGCAGGAATATCAACAGACCAAGCTTTAATAGAAAAATGCTAAAAAATATCTCTTTCTACGAGTGATGTCCCCTTCCCCTGATTCCAATACAATTATCGATTCCAATTCTATTTAAATTTCTAAATATAGAATTATTTTAGTTGGAAGGTGGGATTGGATGACTGCAAAAATCATGTAATATGTGGATGTATTTTTGCTAATGTAAAAATACATTAATGAGCGTTAGTTTTATTGGTAGTTTAAGAGCAATAAATATGTATCATTTCATCATTAATACGAGCTGTAAAAAATTAAGTTTTAAACAAAAATAAAGAAATAAAATGATAAAAAGAACTGTTTTGGGCATCGAAAAAATAGGCAGACATTCCCCCCCCCCCCAAAAAAAAAGTTCTGATTTTTTTTTATTTCTGATTCCAATTTCAAATAATCGTCCCAACACTAATACCTACAGATTAAAAAGAATGTAAATCTTTTTGGAGTTAGTAAATGTCGAGAGCAATATTTATCAGAATATGTAAACTTGCCTGAACTGTCTGCAAATTTAAGAAAAAAGGATGTTGAATTCATTTGGTCAGAGAAGTGGTTCCCAACCTTTTTTTTACATAGCGGCACACCTCTTTAAATTATCATGGCACACATCACAAAAAGTGAATATTTTCTACTCAAAGCCTTTTTGCAATTAAAAAATAAAATTAATAAAAATAAAGACGATCACATAAATTTTTTTTATTCACATGAATAAAATATATCCTGTACTCAGTACTTGGTATCGAATAATAATGGTGAATGTCAGTGGGACAGTTGTGCCTCATGCTTCTTTACTACTTCTGCTCTATCTGGGTGAATGTGAGAGACGTATTAACTCTTCTTCAATGTTTGCACGTTTTTTATTTTTGATATTGTAAATAAGAAAATCCCACTTCACATATGTACGAAGTTGAGAACTACAGCAAGATTTTGATAGCTTTTTTGTTTAGAGTTGGATACTCTTCCATAACAGAAATCCAAAAGGAATCTAATGACAGTTGTGCATACTTCAATCATTGGAAGGGCTTGCTAATTCTTCCTCTTATCAAAATTGGAAAGATGAATAATCGATTGCGAATCCAATCAAATTCTTCAATGATGATTGAGGGGAAATATTCTCCAATTTTATTTTCTAAACATGTCAAACGCTTATTAATAATGGAAATATGTTTGTAATGCAGGTTTTGCAAACTGATGGAAACATATCCAAATCGTTTACCTGAATTCTTTTCTTCCATATTGCAGTTTTCTTCTTAAAAGTATCTAATTTATCTGTTGCTGTAACAATGTTTTCATTTCTGCCTTGCATATTGTTGTTCAGACTATTGAGATGTTAGACCAACACAATTTTTCAAATATTTACAAAATCTATCAAGTTTTTCATTATCAAAAAAAAAAGAAAGTTCTTTCTGAAGCTCATTTACATGAGATAGCACCTTTCCTTTCATCAATCATTTTACTTCTTTGTGTAATAATAAACAAACATGTTGAGAAACCATATCCTTGCAAAGAAACTCAAAAATTCTGGTTCTCATTGGATTACCATTTCAATCACTTGATTCAACAACTCCTTTAGTTAATTTTGTGTTTGAAAACTAAAACTTCTGTGTAAAACACAATGAGTTCACACGATGTTAAGATTCTGTTTTTCCACTAAAGATGCAAAACCATTAACAGAAACAACCATTGATGGTGCCCCATCGGTACATATACATAAATCCCATGATAAGCCATATTTTCTAGGCATATTGTGATTGTATGAAAAAAGTTCCTGACTTTTCATAGTTGTGGGAAACTGTTTGCAGCATAGAAATTGATTAACTATGTCATCTTCATCAATCCCATAAGTGGTTACTGATGTCAGTGGATTCATCGATTTGGAGAGCAGACTATTTTGAAACTCTCCTTAATATTATCAGACCAGTGAAAAATCCTTCTTTTGAATTGTATTGAAAGAGGGATTTTGCTCATTTCTTGTTCGGCCTTATCACCAAATATACTTTTCACTATTTTTTGCATGCTGGAAGGATCACCGTCTCTGCAAGAATAAGAGACTTCAATTTAAGAGCAATAATTTCTGTGCCACCTCATATGAAGCTAATTTAGCTTTCTTGGACATAGTTATTGTTTTCTCAAATAGTTGACTTTGCACTGCATTTAATTCGAACAACTGTTGGAAATAATCAACAGTTTGTGTTTGAAGGTGATGATGATTAGTAGTAAAGTGTCTTTTCATTTTACTTGGAACGATTGTTTCATTAGACAATATTTGGTCACACACAGTGGAGAAGGAATCTATGTATCTCCAGTTCAGTGAAATCCAAATTTCAAGTAATCATCACTATACAATCACTGAACTTTTGGTTTTTTAAAATGAAATTGTAGAATTATTATAGTCACAATGCCTTTTTTCTTTTTCTTTTTTTTTTTTTTTTTTTTAGAAACTTGTACATAATTAAGAATGAATTGAATCTAAAATTAAAAAAATTCATCAAAGCAAACTTTTATCATATTTAATCATGTTTTTCATTTATCTTATCAAAACCTTAATTTACAAAATTTAAATATTAAATAATTTGTTGATATTTTCATTCGTTATTTTCATGGAAAGTGTTCGACTGAGCTATGGTCCCCCCTCGTCAAACTTTCACAAACACTAGACTAGCTGAAAACATTATCAAGAATTTTCCCCACTCTTTATCTGTGCCTAAACCTAAACATAGATTCCATGATCAAAGCTTCTTTCTTAGAACTGCACGCCTGTGGAATTGTCTTCCGTTTTCCTGCTTTCCAGCTGTCTATAATAGGGTTGTTTTCAAGTCAAACGTGAACAAGTTTCTGATGAGCCGTTCCACTTAAGTTAACAAATTTACCGAACTTCCATTACTATCGATTACTATATTGTCCTTTTGACTACTCTACACTCTTTAACCCTTATCCTTGAGTGGCCTATCGGCCTTGATAAGTGGTGACGCCTATGTAAAAAAAAAAAAAAAAAATATTGTAAACAGGTGATATAAAGCATAAATCAACGCTTACCAATGTATTTTAAATTACACAACAATTTAAACGATTTATTACACATTTTATTTTTTGATATTTTAGCATTAACATCATGTAAGTAATAATAATACGAGTTAGTCAATGGGAAAATGTAATAATCGCTAGTGGAAATTTGGTAAATTGGATTACTTAAGGGGATAGCTCATCAAGAACTTGTTCACATTGAACTTAAAATCGACCATATTGTAATCAGTTGGAAAGCAGGAAAATGGAACAGAGTTCAACAGGTGTGCAGTTCTAAGAAAGAAGCTTTGTTCATGAAATCTACTAAGTTTAGGCACAGATAAAGAGTGGGGGAAATTATTGATATCGGTTTCAAGAAGACAAGTGTTTTTCGTGAAAGTTTGGCCAGGGAAGACCATAGATTTGGGCTCAGATGAGCACTTGCCATGAAAATAACAATAAAGAGACAGGCTTGTAACGTGTCTCTTCTGTGAGAAAGGTTGCAGAGAAGAGAAAAGGGCATCCCGCACTAGGCTACAAAGTTTATTTTGAACTTTGTTAAGGCAGGATAAGCTGCTTCTAGCAGCTTATCCTGCTCAGATGTGGCAACAGTACTTCATCCTTGGACGTACTTGGCTCTTAAAGAGAATTGCATCAGCAGTGAGATATCTACTGGAGCGGTAGAACAATCCCACTATTTTTCCATCAGCCTTGGCAATGGATTTGATGTATGTGTTCCATCTCAGATTAGGAGTAATGGTCAGACCCAGAAGCTTGTCAAAACATGGAGCCTCCCAAAGATGAGAGCCATTCATTTTAATTGATGGGGATCAGAGCGTTGATGATGTAAAGATAGAAGCTTGGTTTCAGATTCATTAAAATTAACCAGCCACCTGTTTCCCCCCATTGCACCACATGCTCAAGATCAGAGAAGAGAAAATCAGAGAGAACTTGGTCATTTACGACCTTTGAAGTATTGCCATAGATGGTAGTGTACTCAGCATAAATGTCTACAAATGATCTTAGGATGTAATTTCGGAGATCATTGATGTAGAGCAGGAAGAGGATTGGGCTCAGGATAGACCCTTGGGGAACTCCAGCATTAATACTGTGAGCTTCTGATTTCTGCCTATCAAGCATTACTCTTATCAGAGAGAAATGATTTAATAACTGAAAAGACATTTCCAGCTATACTGTAGCTGGAGATTTTGTGGAGCAGACCATTATGCCATACCCTATCAAAGGCCTTTGATATATCAAGGGCAACTGTCTAAAAAAGGAAGCTTCCATCAAAAGATTCACTAATCCTATGAGATATAACCGTTAGCACATCTGCTGTGGATTTAGCAGAACAGAAACCATATTGCATGTCATTGAAGAGGTTATTTAGGTTATTTTTGCTGAGGTGGTTGATAATTTCTTTATCTAACACAGATTCCAATAACTTACTCATGACGCACAAGAGACTGATTAGCCTGTATTGAGAGGGAGATGAGCAATCACCTGAATTTTTAAATATGAGACATACTGAGGAGGTTTTACAGTGTGTTGGGACGCAATTCTCCTTAACACAATGCCTAAAAAGTTTTGTAAGTATGGGAACTAGTTCTGGTTGAAGCTTTTTGAGCACTAAAATAAAATGCTACCGGGACCAGTTGCTTTACTGGAATTGAGTTTTTTTTTGATTAGCTTGGCAACATCACATATAGATATTTGTATGTTACATATGATATGTTGAACATATAGGGTAGAATTAGCAAAGTTTTTGGCAAAGAATTTGGCTTTGTCCAATGCTGACGAGATTACCTCAGGTCTATTGATGATGGTTGGGATAGAGCACACATTTCTATTCAGGACACTGTTTGTTATTTGCCAAAATTGGTGAGAATCAAGCCACTGCTCAGCTATTTTGGACTTGAGCATACAACTCTCTTGTGTTCTTTATTACTCTTTTACAGTAATTGCTGGCAGTCCTGAAGACGGCCTTAGTCTAAGTACATCTATTACGTTGGAAGCAATGGAAATTGTAATTTCTTTGTGTAGCAGTAGATTCTGGAGAGAATCATGGCTGGCTGTTAGGTTTTTGCTGGAATTTTTTTTTTAGGGTATGAAGCGGTCTATACTTACAATTAACCATTCAGTCAGGTCTGATACCATGGAGAACACGTGTTTTTTAAACATAGAATATAGAGGTAGATATGATGTAAATGTACAAAAGCTATCCCAGTCAGCCAGAGAGTATCAATATACTGTATGATGGAAAGGTATGTCAGAGGATTTATTACATTTTGTTTTTATCTTAACAGACAACCAAGTGGTTGGAAGATCCCAGTGAGGACAGAACCGAAGATGAACATTACTCAGGGCAATTTGTGAAAAAAAGGTCAAGGAAACTTGCATACTGACCATCAGTGTCAGGCACACGGGTGGGTTCGTGAACAATCTGAATTAGATCATAAGCAATGGAGAAATTGTGACAGAACCTCCCCTCATCATGTCTTGTTTGAGTGAGCTAACCATTACACATTATGAACACTGAAGTCTTCACAGACGTGAATGTTAGCTGAAGGATGAGGAGTCAGGATGTGGTCAATTTTAAAGATAGTAACTACACTTATGAGGGCAATAGAGGGCAAATATAAATGCAGTGGTGTGAGCAAGTGCAATCCGAAAACACATATAGGGCAATTTCGGGTCTTCTCTGGAGATGTCCATACCACATGGAAAGCCATCTCTAATGTAAGCACATATTCCATGCCCATAATGATGGAGTTCAGATTTGGATGTTAAATTAGAATATCCTTTAATTATGAACTCATCTAGGGAAATAGTCGGTCCAATGCCAGTTTCGCTTAGAAAGAATAGGTCTGGTTTGGTCTCCTGTAATTGGATTTCAACCTCTTGAAGGTTGGAACGTAGACCCCTAATGTTGGAGAAGGAGACATGGTAGTAAGGATCTACGTTGGAAGTTTGAGTTCTGGTTTAACCATGCATTCTTCTAGAGACTTTTCATGATAGAGTTTTAAGATATGTGGAATAGGTTGACAGACTTGGTTAGAGCAGGGTAGAGAGAGAGTAAAAAGGCAGTAAGGAAGAAAAAGAAGTGAAGAAATATTTTTTTTGTAGACCATGATAAGGTAAAGCCGTAACAATTACCCACTAATATGGCAACTTCCACCTATAATCTCTTTGCGGTATACCAGTCATCATTCTGTAGCACAGTGATTGAGAAACACTGAGTCAGACAAAAAGCTTCTGATAGGTTTCTAGTAAAGATTTTTTCATCACACAACGAATATTCGATAATGTATTTATCAATAAGATTAACAATTTAATTATTCAAAAATAATGGAAAATATAGACAGAATAAAAAAGAAAATAAGTTTCAGAATTCATACATTTGTATTGTGGACTCGGTATCCTCCCAAAATACTGGAAAACAATACATAACAATCATGATTTTATAAAAAACAATAGCATATCCGGCCATCACTTATAGTAAACAAGGAAATAAGCTATTGTTCTAACTAATGTTTTATCCAAAAACAACTTGACTTTCCAACCTTTGTAATGATTAAAAATATTTTATCCTTGGTCAGAGAAGGAGAATCCTTTTTAACTGGGGCAATTTTTATTTTTGTCCCATCCAAAGTGATCTTTTAGGGGATTTATGTATTAGTGTATATTAAAGCTAAAACATTAAACATGATAAGAATTGTTTAGTTTTAAACAGGTCAAATGAAAAGTTTTGCCTTCGAAACAAAAGAATCTACAACAATGTTTATGTAGGCAAAAACATTACACCCATGGCCACTGTTGCTGACCTTGTGTCTAATTTTGCCCTCACCTCAAAAATATATGGAATCAAAATCTTGAAGCAACATTTGTCATATAACACAAACAAAAAGAAAAAGTAGAAATAACTCACATACTAATTTGAACAGTAAGAATTTCACAAGTGGCCATAGCATTTATTTGTAACATTTACTAGATGAGACAAGGATACATTTGAAATCTTCCCTATTTTCCACTCGATAGATTCCTTCTCCAATATATATGTTGATAATGTGACATCGTTAATATATTTTCAGTTGTTGATAACTATTTGCAAATTTATCCATTTTTTTTCCAGTAAGGCGAAAGCATACTATTTCTCCTCATCATAGTTTATGGTGGCTCCTTCTTCTTTAAGGTAACTCAGAATGTCTATAGTATTTTTACTTTCTCATAGTGGCTTTGTAAATCACGTTACTGATAAAGTAGGTTACATTTAATGGACATTTGATTTTTTTTTTATTGTTAAACCAAGTTTACTACTGTCATGTCAAGATCCAAGAATGTTATAAAATTTGAAATCATCTCATTCATATGTTTTGTATAGCAATAGTTAATTTTAATGCCCCCTCTCCCTCTCTGGTGCACACACACACACACACACACACTATTAGCACATGGCCACTTATATTGTAAATTGGACACAATCCTTCTTCCTGGCCTTAATTTGAAAAAAGATTCCCTCCCCACTTGATAAATATGAAACATTTTGCAACTGTTGTAATTATATCTTAAAACAATTTTGCGGCAGTCAACACATGTTTGCCACATAGTTTAACATCAAATCAAATTGTGGCTTTGAAACAATAAAAAGCAAACAATCTTTAATTTTAATTTCACTATAATTACAGAGTTGTTTTCTTTGAAAGCCTTGGCCATTAATGAAACTAACAACCATGAAAGGATTCCATTGTTGGTTCAAATAACGTTGGAACTTATCTACTTCTTTGCATTGTGTCAGTTTTCTTTTTTGTTTCACTGATTACATATACTTTACACAAACAATATTTTTTTATGTATCAGTTTTAGACTGTTCTTTAGAAAATTATGATGAAAAGATGGAAAATGGGTGTGTAGAGGACATGCAATATGGGTTAGGGGGTTTATGTATTAGTGTACATTAAACATAAGAATTGTTTAGTTCTAAACAGGTCAAATGAAGAGTTTTCCCTAGGAAACAAAAGAATCTACAACAATGTTTATGCAGACAAAAGCATTACACCAATGACCAGCGTTGCTGATCACTTGTTGCACTTTCGATTAGATAGCAAAACTACAGAGCTTGAATGCCTTGGAAAAGAACAATATCTTACTTTGAAAATGCAAAAAGTAAGCTACATGAACATTTACTCATGTGCATCTGACTGTATGTAGAGGTCAAAGCCATCAAGTGAAGGGCAAATGGGTGACAATACTGGCAATGGTATGCACTAAAACGTATGATAAAGGAAACTGTCAACAGATTCTGTCAGATCAACTTATGCTAAGGAGAATGGTAAGTTGCCACATGTGTGATGTTTTAGTCCTATGAGATTGTGAAGAAGAGTGCTGGTCATGGCATGAATTAAATCCATATCGTATGAATCATACAGTTAAATAAGAGAGATAGCTCTTGTTGCAGTAGACATATTGCCCACCAGCATAAGTAGATTTCAGCTATAAAAGTATTCTTTTTGTTTTTTTGTGACAAATTACGATCAATGATCCATATTTTTACAGTTGTAGAATGATAAAAAAAAACATATACAAATCATAATCTGTTTAATAAAAATGTCATCTGTGTCTTGCTAAAACAAGAACAATCTAAAGACAGTATTACTTAGTTTAAAGTAACTAATGTCCTTTATCCATACTGCAAGGATGTGAGTGGCTAACGGCAAAAGAAAAATCAGGATTTTTTTCAAGATGGGGGAGGGGAGAGGGCACAGCCTTTCCACCAATTTCTCAAGAGAGGAAGGAAACACCCATACCTGTGTGCGTATGTGGGGGAGTTGCCATTATCACTAGAAATAAAAGGTTTCTTTAACCAATCTCATCAAAATTTGTTAGTTACAACTGCGTCTATTGCCACAATTTAGCTTCATTTATAATCCCTATTAACTTACCTCTACACAATAGCAGAGCTAGACACAAAATCAGTTTTTAATCTGAAAAATCAGTTCCCCAAAAAGGGTAACTCTGGATCGAGATAAAAATTGTTTTAGTTTAGGATTTTTCCCTGTGCAGTATCAGGACAGTTACTATACTTTGTTATTAGCCATTAAAAAACTTCGATCAGTTGAAACTGAGAAAGTAAAAACTAAGAGACATCAATGCATATGTGGGGGAGGGGGAAAGAAGACATAAATCATTCGATGATAAAAAGTCATCTAATTCTCCAACCCCCATCGCTTTCACAACAAATTAACAGTTTCAGTTTTCATAGAAAAGAAAGGTAAGCCAAGATGAAAAGAGGAAGAGGAAAGAAAAGTGAGAGAGAGAGAGTATAAAAAATATAAGAAAGTAAGAGTGTATCATTTTGGTAATAAAAAACAAAACATTTTTGCCAAACATCCACTTTTCTGGATAAAAAAAAACAAAAAAACAAAAGTAGAACTAGCATTCCTGCTGCTACTGGCATCAAGAAAACTTCTCATTTTAATTAACAGGGCTAACAAGCCTACTGTTAATTATAGTTGGCTTTTTCTTTTGACTATATTGCATTATATAACTCTAGCATTTATTGTGAAATTCGTTCGTTTAGATCAAAATTGTTTAGGACAAAATGTTCAAATCTTGTTATCATTTTTTATCAAAAGAAAGAAAAAGAAATTTAGAATTCTTCGTATTATTTGAACTACTGTTCTCATCTTAAGTGTTATTTTCACAAAGTTTTGGTCAATCTTCTTCAGGTGTAGCTTATCAAACTCTGGACTCTTTCTGTTGAACTCAGAAAATCTGCATGGAATTTCGAAGAAAACTCTTTATTTAATCCACAGAAGTAGTGATGTATATTGATAAATAAGTAAAATTGTATATCTAAAAACAAGAACAGGTTTAAAGTTCCCAAAATTCGAACTAGAATTGTTCGACAGTGACATAATAGGTAAAGTACTTGGGAAAACTCAATTGAAAGTTACACTCTTCTAGAGGTTGAAGGTTAAATCCTCAGTGCAGGTTATACTAAAAAAATAATAATTGCAAATTACTTTGGACCTCTACCTAATCATGACTAACTGAATGAGAGATGGTTACTCCAATGAATTAAATAAAAGAGTTCTATTTGAAATTTTGTGCAGATTCCTGACTTTGACACGAAGAAGGTCGGGGTTACATCGACTGAAAAGTTGTGAAGACGAGAACAGTAGTCCAAATAATACAACTAATCACTACATCACAAAAATTTAGAAACATAATATTTAGAATTCATTTCTAAGTTTATCAAGGAATATAATAATTAAAAGTATTTATTTAATATGAAAAAAAAAAAACAAAAAAAAAACGCATACAAGTTTTTAAAATGTTAAGACTTTAACGTTATACTTACCAAAGTTCGAAATGGCTATCCAGTGATAACAGAATTATAGCTGTTAAGGAAAAGGAAATCTGGAATTAGAAAGAGAAAACTTTGTTTATTTTTGATAATGCATTAATAGAAATAGTGAATATAGATTAGCATATGCTCATCTATATTCACTATTTCTATTAAGTTGAGGAGTTTTATTCGACATTAGGAATGGGCATTAATGCTAAATGATATTACAAAAATACCGAAAACGTTGTGTCTTGAAAAAAAAAAAAAATCTGATATCATTGAATATTTTCTTACTTTTAATGACTTTCAACACACCAATAATTATTTAAATTTCAACACACCAATAATTATTTAAATTTCAACACACCAATAATCATTTAAATTTCAACACACCAATAATCATTTAAATTTCAACACACCAATAATTATTTAAATTTCAACACACCAATAATCATTTAAATTTCAACACACCAATAATTATTTAAATTTCAACACACCAATAATCATTTAAATTTCAACACACCAATAATCATTTAAATTTCAACACACCAATAATCATTTAAATTTCAACACACCAATAATTATTTAAATTTCAACACACCAATAATTATTTAAATTTCAACACACCAATAATTATTTAAATTTCAACACACCAATAATAATTTAAATTTCAACACACCAATAATCATTTAAATTTCAACACACCAATAATCATTTAAATTTCAACACACCAATAATCATTTAAATTTCAACACACCAATAATTATTTAAATTTCAACACACCAATAATCATTTAAATTTCAACACACCAATAATTATTTAAATTTCAACACACCAATAATCATTTAAATTTCAACACACCAATAATCATTTAAATTTCAACACACCAATAATTATTTAAATTTCAACACACCAATAATTATTTAAATTTCAACACACCAATAATTATTTAAATTTCAACACACCAATAATTATTTAAATTTCAACACACCAATAATCATTTAAATTTCAACACACCAATAATCATTTAAATTTCAACACACCAATAATCATTTAAATTTCAACACACCAATAATCATTTAAATTTCAACACACCAATAATCATTTAAATTTCAACACACCAATAATCATTTAAATTTCAACACACCAATAATCATTTAAATTTCAACACACCAATAATTATTTAAATTTCAACACACCAATAATTATTTAAATTTCAACACACCAATAATTATTTAAATTTCAACACACCAATAATTATTTAAATTTCAACACACCAATAATTATTTAAATTTCAACACACCAATAATTATTTAAATTTCAACACACCAATAATTATTTAAATTTCAACACACCAATAATTATTTAAATTTCAACACACCAATAATCATTTAAATTTCAACACACCAATAATCATTTAAATTTCAACACACCAATAATCATTTAAATTTCAACACACTAATAATCATTACTTGTTAAATTTCATTTTAGAAAACCTAGTCTTTACACATGAAATACTTTTTGGCCAAGATCAAAGTGTAGTATCTGTTCCGGCAGATACTGCAAGCAAAGACCAGATGTGGGGGCAACCCCACATGCCTGACCTTTAACCAGCTCCCATTTCCCACCTCTCGGGAGCTGGTCCCCTTTTCCCCTTCCCCCCCACCTTCACTCCTCACATTAAAAATTGGCCTTGTGCCTAATTTGCTCGGTGGGGAAGCAAATAAATACCATCTGTTCCGGCAGATACTGCAAGCTATGACTAGCTATGACTAGCAAAGACCAGATGTGGGGGCAACCCCACATGCCTGACCTTTAACCAGCTCCCATTTCCCACCTCTCGGGAGCTGGTTCCCCTTTTTCCCTTCCCCCTCCCTTCACTCCTCACATTAAAAATCGGCCTTGTGCCTAATTTGCTCGGTGGGGGAGCAAATAAATACCATCTGTTCTTCAGATTCTGCACTTCCATTTCTCGTTCTCTTTCAGTGGAGGAGAAATCCTTCACGATTGAGACAATTTTTATTTTTGTACCTTTTCTCCACGTTAAAAAACGACCCTGGTGTCTAACTCTGTCCCGTGGAGAGGCATTGTAAATAGGTACACATGAAATACTCATAGAAAGGTACAAACTTAACAAAAAATAAAATTATATCCAAAATTTTAACACCACTCAACTCTACACTCCAACATCTGCAGACAAAATAGACATTTGAAGTCAACAAACTGTATTAAATTTTAAGCAAAGGGAATAAAATTCTGAGATTTTAAAAGCAACTAGCTGGTACCCTGATGTTGCCCAGAAATAAATAAGATCCTTATGCATTATTGCTCCCAGCTCTGAATCCTATATTACCATTTTTCCTCTCATTTTTTGTTTCAAGTTGGAAATAGAACATTGTCTTTCTTGTTTATGAATGCTCTAATACATCAATAAAACTGAAGAATTAAAAGAATCTGTTCTGAGCCTTCAGTATCCTAAACACCAGTTTGGCTCATCTTTGATATTCCATGTGGTACAGTGGTTGCTTTTTTTCTTTTTTTAAACTGTGGCCAATGGGATGCAATCAGGTGAGTGGCTGTGGTGTTGAAGATTGACAGATGCCAGTTAATTTGTGAAAGTTTCCAGTACTTTACAGACCATACTATTTTTTAGATTTTCAAGTGTAATTCAATTTTTATGGTATCTTTGTTTATTAAATTGTGAGTACATGTACAGAATAGTTAATAAAGCCCCTCTCCATGTTAAGAATGGCTTTCTAAATAATGTTATCATTTCAGCATGATTTGTAAACTGCACAAGTACCAAGTTCTCAAACAGCATGTACATTTCAGTCAAGGGAAATTACAGCACTGTTTTCTGCAGTGTTTTTTTTTTTTGGGGGGGGGGGGTAGATGTGTCCGTTGTTTCACATACAGCATTTGGTATTCCCAAATAATTATTGATTTGGTACAAACCAGGCTCAACATCACTTAATTTCAATAATTAAATGAAAACCAGTGTCAACGTGGTTATGTCATGCAACATGGTGAACGCTGTTGCAACAACCAATAAATATAGTCTAATGTTCAGTAAGTATAAGTTGAAAATAACCAAGATTTAAAATTTTATCTCTGTCATCATTTTTACACTGCATCATTTGTTTGTAACTCCCAAGCCTTTGGTGATTTAAATCGATCAAGGTCAGTGTTATTACTTTAGAAATTTATTATATTTAAATTTATATTTAAATCGATCAAGGTCAGTGTTATTACTTTAGAAATTGGCACATAAGTTATGTTGGCTTATTTTTGTTTTTCTTTCCCAAAATAACTCAACATCATGTTCAGTTTTAGTTGGACTTGAAACAATAATATTATGTAAATATAGATATAGAAATGGTCAACACATTGTAAGTGTTAAATATTTTCATACTGTGATTTGTAATTTAAAAAAAAAAAAAAAGAAAAAAAAAGATGTTTTTAAATTCTGTGAAGGTGAACCAATTTACTTCATTAATTAGATATTTAGACTTGTTGCCTCAGAATAAATTATCCATTATTATACTAAAGTCGAATTAATGAACGTTTGTTTCCCTATATATTTTAATTACACAAAATACATCACAATATTCCTTGCTTTGTGATTGAGTTAGGTTTCATTTTAATTGTCAAAATTGGCAGTAATTTGCAATGTACTAAGCAAATTACATATCTCTAAGTTTTTGTCTATTACTCCCTTAATTTATGTCATTTGCACCCCTGCTCTTATTTTATACAGTTACCACAACTCATGTCCATAATGCTTTCTGTTTATTAAGCCAAAGGTAACAAAACTACAAAACAAAAAAGGTTGGGATAATCCCTTATAAACAATGGGTAATATCATCACGAGTATTAATTTTATTTAACTCATAAATGGGAAGAGATAGAGAAATATAGTTAGTCGATTCATTTTGGAATGATTCCAAAATTAATATATCTTCCATTAGTTCAACATGTCCTTAACAAGTAACATCCTGTTTATTGAACACAAAAGATTGAGAGATTGCACCAACTCAAGATGGCTATCAATAACATCCAATTTTCATATATACTTGATGGATTTAAGGTTAAAACAAAAAGAAAATAATATCAGATTCTGTTTATTATTATAGTACCTAGTGCAGCTAAATAGTGACAAATTCTTATGAAAATATAAGATATGTCTTGCATGTACTTATATTATAATAAAACAGAGACAATTATTCACGTCTCTAAAAGACATTATAGGAAAAGAAACACTGGGACCACACATTCTAAAATGGGCAGGTTACTTGCCAAAATGCGTGTTTTCTAGTCATTATTAATTTAGTTCAACATACTGAATTCCTACAATAATTCTGAAGAGAAGCACTCTCCCAAACCAGTCATCTTTACAGATACTTCCTCCCTCATTGTTATGTCTTCCTCCTACCCCAGTTTACACCATTACCAAATATTTCATAAGGTTCAATTCTTACACACATCTGTGATTATTTCAATTTATCATTTCGTTTATCAGTACTCAAGAAATAATTGATACTCCCTTGAATTTTGGTTTTCTTTGCTTCTTTTAATTTGGTTGGTTGCTCAACTTTGTTCAACTGTCTAACAGATTGAATTTTTGAACCATTTTAGAATTTGTTCCAAGCTGCGTCTATCCTTATTAATTTTGATAAAACATTTTGTCATATCATAACAAAACATACATGTTGTTGCTTTATTTTTCATACACTTTGGACAAATCAACACACAGATACAAGTTAATTTTCACACATTACTTTCTACAGTATTTTCCTGTAATATTGCAAAAAAAAAAAAAAAAAAAAAAGAAAAAGATAATAAAAACACTTTGCTCCTTTTTCTGTCAAATGAAAACAACAAACACACATGTAACTTCCTTTTCCAGAATATTACTATATAAAAAAAAAACATTGTGATTTTCTTTTCGATTTGTAATTTATTTTAAGTCTGTTTATAGTTAGTTTCTGCAGCTGGAAAGTGTTATATATGCACACGCATTGACTGTTTAAAAGCTTCATATCAATTTCAATTGTCATTAAAAACACAGTTTTCGACAATTGTTAGCACATAACTTTTTAAAAATATTAATGATCGCCACGGCGATTTTTGTGTGAATGTGCAGATTTGAAAGTAACTTTGAAGCCTTTAAACTGTTTAATCCTAAGTAATTTCTGTTTGAAATAAAAATTCTTGATTTAAACATTTTATATACTTCATTCATAATATAACTTTTCAGGGAAAGTTTCACTTTCTCAATTTTATATATTAACTAGAACATTCATAACCCTGTATAATAATAATAATAATTATTATAATAATAAATGTACTTTCACCAAACAATTTTATAAATAAAAATGATTACCTAGTTTGTTTATATATATATATATATATATATATATATATATATATATATCTGAACGTGTGTGTGTGTGTCTGGTCACAAATAGGCTTCTATATGGTTGACTATATGTAATCAGTTTTTTAAAATAATGATAGAAGATGTATCGAGGATCAGGAATGGGTATGTTTGATCTGGCAGGACGGTGGTTCATAAAAATTGTGTGGTCTGCGTTCGTGCCTGGCCCCCAAAATATGGAAATAAAAAATGAAAAAAAAAAAAAAAAAAAAAAAACGTTTACAAGGGTTTTTGATATAGATATACATAATACTTTGATAAGTATGTTTCAACTTAAATAGGGATTGTATAATAAAATTGTGGGGTCTGCGTTCACGCCTGTACTCCATGGAAATATGGCACAAACTTTAACAAAGACTTTTCATATCTATTTACTTAGTATATTTTGATAATTTTGACAGTTTGAAGAAATATGGTATAATAAAATTACTGGGTGTTCGTTCGCGCCTGACCTCCATAGAATGTAAATATGTCACAAAGTTTAACAAGGTTTTTTAAAAGGGATAAGGGTCCACAATAACACCTTAACTTTAATCTTAATTCACGTTAGCTTTTATCTATTTTTTTGAGTTGAATCATATTGTGTCGAATAAATTCATCTCATAAATTCACGTTCTTATTAAAGTGAAAGCCAAAAACAAAGCCGGAACTTTAGAAAATTCTCGACACAAATTTTGTATAACTTTTTTTCCTTCCCCACTTGCACGTGGCACTCTTTCGAAAATAAATAAATAATAAAAAATAAGAACGTTACTTGTTATCGTGTCAAAAGAAGGAAAAAATCCTTCTCACGTGATTACGCGTCTTTTTAAAAACATTTACATAACCTTTTTATTTTTATTTATATATCTGTTTAAGCTTTCTTTTTTGTCAGGGTACTAGAAGGAATTCAGTTGATTACAACCCTTTCTGCGTGTTCTTTACATTACAATAGTACAACCCTGAATCCGACGGTGCAATACTACACCGTTCAATACTGTAAAACTGAAACGAAGCTGTTCTGCTTGAAAAGGGCGCCATTTTCTTCTTATTCATATTTACATCGATTCTTTGCTTTAAAAAACTAAAGTAATTATGTGTTTACTTTTTAAATATCCCATTTTGCCGTTTCAGATTATTTTACTAAAGTAAGTAAAGCTTCATTATTTTTCAAAACTGTTTTTGTTTGTTTTTCGATATTTCGTCGATATTATTTAGTAAGAGTGTTTAGCAGAAAAACCAACAAACAACTACCCGAAAAAATAAGTATACAAGAAATGTTACCAATACGTTGACGGAACTCTTTTAAATTGTTAACACAGAGTGCTCAGGTGCCCCTCCTTTAAATCGGGGCTCTCCATTTCAAAGTCGTTGATATAAACCAATGAACTTTTCTACCATAAAAGTAACTTTTATTGACTATGGTAACATTTATTTCTTGTATGTTTATATTATTATATATATAACATTTTCTCTTTGTAAGGAAACATCATTTTGTTGGTCCCTCTTGGCTACGTTTGGAAACAAAGTTGATATAAAAAAATATATTTTCGCAAAAATTATCTACACTTTCATCGTATTTTGTTAGGGTAAAATTTTTGAGTATCAAAACCTATCTCTTTACAACCCCCTCCTTTTCATAACCTATCATACTTTCATCAATCACAGTCCATTTTCTGTAGGCTGTTTTTGAAGCCAGTCAACGATGGGTACTTCTGCTAGTATATATATATATATATATATATATATGTAACACAAACCAATTTAATCCCTTTTTTTTACAAGTAATTTTAACGTCTTTAAACTGTCAATTACAGAATATATGGAAGACTTGACCACTGTACACTCTTATCCTTGAATGACCCCCAGGCCTTGAAAATGATTTTAACTTGCAATGAAAAATAATCGTTTTAAACAATTTGGGACGTGAAAAACGTACAATGTTTTGTTTCTTATAAAGTTCTAAATTTCTATTAATCGATAGTTTTATATCTTTTTGTTTATATTAGAATTCTGAAAAAAAGTAATATACAGAAATATAATGAAAAAATGAAATATGGAAAAGAACGATTTGTAAAATGCTTCAACTATTGTCCCATCGACAAAATGTTGAAGTCCTCTGCCTGTTTTACAAGTATTTTAATGGCAAGTGCTCCAACGAACTACAAGCCCTCGTTCCTCCTTGACATAGAAACCCTGACAAGCAGCAAAATCCCACCCCTAAATGTAAGAAAGCCTTCGACTCTGATAGTTTCTTCCTTAGAACTGCTAAACTCTGGAATTACTTTCTGGGTTGCTGCTTCCTGAACTGTACTGACATGCAGAAGCTCAAATGTAATGTAAACAGACATCTTGTTGCTCAACTCCCAACAAAGTATCCCTGAAAATGATGTCCGCTACATCAAACTGGCACTTGGAGTAAAATGCAATTAAAGGGGGGGGGGTAAATATGATTATTTTAATTTAATCCAGTTTTGTAATACATGAATATAAAATTTACTTTGTATTTTAGTTTCAACACCCATCAGCAAATTATGAAAAAAATATTTGTGTATTTTATTATTTTAAATGAAAAAAGAAATTGTAAAACACTTAAGCGGAATGATTTTTTTTATTTGTAATACAAACCAATGTTTAAAGAAATTATTTTCGGTTTTATATATTTATACTCATTTTGTTTATGTTAGGAGAATAGAAAAGTACAATGTATAAATCTATTAAAAAATAAATAAGAAAGTCGCTCCATAAATTGCTGATTAAAGAAAAAAAGGCTTCATGGTTTTGATTTTATTTATTCACGCATGCACAGAATTTTTTAAACCAGAACCGGATGGATGGTCTCAACGCTCAAGCAAGATGATTTGAGTTTTACATTATAATAGATTTGAGTGACTGTTCATAATAGTTAACAGTTCCCACCATCATCCATGTTAGGAATAGCATTCTGAATAATAACATTTGTTCATCACAGACAGTTAGCAGACCATTATTTATTAAGCTATTCTTAACATAAATAGTTTCACCTAACAATTGTCAAACTGAAAGGTTTTCGTCATAATGATTTTGATTTTTTACATTCTTCATATTTTGATTTATTTTGATTATTAATATTTTTAGGAGTAGTGGCAGTATATGTATAATTCTTTTCATTCTATTATTACTTATTTTTAATACTTTCAATATTACTGTGACAATTATTCTAATGATCATCATTGTCATTGTTAACTAGTAGTCCTCGCTAACCGGCGCTGCCCAGTGGAAGCATGCCCCCCAAAAGAAAAACAACGACGACGGCATCGAAATGTCTTGTTTTTGTCTATTTAAACCAAATAATGGGATGTGGTAATGAAAATGAGATCAATCCGTTATGATTTATCTCTCTCTCTCTCTCTGTTGTTTCAGTATAGTGTTTGAATGTAACAAAACAAATATAACTGTCGCTGTGTCTCTTGATCTGACTGTCCATCTCTCTAACTTTCTTTCTCTCCCTCTAAACACATTTAAAGAGAGAGGGATAGAGATAGAGAGAGGGAGTGACAAGCAAATAACTTCGTTGTTTTATTTAATGTAAAACGCTTACCTCCTGTATCAGTAGACGCCATATTGGCTAACAGCTTGTTTGCGTGTTTGTTTAAGTTTATAGAATTGTAATCTGAAATAAGGGATCGGTCAATGAGAATAGCAGGAATGTTGTAAGAGAGAATTTACTATTTTTCAACTCAACAGACATAATTTAATGTTTGGGATAATAATTTATGAATCAGTTATGAAGGGTGTAACCACAATATCCACACCATATGTATAAATCCATGTGGTATTTTGGGGATCGGTAAAAGAACTTTAGCAATAAAGGGAAAAATCGGGACTACATCCTTTGTAGATTAATGCGATAGTGCTGGTGTAGCTCTTTGGATGGAATCTAGGATTTTATTTGAACACCTGGATTTGTCAGAAAAGTCTTTATAAAGTTACATAAGATAGTGGCTAATAGGTTAGACATAAGAAATTTGTATGTGGCATCTGTTGTCATAAACCTATGATATTTTGGTCCAGAGAGGAAAAACTGCAACGTTTTTATGATATATATATATATATATATATATATATATATATATATAGGGATAATGTTATGAGTCATTCCATGTCACGTATGTTACAGTTCGGACGAGTTTTCAGTGATAACATTTATTTAAAAATCGCCCTTATAATACTTTACTCTCTTTTCTTTTGGGCTTGTTCAGTCTTAAGGCATTACTCTTTCATGTAGTATATATATAAAAAACAAAAAAACATACCTATGACCATTTTTTTTTATAATAGTCTTGTTGCTAGCGTCACATGCATTACATTCAGACAGGCAGGGAGGATATTTGTTAAACAATGTATAAACTCTGAATTGTACCTTTATTTTTTTATTTTTATAAAAATGTGTTTTTCTAAATTTTTATGGAGTCTTCTAATTATTACAATAATCTTTTAGTAAAATTTATTCATTGAACCACTGAGAATTAAGGTATTTGTTGTCATGTGGGTTACACCTTAGCGTCATGAGCGTTACCCTTGCAAAATCTCATTGATTTCCAAAGTTCTGTGAAGTGGGAAAATACTCAAATTTGGTAACCAATCAGAATAAAGTACTTTCTTAATCTTAGTTTTTGTACTAAGCGAATTGGTCATTTGGTTTAGACCGTACGGTCCCTTAAAGTCATGGCTTTATAGCATAAATAATTTTCATTGAAAAGATTTCAAACATGCACAGGTTCAAGTAGTTTTTTTGACAACGGTTTGAACGCACACATAAGAATTTTGGAGTAGAAATCTTTCTTATGATGTTTATTTTTCCAGCAGCAGCAAGCACCAATGAGTTGGTGACTTAATATTAAAAAAAATCGAAAATGTTGAATATACAATAAAAAATACTGTATGAAAACAACACTAGCGAATAAATACTGGGAACTCAAGGAAAGCGGACATTCGCCGGTAGTCGAATGGAAAATAATAAGACAAGATACCACATGTAGGGACCTAGACGGCCCATGTAGATTATGCCTTCATGAAAAATTTGCTTTCCTGTACTTTAAAGAACCCCAACATCCATTAAACTGTTAAAGAGAAATAGCAAATAAATGTGTTTACAAGATAAAATTTACACTAGGATAGCGATACAAAATAGTTTTAAAACTGACAAACAATAGAAAATAAACAAACAAACATGAATATACATAAACGATCACACATATATATATATATGCATATGTATGTGTGTACACATATTTGTACATAAACATTAAAAAAACCCAAAAAACTGACCTAGATTTAAAACAGAGCAAGAA
>NC_136514.1:65269307-65274307 GCF_053919585.1 Euprymna scolopes | reverse complement strand
ACTGGTAAAACCTTTCTAATTAAATTGATTTTGGCAGCCATTTGGTAACAAAATGACATAGCCTTAGCCCTTGCTGCATGAGGAATACCTGCGACCTTGCTTGCCAAGTAGAAGAATTATTTATTCTACTTTAAAACATTCAATTTTTCAAAAATCTCATCTTCAAAATCTCAAAAACATCCAATATTTGGAAAAATATGGCAGAAATGCAAACTAATTGTTTAGGATGAATGCACAATGGTACGCAAAAAATCACTTGAGGCTCTTGGTCGATCCTTGCAAGATTTGCGTGGCAATGTAAGACCATTTGGGAATGCAGTAATATTGCTTGCAGGAGATTTCAGACAAATGTTACCTGTTATTCTTCAATCAACACCAGCAGATGAAATAAATGCTTGCCTCAAATACTCTACTTTTTTGTTCCATGTGAAGACATTAAACTTAACTAAAAATATGCATGTCCAGTTGCCGACTGTTCGATCCGCACAAAAACTTCTGCATCACTTGTGGAAAATTGGGTACGAAAAAGTGCCAGCTGATCGGAGTTAAGGGCAAAATTCTTTGACTTTTAACTTTCGTAATTTCTGTAATTTTATTTCATCAAAAGAATAGTTAGTTTAAAATGTTTTCGCAGATATTCAAATTATAAGAATTCCATTTGACTGAGTGAATGAGCTATTCTTGCAGGTCAATACAAAGATGCCCATGAACTTAACGCTATTATTCAATGTAAAATTCCAAGTGAGGTAGTCAATCAAATACAAATCCATCGACACTGTTGTGAAAGCAGATAAAGTGGTTAATTATCAAACAGCTATATTTGCCAGGGATGCCACCGCATGTATTGCAACTGAAATTTGGTGTACTAATTATCATGTTGTGAAATATAAACCAATCCAAGCTTTGCAATGGCACATAGCTTGCAGTAAAAAAAAATTAACAAACAATATCATAGAAACAACAATCTTAACAGGACCTTTCACAGATGAATATATCTTCATTCCATGCATTCCTATGATTCCACCAGATACATCATTACACTTTAGGAAATTGAACTTTCCAATTTTCTTGTCATTTGCTATAACCATCAACAAAGCACAGGGAACAATCTTTACAATTGTGGGACTTACAGTTACATACTGACTGCTTTTTCACATGGACAATATATATTATGTATTCAAGAGTCACCACAACCGGAAAATCTCTATATCAGCTAAGAAAATGGAACAACAAAACCGCTGTACCCATGCAAAATGGAAAATTAAACCTATACGACACATACTTTTTCTCATGTTGGAACTTTTTCCATTGCGCAATTTGAGCCACAGCAACGCGTGGCAGGGTACAGCTAGTATATATATATATATAAAATATATATATACACATAATATATGTACATAATACATATATATATTCATAATACATATATATACATAATATATGTACATAATACATATATATATTCATAATACATATATATACATAATATATATATATATAATATATATATACATAATACATATATATATACATAATACATATATATACATAATATATATGTACATAACACATATATATACATATTACACAAATATATATACATAATACATATATATACATAATATATATATACATAATACATATATATACATATACATAATATATATACATAATATATATATATATACATAATATATATATACATAATACATATATATATACATATATATAATATATATACATATACATAATATATATACATAATATATATATACATAATATATATATACACAATATATATACACATAATATATATATAATTTATATATATACATAATATATATATATACATAATATATATATACACATAATATATATATAATTTATATATATACATAATATATATATAATTTATATATATACATAATATATAATTTATATTTATACATAATATATATATAATATTATATATATATTAAATATGTATATAATATATAATATATATATATAAAATATATATATAATATATAACATATATAATATATATAACATATATAATATATATAATACATATATAACATATATATAATATATATATAACATATATATAATATATATAATATATATATAACATATATATCATATATATAATATATATATAACATATATATCATATATATAATATATATATAACATATATATAATATATATATATAACATATATATAATATATATATATAACATATATATAATACATATATAACATATATATATGATATATATAACATAATATATATATAATATAGAATATATTTTATAATATAATATATATTATAATATAACATATATATAATAATATATATATTATATATATATTATACTATATATAATATATATCTATTATATATATTATAATATATATATATATTATATATACATATATTATAACATATATAATATATATATATAATAATATAATATATAATAATATATATATATATATTATAATATATATAATAATATATATATATTATAGTATATATAATAATATATATATATATTATAGTATATATAATAATATATATATATATTATAGTATATATAATAATATATATATATATATATTATAGTATATATAATAATATACATATACATATATTATAGTATATATAATAATATATATATATATATTATAGTATATATAATAATATATATATATTATAGTATATATAATAATATATATATATATATTATTATATATATAATAATAATATATATATATTATAATATATATAATAATATATATATATATTATAGTATATATAATAATATATATATATATTATTATAATATATATAATAATATATATATATATTATAATATATATAATAATATATATATATATTATAATATATATATATAATATATATATATTATAGTATATATAATAATATATATATTATATATAAAATAATATATATATTATATATAAAATAATATATATATATTATAGTATATATAATAATATATATATATATTATAGTATATATAATAATATATATATATTATAGTATATATAATAATATATATATTATATATATAATAATATATATATATTATAGTATATATAATAATATATATAATAATATATATAATAATATATATATATATATATTATATATATAATATATATATATAATAATATATATAATAATATATATATATATAATAATATATATAATAATATATATATATTATAGTATATATAATAATAATATATATATATATTATATACAATAATATATATATATATATTATATATATAATAATATATATATATATAATAATATATATAATAATATATATATATATAATAATATATATAATAATATATATAATAATATATATATATTATAGTATATATAATAATAATATATATATATATATATTATATACAATAATATATATATATATATTATATATATAATAATAATATATATATATAATAATATATATAATATATATATATATATTATTATATATATAATAATATATATATATATAATATATATAATATATATATATATATATTATAGTATATATAATATATATATATATTATAGTATATATAATAATATATATATATATAATAATATATCTAATATATATATATATATTATAGTATATATAATATATATATTATAGTATATATAATAATATATATATATATAATAATATATCTAATATATATATATATATATATATATAACAATATATATTATAATATATATATATAACAATATATATTATATATATAATATATATATATATAATAATATATATTATAATATATATAATATATATAATATATATTATAATATATATAATATATATATAATAATATATATATATATTATAATATATATAATAATATATATATATATTATAATATATATAATAATATATATTATAATATATATATATATTATATATATATATATATTATAATATATATAATAATATATATATATATTATAATATATATAATAATATATATATATTATAATATATATAATAATATATATATATATTATAATATATATAATAATATATATATATTATAATATATATAATAATATATATATATATATTATAATATATATAATAATATATATATATTATAATATATATATATATATTATAATATATATAATAATAATAATATATATATATATATATTATAATATATATATTATAATATATATATATATTATAATATATATATTATAATATATATATATTATAATATATATATTATAATATATATATATTATAATATCTATATTATAATATATATATTATAATATATATATTATAATATATATATATTATAATATATATATATATATTATAATATATATATATATTATAATATATATATATATATATATATATATTATAATATATATATATATATATATTATAATATATATATTATAATATATATATACATATTATAATATATATATATATATTATAATATATAAGTAAATTTTTTGGTACAGCAAAAAGGAAGGAGAAATTTCAGAGGAAACATAATTTAATTTAAATACCAAAAAACAAGAAATGTGCAGGTGAAATTATTAAAATTTTCCTTAAGGCCTTATCGTCTGACCCTCTAAGAGGAAACGTCAGAATGATAAATTAAAAACTAAGAAAACGAATGAGGGAAGAAGGGAATTTTGGTTTCAGTTAGAAGAACAGTGGAAAAAAAAAAAAAAATCTCACTGTTCAGGTGGTTTTTAATCAATGAATATCTCCAACTGATGTTTCAGAATCTTTTGTCTACACAGGCTAGGTCGAGAGTTGTTAATAACTAACGCCTCAATGATATTGAGATGATAGTTCGACCTAGCACTGTATAAAACAGAAAACCACCCATCGGAATATTGATCGGCACACCTATTTATACTCAACAGGTGATTGCCAATGGCGGACTC
>NC_136514.1:65258763-65261707 GCF_053919585.1 Euprymna scolopes | reverse complement strand
CATATATATATTATATATATATATTATATATATATATTACATATATATATATTATATATATATTATATATATATATTATATATATATATTATATATATATCATATATATATTATATATATATATATTATATATATATTATATATATATTATATAAATTATATTATATATTATATATATATTATATATATGTATATTATATATATTAGTGGTGGGACGATTCATCGGAATCGTTAATCGTAAGAATCGTGTATTTTGGGAGGTATCGGAATCGGAATCGCATCGTTAAAAAATACCTTAATTTTCCGATTCCTTCATTACGATTCTTTTATCCTGATGTTGAAAAAAATGTCCCTGATATTTCTAACGGCAAGAGAGAAATGTAGCATGTTATAAAAAGAAACCAAAGAAATTCATTATTAACAGGGCAATGCTTAGTGCCCTTCCCTTACAAGGTTCATTCATTCAGATCTATTGTGATCAAAACTACAAAAAGAGTTAACTTGAAAAGAAGTATGCAGGGCTCTACATTGCGAGTAAAAAAAACCAAAAAAAAAAACGCTTATCTTTTTGGCGACTGTTTTTTTTTACTGACAAATCTTCTAATAGTGAATGAAAATGCTTTTTCAACTTATATTTTCTTAAAACGATCAAAGTCAAATTATTTAAACAGTAAAAGGTTTAATAGAACAAATACTTTTTTTCTTTTTTTAAAAGAAGACTTTTGAAAGAAATATCTCTAAAATGAAATTGATCACGTTGTATTATTTCGCAAAATTTTGACAGTAGTCGGTTTCTTTTGAAGTTTCAAAAAAAATCGACCCCATACCTATCTCTTCCAAACCTAAAGTTATTGAATAACCCCTTCGTTAATTTAAGGGTAATTAATTCAATTCAGTCAAGTTGTTTTTTTTTTAAATTTCATTGAAATAAAATCCATTATTTTTTTTTTTTTTTCTCCAGAAAGATAAAACCCTGAATTTGATTATATTAAAAGCAGAATAATATAATCTTTTTTTCTAGAATTTTAAATTGAAAATTAAAAAAAAAGTGTTTGACGCAGTTTTTTGCCTAACGAAAAAGAAATTAATATATATATTTTTAAAAGGTGTTGTAATCAATTAATTTTTATGTCTAAATAATATTTACGATTAATTAAATAATTTCATTTTAAAAAGTATTTATAAATAGAATTTTACTAAGGACTTATAGTTTTAGCAATATTGAACCGCATCAACCATGTGTGAATTGAACACAGTCCAACCAAAAAAAAAAAAAAAAAAAATTCAAAAGAAATGCATATTTTCATTTCATTGTGTAAACTTTTATACATTGGTTTCAAAAATTGGTTATGGTTAACTTTCGTAACCCGTTGTTTACAAAGCCATTTGCCGGAAGTGACGTTTTATCTACGGATGATCAAAACCGTATAGTATTAACCTTTTTTTTGTCATATAAGTTTTATTCAAACAGGCTGTATTTGAACTTAATGGACTTTTTTTTTGGGATTTATTAACTGTTTTATTCTTTTTATCAAACAAAAATAGAATTTTTATATTGACATATTATGGACTGTTTTTCAAACATCGAAATTTAAAAAATGAGTTTTATTTAAAAAAAAAAAGAAAGAAAGACGGTGTGGAGTCTTTGCAAAAATAAATTCAGGTCCATGAGGGGGACTAGCGTTGCTAGTCCCCCTCATGGACCTGATGCAAATTTTAATAGTCCATCTACAAGAATTCCTTTGGCGGCGGCGAATCAAAAGCAATTATTTTGGGAATATAATGTATTGGATACGATTTTTTTATGATGTAATGAGTTAACTACATGAACGATGAAAAAAAACAACTTTTTCTTTAAAAATTTTTTAAATTTTATGTTAGAAAAGATCTATAAAGTCTATTTTTTATATGAAGGTAAAAATTTGTTAAAGAGTTAAAATAAACAAAGACTTTTCATTAAATATATTTAAAATAAATTATAAAAATATCTATAAAGTCTATTTTTTTATGTCTGTAAAAATTTGTTAAAGAGTTAAAATAAACAAAGACTTTTCGTTAATATCTATAAAGTCTATTTTTTTATCTCTGTAAAAGTTTGTTGAAAAATTCAAATAAAGTTTAGAATTTAATTTTAAAAAAAAAACACCGTCTTTCTTTTTTTTTTTTTAAATAAAACTAATTTTAAAATTTCGATGTTTGAAAAACAGTCCATAATATGTCAATATAAAAATTCTATTTTTGTTTGATAAAAAGAATAAAACAGTTAATAAATACAAAAAAAAGTCCAATAAAGCCTGTTTGAATAAAACTTATATAAAAAAAAGGTTCATTCTATACGGTTTTGACCATCCGTAGATAAAAAGTCACTTCCGGCAAATGGCTTTGTAAACAACGGGTTACGAAAGTTAACCATAACCCAAAAATTAAATTCTATAAGTTTTTTTTTTTTTTTTTTTTTTTTTAACTACTGGTTGGTACAATTTACCGCTCCATCCCTTTATATTTTTTTCTTTTTGTCTTTTTTAGCGGATTATTTTCAATTAATTATCCAAATAAGTGACTAGCTTTAAAACAAAATTTAATAGTAATTTATTTGTTTACAGATAAACTGAATTTTCTAATATGGCCTCAAAGTCCAAAAAAAAGTCTTGCATGGAAACTTTTTGAAGTTTTGCAAAGTCTGTCAAATTAAAATATCGCGAGGAACAAAACCATCTAACATGACCACAACCAACATGTTAAAACATTTAACCATGAAGCAGAAGCATCCAAATGGATTGGAGGAGCAAAATAAAAAAGAAAAGGAACAAAAAAATTACCAACTAGTCACTCAGAGCAGTTTTATTAGTTAGGGTCGAAATCGCAGTGTCTTTTTTTTTTTTTGCCTAAGTCACCAATTTTTTTAACCTTCCTTAACTTCAAAGAGTAAATACAATATATACAA
>NC_136514.1:65018763-65251263 GCF_053919585.1 Euprymna scolopes | reverse complement strand
AAATATTTAAAAATTTAAATATTTCGATGTTGAAGGCCTTGATTTTGGAACTTGGAGAAAAATCAAAACTCATAAAATAAAAAAAAAATTTAAAAAAATGATAAAATTCAGAAACAATAGAGAATTATGTCAATTTATTTTTATAATCACCGACTAAATATTTCAAAATTATAGTCTAGTGTAATAATGTTATATCGTAGATTATATGAATAACAAGTCATTACTGAGGTTGTACAGAAAAGGTTTATTCAGGTAAAAGGTACACACATTTCTAAGCGTCCATTGACAGCTTAGTACTAAATTCTGTCTCTCATGTGAGGAGAGTTTGCTTGTCTTTTTATAGACGTAACAGTCCATTCATTTGAGGGGTGTTGGATCAGTCCATTATATCACCTTCCTCCCAAGCTAAATTCTTCCCTAGAATTTCGCTTCACCATTTTTTTCTTTTTTGACTTTGTCCAAAAAATTCAGTTCTTTTTCTTTTACTTCTTAAAATTTGCGTTTGCGAATTTTTTGATTTTGGAGAGTGACTTGTATTTTCAGTTTTATTTGGGATCAACCTGGACAAACCATCTGCGTGCGCAATTTTGCTGGATGTTAGGTGTTTCATTTTAAAATTGTAGTTTAACAGAATCATGCTCCATCTTTGTAACCTATTAGCCGTATGAGTAGGAACTCCTTTTTTGGAACCAAAAATCGATAACAAAGGTTTGTGGTCCGTTTCCAAGATAAAAAATCTTCCATGGATGAACCTATGAAATTTCCTCATGGCGTATACAATTGCCAGACCTTCTTTTTCTATCTGACTATAATTTTTTTCTGCGGGTAGCAAAACCCTTGAGGCATGAATAATTGGTTTAGTCGATCCATCTTTGAGTCTGTGTAGTAGCACAGCACCTAAACCGTATTCGCTCGCATCTGCTGCTACAATTAATTCTTTTTTCGGATCGTAGTGAGCTAGTGCTAAATCCGTTAACAGACATTTTTTTAATCTTTAGGAATGCTTCATCACATTCTTTTGTCCAGAGCCATTTTTTATTCTTTTTCAATAATTCGTTTAAAGGTGCTCTTAGTTCATGCATATTTGGGATATAAGAATTATAATAATTTGCTAGTCCCAAAAATGACTGTAGCTGCACTATATTTTCTGGTCTAGGCATGTTTTTGATTGCTTCAGTCCTATTAGGATTAGGTTTTCTACCATTTCGATCAATCACTTGTCCCAAATATTCAATTTTGTCCATCCCAAAATTACATTTTTCGAGAGCCACTTTCAATCCATAGTTTGATATTCTCTCGAATACTTTGCCAATGTGGATTTTATGCTCTTCCACATTTTTACTTCTGATGAGGATGTCATCTAGATAAGCCATAGCAAAATCTAAACCTGCTAGCATTGTATCCATAATTTGCTGGAACAAATTTGGGGCTACTTTTAAACCAAAAAGGCAAACGTTTTAGTGAAAATAGTCCTTTATGGGTATTTAATGTCAGGTACTTAGCACAATCTTCCTGGACTTTTACTTGCCAATACGCTTCAGACAAATCAATTTTTGTAAAAATTTTTCCTCCGCTTAACTTCGAAAAAATTTCCTCTGGGGTAGGAAGCGGGTAGTTATGCTCCTTGAGACAATCATTTAGACCTGTCGAAAAGTCCGCGCATACCCTGATTTTATTATTTTTCTTCTTAACGTAAACCGTGGGTGAAGCCCATTCAGAGTAGTCCACTTTCTCTATTACTCCAATATCTTGAAGTCTCTAATTCTTTCTCTATAGTTTCTAATGCTGAATATGGAACCTTTCTTTTGGGTTTGAAAACTGGTTTAGCTTCGTCCTTTAGTTCAAATTTCACCTCCGTTTTCGTGCAGCAACCCAAACCTTCAGAGAATACCTCTTTAAAGTCTTTTTTTAATTCGTCAATAAACTTTCCTGGTAGTTTAGAATTTTCTAAACCCGCCAGACTTACTTTATTGCAAAATGAGCTTATGGGTTTTCCCCATAAATTAAAAAGAATCATTAAGTCTATACCGAACAAATTAGAATTTTTCCCCGGTACGACATATAACTTGGTTTTCACAGCATTCTCCTTTAGAGACACATTGGTAAAAAATTCACCCTTAAATTTTAGTTTATTTCCAGACACACTTCTGGCAATTTTTTTGTATTTTGTAACTTTGGAAACCCAATTTTCTTCCAAGTTACTTCGTCAATTATACTTATGTCGCTTCCCGTATCTAGAAGACAGTTCACATTACAGCCATTAATTTTAATTTCAATATATTTTCTTTTATCACACCTAGACTCATTTTTAGAACCAATGGTCTTTATTTCTGCTTTTCGGTATTTTCCTTTTTCCTGCATACCATTGATTTATGGCCTTTTTTATTACATTTGTTACATATTTTGTATTTAAAGTAACAATCTTTAGTGAAGTGGTTTTTCCCCCCACATGTCTTACAGGATTTTTCGTGTGCACATTTCGTCACCCCTTTCCATTTTTTTTTTCCATTTCTTCAAAATTTTTCCTTCAATGCTTGTATTGTCCTGCTTTAAATTTAACAGTTTCTGACACTCTTCCGTAACTTTTTGTAGCGTTATTTCTGTGTCTTGGTTCATAATGGATAATATCCTTGAACGAATATCCTTATCTTTAGAGGCTGTTAAACCTTGCACAAAGATTAGACTTTTAAACATATCCTCTTTGAGGTTTTTTAATTTAAAGGATTCACAATGAGCATTCACTTTCCCTGCATAAGTAATAAAATTAGGCACCGCCAAAAATGGCCGCAAAATCAAGTTGTTGTTGTTTTTTAAAACTAAATTACATTTATTAAAATCCATTATTTCTGAGTAACTTTTTTTTTCCAGAAAGATAAAACCCTGAATTTTATCATATAGAAAACAGAATAATGTAAAACTTTTTCTACTATTTTTAATTACATTTTAAATGTTAAATTTTCCCAAAAAGTTAACAATTGACATTTTTTGTCTTGCACAAAAAACGTACTTATATATTTAAAAAAAAAGGTTTTTGAAATTAATTTATTTATTGTCTAACTAAGATTTAGGATGATTTTCTAAGAGAATATGCAAAAATATTATAATATAAGTACCTGAATTTCAAATAATTCCACTTATTCATATAGGTAACCAGATATTTCGCGTCGATGTAGAGTCTAAATCGACTCTGTTTACGTTTGCGTTTGATAAGGAGAAAACTATGGAAGACCAAACAGGCCAAAAAAACTTATTTTTCAGTGACGAAAATTTCAATGTATTATTAAGCTGAGGCTGGCCAGTACCAGATGGGTGACCATTTGTATGAGTTTGGTTTTTAATGTGTATGTGTGTGGGAGCCAGGCTCCCCAAAATGGGGGGGGGGGCAATTTAAAGCAGAATAAAAAAAAATTATTTCAGCGCGTTTGGTCCACCATAGTCAAAAGGCGGCAAACGTTTTCAAACGGGATCGAAAAAAATGATGCTATTTTTAACACAAAGGGCACAATATTCATCGAATTTTTTTTTGTATCGATTATTCAAAGCATGCCCTGTTTAATAATGGTCATGCATTATTCGGCTCGCTAAAAAAAAATTGTTAATTTATTTATCAAAAATTTTAAAATGGCTTTTTTCGTATGAATATTAAAAAAATTTTTTTGTTTTGCTTAACTTAAATTAATTATTTTACTTAACATATTCACCGAATTTCACACTTCAAAACTCAAAAGCGGGATAATTAAACACAATCGAAGTTCTGATATTCAGACGTCAAAATAAGGTATGCAAACAAGTTTTTTTTTTTTTTTTAAAATCTATAATTCTGTCCCTTACAACAACACAATATGTTTTGTTCAGTTTCAGATGATTATTTTAAGCATATTTGTTCCCACTTCAAAACAAGGGGGGGTTTTGTAAGCAAATAAAAATATATATAGAAATATCGTTTATGAAAAATAAGTACACTGTTATAAAGTTCATTCTTCTAATAATCGCTGAAAATTTCGTATTGATCGGATAATTACCTGATTTTTGGTAGATTTTTAAAAAGACGGTCCGTCAAAAAGTACTGACCTGCCCTCCCAGTTTTGGCGGTGCCTAAATAAAATCTTCGTCCTCCTGCTTCGTGATATTTAAACATTTATAACGTGTATAGAATAGACTATCTCGTTCACTGAAAATGTTTGACAATATTTTTATTGTTTCACTAAAAGAAATCTCTTCAGGTTTCTTTGGCAGGATAAAATTCGTATACTTTGTATTTTCCTGAGATCCAAGTTTTTGAAGAAGAAGGATAATCTCTTCCTCTGTCCAAGACTGACATCTCTTAGCAAAAATATTTTCGTATCTTCGAAAATATGCCAGAAAAGTTAACCCATTTGTCGGCTCGTATACAAATTCGGATAAAGAATTTGCTATTCCTTCAGGAGTGAAACGACAGTCTTTCTGCTGCGTTAAAATACTCTGTAGTATTTCGCTTTGCTTCAATTGTTGTTGCTGAAGTAATTCCATTTGCTTTTGTTGTGCAAACAATGCCGATTGCATAGTTCTAGTGAATTCCGCTAATTGCTCCATGTTAAAAAAAAATTTTTTTTTTTTGTTTTTTTTTTTTTTACAAAACCACACAAACAACAGATTCACTCAAATGTCCTATAAATTCAATGAATTAAAAGCACAATTTACTTCCGAAGAGAAAAAAAAAACACTTCCAGCCGAATAAAACTTGAAATGGACACTTCTTTTTTTTTTTTTTTTTTTTAAATGTTCTTTTCAAAAAAAATGTTCGCATCAAAATGTCAATTTCTCTTTTTTTTTTTTTTTAGGACCGTAACAGACTGAAACACTTTAAATGTTGGCTCTGTTGAAGTTTTTTTTTTTCTTCTTCCTTCTTTGGATTTCTTTTGTTTTCTGCTCGTTAATCTTTTTGTGTGCTTTTTCCTTCGCTTTGTTTTTTTAGTGAGTTTCGTTCGAATTCTTCGTCGCCAGTTGTTATATCGTAGATTATATGAATAACAAGTCATTACTGGGGTTGTACAGAAAGGGTTTATTTAGGTAAAAGGTACACACATTTCTAAACATCCATTGACAGCTTAGTACTAAATTCTGTCTCCCACGTGAGGAGAGTTTGCTTATCTTTTTATAGACGTAACAGTCCATTCATTTGAGGGGTGTTGGATCAGTCCATTATATCAAATAACTAATTTAAAATTGATTACATTATAATTATGTTCATTTGCTAACTTTGTGTTTTTTTGTACCTAAATTTTTTTATATTTAAGAGTGTTTTCATCAAAGTATGCAAATCATGTCGTGAAATGCATAGCATAGCTGATGGTGCTGTTTCGTTGCGCATCCACCTGAGAATGACGTTGAATCCATTGTAAGTCCAAAGCGCTTAAGCACATGCCACACTGCTATGCAGTAAAAAAAGACCTTGCCAAGAGTCCTGAAAGAAATATGCCTCAACCATCTATTCGGTGAGCAACACCCAGACACCCATGACAAACACTTATCATCCCGAAACCAAATTCATGAGATTTATATTATGTACATGAATATTTTTTGTTATATTGCCCCCCCCCCACCCAACAGAACAACTCCGGCAAAAAGCAATGAACCCATTCCCTCAAAATAGGTGGTAATGCCGAGAAGATCTATGACCATTGCCACCATTTTCCAAATATAAAATTTATTTAAAAAAATAATTTATTGAATTGTCAGCACAACACAGAAACACCGGAAAATAACTGAAAACGTATTCATAGCGAGTACACATCTTGATCTTTATGAGCAACTGCAATTTTTTTTTTTTTTTTTTTTACTTACTACTCTTAGGCGAACGTGCTGGCAGGTGAACACGGATAAATTGAAATACATTCTGTTATCCAGAGAATGTAAAAAACTTTTGTTTCTTTTATAACTGACAAAAAAAAAAAAAAAAAAAAAAAGAAAAGAAAAGAAAAACAAAAGCATTATATCAATGCTTTTAATGCTTTGAAATGCAAAATAATACAGAATGTAAAAAAAAAAAATAGGATTGTCAAGAATAGTTTAAGCGAGTATTAATGAGATTATGTTTATGATGCTGAAGACGGGCAGAGTGTCCAAAATATGTGAATTTGGCTAGTCTGCTGATAGATCTACAATAGTACGTTTCACCACAGTATGCGCATGGAAATTGGTGTGTTAAGAAAACTGTAAAGTTAAATAAGTAACTTGATCTGGCGAAACATTTCATAATTTAAATTATAAAATGTAATAGCAAATGTAATAAAAAGAAATAAAGAAAAAGTATGAATAATGTGATTGTTATCAATTGTCTTATTGATTTTGAAGAACGTTTTGTGCTTACTTAATGTCAATTTGTCAATATCTAATTCAGTCACTCTGGAATGTAAGAGAAAACCACTAAAAATGGCCCCAAGAAAGAAAGTGTAGTTGAATTAAGTGTCCTGTATTTAGGTGGAAAATGTAGAATAGCTATTAGACAATAACAAAATGGAAAAAAATTAAATATGCTATGAATATATGCATGTCCTATGATGATGACTTTCTTGTGAATGCGAGTGATAGTAGATCTGAATTCTTGTATGGATGACTATGTTGAAACAAATCAAATGCAAACATTACTGAAAGCAAATGAAACAAATATATATTATTGAAAAACATGCATCAAGAATTGGCCTAAATTGATGCTGAAGCAAATTTGCTTACAAAAAGCTTTTGAATAGAATGCTATACTGGTCAATGAAATAAGGGAAAAGTGACCCGACTTTAACTTATAATTTTTCTTTCTATTTCAAAATTGACCATTTTTAATCCTATCTTACCCCTCACCTTCTTTCATTTTATTCTTCAGATCTTGTCTTATGCCAAATTTATCTTCAAAGGGATAAGCTTTTGACCATATTAAAATCTGAAGTGTGGCACAATCCAAGTATTAAGTAAACAACTGTTGTTTTTGTATGTAAATATCAAATCAATGTAATTTATCATAACGTACTCAGTTGCAGCCGGTGATAAAATCCTATAACGTGCCTTTCCTTTAAACTCCACTATTAACTAATCCATAATCGATGCTATTCAAGATGGACTTGGCATATCTTTCCAGTTATTGCACAGCATAACGTGTTGATCTCACTATAAATCCGGTTTATGTAAGATAAAAAGATTCATTTAAAAAGAATAGAAATTACAGAAACAAATATTCGGCTCATTTCCTTCTTCACATTAATTATGATTGAAAAGTCAGATTCATACCCACCCACTCCAAACCACAGATGCCTGGGCACAACCTTGATTTTGCCCTGCCAGTGCAATAGCGTTGTATTGCCTATGGACCACGCTATTTTTTAATCATTCTTTGCTTCATAAATGGCTAAAGGTTAATAAAGAAACAAAACTAAATGGAAATAGATTGGCACTGTATCTGTAAATAATACCTTTTAGACAACGAAACACACACACACAATGAGTTCTAGAGAACTCTATTTTTACTAGAAAATAGATTTGTTCAAAGTATTTATACTTCAATATTTTTCAATACTCTATTCAGTCTCAGGATACAAAGGATAAGCCCTGTAAATGTGCCCATGCAGTGGTCTATTTTGAAGCAAGTGTTGTACAATCCCCAATTACATGTCTGCTGAACTGACACTGCTCGACTCTGGTGGTAAGGAGGAGTCCAAGATGAATAGAAACAATGTTCTATCAGTATAGAGCCTTCTGACACACAGCACTTACCAGGCTCAACATAGCTTAACATTAGTGATCTAACAGGAACTGGTGTGATAACATGATTATGCCGTATATTTTTGATACCACATCTAAAACAATACAAAATACATTATTTACATGTTCAATAGAAAAGCTGTACGCAGTTCAACTTTCCCCCCCTCTTTTATGGGCTTTATATTTACATCTTCCTTCACTTGGACAGCTCTTTAATCTCTCTTGACATGCTAACGAGATTAACCTTTCACCCACTATGTTAATTTCATTTTTCTTCCCCCTCCCCCATTTCTTATTCTTCCTTCCTGATATGACATGCAACATATGGAAACATTACTAACCAACCTTCTTGGTATTGAAAATAATATTATATATCCAACTTAGAATTCTGATATTGCGACAACTATAAAATTAATCCAAAACAATATTTATTTGTAATCCAAAAATACGCTTCAGACTAGCCAAAATTCTTAGACTTACTTTACACAGTGAACCTGGTGATAGGCTATATATATATATATAGTGCTCTCTTACACAAGATACAAATTAAATAAAACAATCTCCTAAAAATACTGTAGCAAAACCAGTTTATTGACATATGTGACAGCCTGCAATGTATGGATTGAGCAGAGGCAAATCAAGGATTGACTTCAATAAAGAACAGATGTGGCATGCTTAAAGAATATTTAATATTGAAAACAATTGTGAAGTTCTTCAAAATCAGTGCCAACATATGATCAACTCGCAACTATAGATAAATGTAGCAAAGGCAAGAAATATAATAGAGATGGTGAGAACAGAAATAAAAGCTGGTTAAAGAATGTCAGTTTTTTTTTTTTTTTAAAGCAATCCTAGATTACATGTGTGCATCCTCCAGCTAAACTATATAAAAAAAAAAAAGCTTGCTCATACTAATCTTTATATTCATCTATATATTATTCTGCTTGTTCTTTAGTTCAAATGTTACACTTTGAAAAAGGCCCAATACAATTTTTGAAAGCCAAACTTCTTTAAAAAAAATTAAAAAGAAAAGAAAAAGAGAAAAGAAAAAAAGGTCAAATTTGCATAATTTGACTTTAAAAAGGCCAATCAAACAACCCTGAACAAGAATATGAGAATGACATCCTTTTGATGTAGCCTCGTTTTCGAATATTATAATCATTCTTGTAATAATGTGAGAGAGAAACTTGTAGTTATTTCAACATGCACAGTTATTCAAAGAAGGAAGTCAGCAAAACATAATGTAAAAAAAAATAATATTCAAAAGAAACAGGGGAAAAAATTTTTTTTTACCAAGACGTCCAGGACTGAAGGAGTAAATTAAAAATTGTCTCTTGCAACGTAATTTTATTATTTGTATTGGACTATATAGCACAATATTACTTTCTGAGTATATATTAGTACTTATAAATTTATCTCATTTGTGTCAGTTCTATATTTAAAATATAATAGACACTGTTTTCAAAGAAATGTTAATAAACTCATATTTGCTGCACGTTATTAGTTTTCTGTGCAGAAACTAAGTTTTTGCCCTAACCAGAAAAATATCAGCTTCATCAAAAAATGTTTGTTGATTAAATATATTTTTTTATTCTGTGAAAATTCCATGCATCCTGCTAGCCATAAAATAATTCCTTAATTAGTGAAGTTAAAAAAAAAGAAATCATCTCAAACTGGAAAATTAAAAAAAAAAAAAAATACAGGAAAAAATGTATCAACCAGCATAAAAACAGAAACAAAAAATGTCTCAGATGGTGAGGAGAGTTTGACTTGCTATCAGTGGCGTAGCAAAGGCGGGGCAGGGGGCGGTCCGCCCCGGGCGGCATGTTTCGGAGGCGGCATTTTGAGAGGGTAAAAAAATAAAAAATAAAATAAAATAAATGAAAACTAACAAAAAATCTGAAATTTTATGCCGAAAAGGTTGTAAAACAGCAGGACTTTTAGAAATATCGGAATCAAAAAAAATGTGTCCCAATTTTATGAGTGGCACACGTCAGAGGTGGGGGGGGGGGCATTTTGAGAGGTTAAAAATAGAAAATAGAAAAAATAAATAAAAGTTAACAAAAAAAAAAATTGAAATTTTTTTTACCAACAGGTTGTAAAAAATCAGAACTTTTGGAGGTATCGGAATCAGAAAAGTATGTCCCTATTTTACAAGCGGCTCATGTCAGGGACTGCATTTTGAGAGGGTGAAAATAGAAAAAATATATAAAAATAAATAAAAGCTAACAAAATATCTTAAATTTTATACCAAAAAGTTTTTTAAAAATCGGAACATTTGGAGGGATTGGAAATGGAAGAATATGTCCCTATTTTACGAACGGCACATATCAGGAGGCGGCATTTTGTGAGGATAAAAATAGAAAATAAAAAATAAATAAAAATAAATAAAAGCTAACAAAAAATTTGAAATTTTATACTGAAATGTTGTAAAAATATCAGAACTTTTGGGGTATCAGAAAAATGTGTCCCTAACTTACGATTCCAAAACGATTGTTTTAAATTTTTAATTTAATTTTTCATTATTGGTACTAATAGTAAATATTTATTGTTTGATTAATTATCACTAAAACTAAAATGATAACATCAAAATACGATGTAAATTTATTTTATTTGTAAAACGTCTTAAGAAAGTTGCATAAATTCTCTAGGTAACTTTTCAAAGAAAGCAGTTGATTTACATGTTCCAAAAATGTTGAAAAATTAAACAAAACATTTTTGTCAAGAAGAATACTTTCAAACATCACTGATAATTAAATGATACAACAGAAAATAAGCAACAGAAAATTACATAATTTTGGAATTGCAGAAACATTAGGCAAGTACGGAATAAAAATCGACTAAACAGATTTTATGATCGCCATATCAGGGAATATAATTTTTAATGGAAACTAAGCGCTACACCTTAAATACTAAATGGCTTTCTATTTGATAGTTTAAATACTGCCGAATTTCTGTCAAGTTTCGAACAATCACAAAGTCCTTGATTTTTGTTTCAAACTATTAACAAAATTTTATAATCACTGACGTATTTATGATTAAACCAAAATTTATTATGATGAATTAATTCTGGTAATAGGATTTTAATTTTTTTACCTTTTTTATTGATATAAAACAAGAAAAATCTCCTTAGAACGCGTACCTAACTTAAAAAAAAAAATCGACTTACTTGCTTTCAAACAAGATAAATATTCAAAAATATGTATATTTCTGTAAGAGGCACTTGAATCCTATTTAAAATTAGCATCTTAAGAATGGTCTTAAACTATCTTCGATTGACATTTATTCCGTAGATGCTTAATTTTCATATCTTGCCAAAATTAGTTCTTCTGTGTCCAATTTTCCTAAATTTAATTAAATTAAAATAAAAATATAAAAAGTAATTTTTAATGTTTTTGATTCGTTTGGGATTTTATCTGTTTTGCTTTAATTAGCTAGTGGGTTTTGTCCCATGTCCGATTCCCTAGGTGTGTATATATATATATATATATATATATATATATATATATATATATATTAGTGATGGGAGGATTCCAAATTTTTTCCCGATACTGATTCAATTACCGATTCTGTCTTAAATTTCTGATCTGATATGATTCCCGATTCCTTTTAAATTTCTAAATATTTAATTAGTGATTTTTTTTTTTTTTCGAATTACTCTAAAACCTCATGTCTGCATATATTTTCACAAGCAAAAAAATGCACTTAGTGTGCGTGTGGGAGGGACATATATTAAATATACGGGGGGGGGGGGTTCTAAATATTTTTCTCAAATGTTTTTCTTTTAATTGATTGAAATCAATGAAACAGCTAAAGATGCATTTCTCTTTTAAAACAAAGCAGATTTGCATTTGTCATTAATTAGCTAAATGACATTTGAATATTTCATAAACAACTGAAAATTAACGATTGTTATGCAAAATAAAATTGCATAGGAACAGTATAGTTAACGAAGTCCCCTCTCCATTTTAAACATAAGTTTCTAAATAACATAGTTACTATATAGAAAACAATTCTTAACTTAAGAACGGATGTGAATATATTAACTATTTTATACGTTCTCTCTACCAAAGAATGTTCATGTTTTTACCCTAATCATCAATATTTGCTGTGTTATTACTACTGACAATGTAATAGATATGTAGTAGATTAATTTGTTTTAATGCAAAAAAACATACTTTTTACTAATATTGTAAGAATTTTAGACTAACACCCTTGGCTAAAAATGATATTTTCTTTTGTTTTATTCAACTTTCATTTTGTTTTATGCGATTGCATATGGACACCTTGAAAATCTTGCTGGAAAAAAGCACAAACAATTATTTTTAAATTTAAACTTTCGTACAATAATTGAACCTAAAATGATGAATAATCATCATTTCCAGGCTACTCTAACATTTAAGCCGAAGTCTGACTGGCAAGGTTGTAAAACTTTGCGTAATCGCTTAGATCCCCAAAAAGCTTACAGAATTTTTTCTGAAAGGAAGAGATTACAGTATTTTGTGAAAGCTTCAGGAAAAGACGAAATCAATGGACCTCTTGAACGCTCTTTCTCGAATTGGGGGGGGGGGGGTAAATTTTCCAACCGCCCCAGGCGGCAAAACTGATGCTACGCCACTACTTGCTATTCGCTTTCTTCCTTCCCGTAAACACTTAAAATGATTTTGTCTGGCAATTTATTTTATTTCAATTTTTCATAACTGGATAGACTTCTATATAGATATCAATATACATTGTTCTTGATTATAGAAGTGAAGGATATTTGTCATATCTATCCAATTGAATATAAAGCCCAATACCAAGATCAAGGAACTTTTGTGAAGACTCTAATGGTAGTATTCAGAATGTCATTTTGGAGAGTTAGAGTAAGGGAAGGCAAGTACATGTAACCATGGAACAATGTAAAAGTCCTGACATACCTCTCCATCGTACAGTATATTGATACTCTATAGCTGACTGGGATAGCTTTTGTACATTTATATCAGATCTACCTCTTCGATCCATGTTTAAAAAAAAGAATGTGTTCTCCATAGTATCAAACCTGACTGAATGGTTAATTGTAGGTAATCATACCCTCCAAAAAATTTCAGCAAAAACTTAACAGTTCTCTACAGAATGTGCTGCTGCCATTGTGCACAGATATCATTTTTCATTGCTTCCAACATAATAGTTGTACTGAGATTAAAGCCGCTTTCAGGACTGCCAGCAACCACTGTAAAAGAGTAATAAAGAATGCAAGAGAATTGTATGCTCAGTCCATCAAGTCCAAAGTAGCTGAGCAGCGGCTTGGTTCCCACCATTTTGGCAAATAACAAACAGGGTCCTGAATAGAAGCATGTGCTCTATCCCAACCATCATCAATGGACCTGAAGTAATCTCGTCAGCATCGGACAAAGCTAAACTCTTTGCCAAAAACTTGGCTGTTAATTCTACCCTATACCATCAGGGCCGCCAATGCGCCGTATTTCCTCTTGTGTCTGAAAACATGCTATGCGACCTACAAATATCTGTACGTGATACTGCCAAGCTAATCAAAAACCTCAATTCCAGTAAAGCAACTGGCCCTGATGGCATTCCTATTATAGTGCTCAAAAAGCTTCAACCAAAACTAGCTCCCATACTTACAAAGCTATTTAAGCATTGTCTTAAGGAAAATTGCTTCCCAACACCCTGGAAAACCTCAGTATGCCCCGTATTTCAAAATTCAGATGATCGCTCATCTCCCTCTCAATACAGACCAATCAGTCTCCTGTGCGTCATAAGGCCATTTAGGATAAAGTTGCTAGAATCTGTATTAAATAGAGACGTAGTCAACCACCTCAGCAAAAATAACCTCCTCAGTGACTTGCAATATGGTTTCTGTTCTGCTAGATTTACAGCTGATGTGTTAACAGTTATATCTCATAGGATAGATTAGCGAATCTCTCGATGGAGGCTTCCTTTCAAAGGCAATTGCCCTTGACATATCAAAGGCTAAAGCTACTGTACAGCTGAAAACGTCTTTTCAATTATTAAATCATTTCTGTCTGGTAGGTTCAGAAGAATAGTGGTTAATGGGCAAAAATCTGAAGCTCACAGCATTAATGCTGGAGTCCCTCAGAGATCCATTCTGGGCCCACCTCTTTCTACATCAATGATCTCCAAAATCACATTTTAAGATCATTTGTAGACATTTATGCTGATGACACTATCATCTATGGCAACACTTCAAAGGCTGTAAACGACCAAGTTCTCTCTGATTCTCTCTCCTTTGATCTTGAGCAGGTGGTTGGGGAAAGAGGTGGCTGATTAATTTTATGCATCTAAGACCAAACTTTTATCTTTCCATCATCAACGCTCTGATTCCTGTCTGACATCAATTGAAATGAATGACTCATCTTGAGGAGGCTCCATGTTTTGACAAACTTCTGGGCTTGACCTTACTCCTGATCCGAGATGGAACACGTACATCAAATCCATTCTCAGGACTGCTGGGAAAATGGTGGGATTGTTCTACCGTTCCAGTAGATATCTCACCGCTGATGCAGATCTTTACAAGTATGTCCAAGGATGAAGTACTGTTGCCATATCTAGGCAGGAGCTGCTAGAAGCAGCTTATCCTGCCTTGACAGAGTTCAAAATAGACTTTGTAGTCTAGTGAAGGATGCCCTTTTCTCTTTCCCACAGAAGAGACATCACAAGCCTGTCTCTGCTTTATCGTTATTTTCATGGCAAGTGCTCATCTGAGCTCCAATCTATGGTCTCCCCTGGCCTGACTTTCATGAAAAACACTTGTCTTGCTGAAACCACTATCAATAATTTCCCACACTCTTTATCTGTGCCTAATCTTAAACGTAGGTTCCATGAACAAAGCTTCTTTCTAAGAACTGCACGCCTGTGGAACTCTGTTCCATTTTCCTGCTACAATATGGTCATTTTTAAGTCCAATGTAAACAAATTTTTGATGAGTCATCCCCTTAAGTAATCCAATTTATCAAATTTCCACAACTCTCAATGACTGACATGTTCCTCTTGACCATTGCACACTCATTAACCCTTTATCCTAAATGGCCCTCGAGCCTTGATAAGTACTGACTCCTTCGTAAAAAAAAAAATGTTACATAAAATAATTTAATCATGTCTTTTCCTTCACATTTTCTGATTTGCAAACATTGAAAACAATTTTAAAGAGATATTTATAATGTTGTAGAAATTAATTTTTATGACTTCTAGTTTTCTGTTCTCTGAGGTTGAAGCCTCTTGTGAGAAATGAGGGATGGAAGTGAACCCAGGCTAATGTCAAATCTTTTACAGAGATTATATCTTAACAAAATGTTTAAAAAAGTCTTAAGATTTTGTGTTACTTGGTTCAGTGGTTCCAGGATTCTCATTTGACAACAAAAGAATAGGATATAGCAACTCCTGCATTTAAAGGTTTAAAAAAAAAAAAAAAAATAGTAGGAAGGATATGTCAACATCTCCGAAGTTAAGATTTAATAATAGATATCTCACCGCTGATGCAGTTCTTTACAAGTATGTTTGGTATGGTTTTAAATTTTTGTTGAAGTGAAGTCAACCTATTGGACAGCAGTGAAGTTTCCATGTATGCAAACAAACTGATGGATGTACACTGATCTGACATAAAGCTATTTTCCCTTTCAAGTTTGGTTCATGTTATGCTCATTCAATCACGCCACTTCACGCGGCTTATCACGTTTTTCTCCATAAAACAAGTCACACCTCTTGTGTCTTCTGGTTTCCACACACTGGTAGCAGAGAGAGCACACCACCTGTTTCTTTGAGGTAAGATTGTTTGTGCCATTACCCCTTTTGAGAAGTGGTCTTTTGCGCAATGTGCTTTGTGGCGGTACAGTTATTGGGACTCCATTAAAGTATCATCGGAAGAGGTATGACCTGCATTTATGCTGGTGCCTGTTCACATGGTCTCTCTCCAAGCGTCACAAATCTTTCACTCGCATTTGCTGAAGACATGTCAGAACAGTCCGTCAATGGGCCTGGTCCCATTATGGGACACATAATTCATATGGTGTGGCATTCTGTCAACCGATGTTCTGTGCACTAGTAATTCTGATCGCATGTCCCCCTCCATATTTTGTAGTACATTGTCCATGTGCAGTCTTCACTAACACTCAGTCACCCGTTTTGAAGACAGTTAGCTGTTGATTGTGTGTCAGTACTGATGTTCCATGGATTCGTTTTAGCCGTATGCAGAACCGAAAGAACATATTGGCTGTAGCAGAGGACACATCACTCTTTAGTGGGACGTACCAATATACTGCTTCTGGTATAATACACTGTTTTCTGGTGGCGATTCTTTTTACGGTTCTATGACATTGCTTGATGATGCAGTTACCAGAGGGGATGTATACACAGCAGAATCAAAGTCTGACTTTTCACTCATCTAAAGAGGTTTTAAATAAGCCGCTCCAAAAGGCAGTGTCATTATCTGTTAGAATCTCTATTGGCAGGTCTTGATCATAGAAAAACTGGTTGATTATACTTGCTGCATCTTACCAGTTGCCAGTAATTTATAACGTGGTTAAATATATAAGCAGAGGTTTTGGGATGGAAACTAATAAAGGTCTTATTTTTCTGAATTTTCTTTGCCTTTAGTCAAAACATGTAAGTTTACAAACATCTTCAATCTTAAGATTTTCAGAGAAATGCTTTAAGTTGCAATCTTCACTATCTGAAGAAGTGAATCGGCCTAGAGGCAGCATACCATTTTGATATCACTTGCAAGATACTTAATTGTGATATGAAATAAGGTTCCTTTTGTAAACTTGTGTCTGTGTGTGATTGTCTGCTCATTGTCTTCATCCAAATTCAGTGTTTGATTTAGACACTGACCGTAGTGTTAATCATGTGATATCAGTGACTGCGGTAGCAGCTAGTATACAATTTCCTTTTTTAATTTTTTTTATTACATTTTCACCCCAAACAACACACAGTGCCACTTTGATGTAGGGGCTTACTATCAGGAACATAAGTTGCAGGAATACTATGAAGGGAGTTGAGTAGCAAGATGTGTGTTCACATTACACTTGAACTTCTGCGTGTCAGTACAGTTGGGAAAACAGGAACTCGGAAAAGGGATTCCAAAGTCTAGCAGTTCTGAGGAAGAAACTATTAGAGTAGAAGACTTTCTTACATTTAAGGATCTCTACTGTGGGACTTTGCTGCTTGTCAGGGGTATTTACATTGAGGGAGTACAAGAGCTTGTAGTTTGCCGGAGCATCCACCCTTAAAATATTTGTAAAACAGGTAGAGGGATGCAACATTTCGTCGATGGGATAGAGGCTGAAGCTTAGATTACAGTTCAGGACCTATCAAATCGGCGACTCTTGAAACCTATCCAGAAGGAAGAGACTAATAGCAGATGCACCAGCCCAAACGTGACAACAATACTCCATACATGGGTAAAGAGTATAGGATACTTTCAGATGTAACTTTCTAGCATGGTAGAGAGAGCCCACCTTCCTTGCAGCAGTTGAAGCAATGCCCTCGATATATCTATTCCAGCTCATGTTCCCTGTGAACATTAGGCCGAGGAATTTGAACGAAGTACTTTCAAGTAATGTATCTTTAGCCTTAGCTATTGGTAGTTGGGAAGGTTTCGTGTAATTATTAAAGAAAACGAGCTTAGTGTTGGCAGCATCTTTGATCCCATTCTACTACAAATTGGAGGTCTTCCTCTAGGGTTTCCACCATTGGCTTGTTCATTTGTTTTCCCCTCATGCCTGTTATAGAGTGTGGTGTCGTCAGCAAATATACCCATCTCAGAGACTATTTTATCAGAGAGGTCATTTCTGAATATCAAGAATAATAAAGTTCCAAGGATTGACCAGAGGTACACCCGCATTTATATCATATTGTTTAGATGTACAACCATCGAGGATAACCTTCTTTATTTAAGGAGAATTTAATTATTTTAAGTATTCATCCAGTAATACTGATCTGATTTTCATGAGAATACTGTTGTGCTATACCCTGTCAAAGGCCCTAGATATATCTAGGGCTATTTTTTTTTTCATAGTTTCAGATTTAGGATGAGAGGTTCTAGACAAAGCAGATGTGCATAGCTACCATCATGCAACATAAGTAGACTGTCAGCAGATTCCTCGTCCACAGGAATGTGGTCTTGGGAATGCCCACCAGAGATGAGTGCAGGGTCCCTTTCCATGTGTGACATGGCACTACAAAATTCCTGATATTATTCAACCGATGATAGAACAGCAGCTCTAAAGAGTCAGGGCTTCTGTACTGTCAGTCGGAAATAGCAGCCAGCAACTGTCAAACCAGTACTCTCAAACCTGTCAGACAAGAGTGGCTCAGTCTACTCATACAAAGCCCTTTAAAAGTTAGGGATAAATTGTCTCATTTAAACAGTAATGTAAAGACACCTGTCTTTGGTTGAACCCGCTAGACACAATTAAAATAGTACTGATTAAAAACAGTATTTACACATCTCATTTGCCCAATTGATCAGTTGGCTGCACGATTATCGATATCTGGTTATAAGATTCCGGGTCTAAGGCTTGAACCATGTGGTCGGCTCATCAATTATAGAGCCACACTAGTGATCCTTCAACAAACTTAATATTTAATTACTAAATTTATACATGTGTGTGTGTGTGGGGGAGCATGCACTAGACATGTTTAGTGGGTTTCATAGTTCGAATGTATGCACAAGTGAGAAACATTTAACTAAGAAAAGAGAAATCACCTAAGATATCGGAAACATATCTAATTTGGGATTTGGCCACTCAGAATTTGATTTGTCCAGATGAGAAAATAATGTTCCTTCAGATACAAGGTTTCCTGCTGTGTATACAGGACCCCTTTAAGGTTTTTATATCCATAGATAAGGCTGGCCCTTCTGAGGTGGACTAGATGACATCTACATATATTCCAACAGATAGGTAAGGGAGGTCAGAGTTTGTTTTTTTGAGTGTCGCACAGTCAGTTGAGGTTCTGTGCTTCTTAGAGAAAGATGGATCCTTAAGCCCTAAGCTATTGGAATTGCTTTTGTGTAATAGGACTAAAAATTCTCATCTGCAAGTCTTTTTTTCATCATATTTTTCTTAAACAATAGAAAATAGTCGACAATTAATATGCACAAGAAGACAGTGTAGAAAGAGAATTTTACAAAGTCTTCCTCCCTATATTAAAAATAATTTTTTAAATAATCTTACTATTTAGAAAGCCATTCTTAACATGGAAATGGCGGGGGACGGTAACTATTCTATGACTACCCTCTGTCAAAGAATGTTCATATTTTTTTTATCTCAATCATAAAGATTTTATTGGTTATTAGATTGAACTGTTTAACTGTAAAAGGAAAAGCATCATACAGAAAATAATACTGCTACTACTTTTTTTTTTTTTTTCTTCCTTTGAAGATTGTAATGCTGGGTATGGGGCAGCCAAACCAGCTGCCAACATTGTCCCGCTTTTCATTGAAACCAACCGAGAGCTCTTTTTAGAATGGCAAATATGTAGATTAAGATCTTTAGCTACCATTAGCCCCTCCCCCTCAATAAGATTCTACTTTTTGTTAGGTGATTGCATTGAAAAATTTAAACAAATTATTGTAACTAGTTTTCCTTTTTTAACCTGGTCTGAAAAAAAAAAAAAAAAAAAAAAAAAGTCAGTTTTACATATAAAGTTAGCATAAAATAATCACTTTTTTGGATCAGACAGCGTTTTAAAAGATATGTACCCTATGTTGTTTGTTTTAAAATCTTGGTCACGTTAATGTTGCTGATCAAACTTGTCACTGTGAAAAGTCATACAAACCACACTTTATTCCTAGTATTAGCCCTAAGTCTGGGCAGTAACATGAAAAATAAAGTGATTATGAGTGGTTCTATGACTTTGTCAGTCTTGATAAAACATTTGGTTAACTGCCCTAAAAGTCAGAATGGCCCGGAAATAGGGTATTATTTTATGCTAAATTTTACAATTAATTGTTTTCTTTTCAGTGTGTTCACACATAATCGCCTAAAAATGTAGAATCTCAGGGGAGGGGGGGGGTAGAAATTTTAATGTAATTTCTTTTTTAGAATTTGATAAATTTCTAAACGTTTTTCCCTAATATATTTTTACCTATTTTATTCAAGGTTTTGATAAACTCATTGTGAGATTTTCACCTATATTTTTGCACTTGTTCAAAAATACAGGTGAAAATAAAATGACGCAAAACAGAATTATTTCAGAGACGACCACTCCAGACAAGACAAAGTCAGCAGCTAGAAAAATAAAAAAATAAAACTTAAGTGTACTTTCTTTCTACACTTCATATAGACTTAACAACTAAGTGCTAAAAGAAATTTGAACATCTCCAAGAGTTTCCTAAGGGAAGAAGTGTATGTGAACTCTTTACTGTCATAATTTCCCAATAAAATGATTGAATTGGACCCAGAAAGTCAATGTTAAATCTGGGAATGAAATTCCTGGTTTTGTAGCCATTAGTTTTAGATTAAATAAACAATCTTGTGATAAATAAATACATCTGTGTTTGTTTCTTTATGATTACCATCAGAAAAAAATAAAATAAAAGAATCGTTTTGGAATTGGCTTAAATCTTTCCACTAATAGATATCATAATTATTAATAAAAAAAAATTTGTTTTAATACCTAGACACTAGTGTTTCATCTTTTCAGGAATCATCAGTGCAGGGAGTTATGATTATGAGTTATGAATCGGAGAGCCATCTCTGACTCCATTTGCAAGCAACAAACCACGTGGCCGACGTTAACTATGAGAACTTCAGTTGAAATTAACATCTATATAATGTTTAGATCTAGAGATTAGAGAGTGATCTCATAATTATAACATGATCTGAACATGTGAGCTTAAGTAACTGACTTCAATTTCAATTACTCAATAAGAACTGAATTCTTAAAAGGAGCTGATATAATTATTATTATATTTATTCTTTTTAAATTTTTTTTAATACCTCCAGGCACTAGTGTTTCAAACAAACCCAATAAAAGTTATTCTTTTACTTGACTGGTTTGTGTGTTTTAACCCATTTAAAAGCGTGGTCATTGTCGGTTCTTTTTCAAAGAATTTTTTTTTTTTTTAAATATTCTTTTCCTTTCCATAGTTAAAGATTTGTTTTCTAAATAATAACAAAACTAAAATAAATACTTTATGTTCATACGTTTATTGATGAACGTTTTGTTTACAGATTTTTTTTTTTGTGTGCTGAAAAGCACACAAAAATTCTCATGTTTATATGCAGTTGTTACTAATTCGTGCATAAGTTTTTATCTGATTCTTTTCAAATTTTAAGATAAAAGAAATTAATATATTCGCTATTAAATAGCGTTTGAACACAGTTTCTATCTTTATCTTTGTACTACAAAGCGTCAACTTTGAGATATTCTAACTTTTGACTGGAAAGACGTACATGTGTTCAAATTCCATAGCAAAGACAAATCTTTTCCCTGATTAGCTAAAACAACTAGAAATAGGGGTAGGCTATAGAAACAAAATTTTTCAAATAAATGCCAAAAGTGGCTTATTACCTTCATTTATATATAAATAGATGGGAACAAGTGATTTTGTTCAAAACGGGTCAAAATTGGAGGGTCGCTGGCCCCAAACGTGATTTGACCGCGTCGACGCATGAAAATGGCCCAAATTTCGCCCCCGAACACACTTAATCACTTATTGAAAGCCACAGGGTGCATTTTTTGACTATAAATGCATTTGTATCATTAAATCTAACATTCCCATTGGCTATCCCACAAGTATAGGGTTTTTTAGGGTATCTCAGAGTCCAAAATGGGTTAAAATTACCCCAAAATTAGCCAAAAATGGTCGGAAATCACGGATTTTCCAAAATGCACCTACCATGGGCCCAAAGACACCTCTACATGGCAGAAACTGTTGGGAAATGCTTGAAGCAGGCATTCTCCTAACTTTTGCACTGTTAATGAGGGGTATAAGGACCTTTAAAAGGGGCTAAATATGGCCGATTTAGCCAAAGAGAGTCAAAAAGTCCCTAAGAATCAACATAGGTCATCAAAAAGGGGCTTAATTTGAGTTATAGATGGAAAATTACCAAATAAGGAAATGTTTTCTTTCTGTAACAATGCAATGGCATCTTTAAATAGACACGATAACATTGCATTGCATTAATTGTGAATTTGATTGAACTTTGCTTTCTTTTTCAGTTAGTAAAATGCAATGAACATGGCTGGTATAGCAGGGCAGATTGACGAAGATTATAATTACGACGATTGGACTTATCTTCTGCTTGATTCTCTTCCAACTGAGGCTGAATGTGTTCAAGCTGTGCAACATCATGCTGCCAAATATGGTACCACGACACAGAAAAATCATATTTACCAGTTCTCCTTGCGATTACTACAATTGTGGCAGAAAGCCTTTGGAAGTGATGTTCGTTATGTTACAATACCTGGGATAAAACAAACTTGATCGATCGCTAAAAATTTACGACAAAGATGTCTACAAAGCAAAGGGTTCCAGACGTGTGAATATGATTAAATGGAAACGAGAGCACCATGTCCTTCTCAATATACTTTCAAAAGATGTGAATCCTGATGAATTTGATGTACATGAACGAAGATTCTTTGTCGATAAAAAGTCTCTCTCTCGCAAATGGCTCATTGACACTTTCCACGTTGATATGGAACATGAACGGTTTCTGGCAGAGCAAGAACTGCACAATCGTTTGGATTTGGACGATGATCAATTTGAAGTGGAGGATATAAATGACCAATTGCCAGAGCATGATACCTCAAACAATTTGAACTACTCATTAAACAGATCGGGTACAATCCGTAGCACTGTCCCATGTACCGAGATCGCCACCCAAACACATGTCACTTACAATCTGCGAACTGGTGCAGGGAATTTCCAGGAGTCAATCAAAATAGCTCTAGCAAATTCCTGTGCTGCAGCCAACATTTCGCAAGACGAAAACCAGTATTTATGCTAGAGAATAATGATGTGATTGACAAGCTCTTTAATGCATTATATTGATATTTTACTGTTGAATGATTTTAAAGTAATGTGAAGTGAAGCTGTGTCTTGAAATAACAAAATAATTCCTTTGCTAATTACTCATACCTTTTATCAAGTTATTCAATATATTGGTTACAAATCTGGAAATAGCGAATCGAGGGCCATTTTCATCAATTTTAGGGTAACTATAAGAACAATATGAATTCAGACTCTTCTTGGACAGCATTTTATTGACATTCAATGTTCAATTTACAATTAATTACTTTCTGAGAAGTTGATGTAGTAAAGTTACGATGTTTCTAAAAAGTATCATTGATGAATGAACTAATGATTCATATGTTATGTACCGTAAAGCGTAATTTTGTCATTTTTGGATTGTTTTGACCCTTTTTACATCCCCCAAAGATCTCTAAATACACAAAATACAAATGGATAAGATAACAGGATGGTTATTTCAGTCTTCCAACTGTAAAAAGCCATACAGGAGTGTTTATAGGAGCCCGATGAGATATAATACCTGCATTTTGGGGATTATTCGTGATTTTCGTTCATTTTTGGCTAATTTTTGGGTAAATTTGACCCATTTTAGACCCTTAAGATACCTTGAAAAGCCCTATATAGGTGGGATAGCCAGTGAGAATGTTAGATTTAATGATATAGAGCCATTTATGGTCAAAATTTGCACCCTGTGTGGCTTGGGAGGTGCATTTCGGAAAATCCGTGATTTCCGACCATTTTTGGCTAATTTTGGGGTAATTTTGACCCATTTTGGACTCTGAGATACCCTAAAAAGCCCTATACTTGTGGGATAGCCAATGGGAATGTTAGATTTAATGATACAAATGCATTTATAGTCAAAAAATGCACCCTGTGGCTTTCAATAAGTGATTAAGTGTGTTTGGGGGCGAAATTTGGGCTATTTTCACGCGTTGACGCGGTCAAATCACGTTTGGGGCCAGCGACCCTCCAATTTTGACCCGTTTTGAAAAAAAATCACTTGTTCCCATCTATTTACATATAAATGAAGGTAATAAGCCACTTTTGGCATTTATTTGAAAAATTTTGTTTCTATAGCCTACCCCTACTAGAAACGTTGTCGACATGTACAACTTCCATTTCGAGTATTTATGTAACACACCCCAACCGCTTATTTGCAAAAAGTGATCTACTGCCAGTGTTAATAGTCAGATTTAAATAGTGATTTCTTCGGATATATAAATCACAACAAAAATATTAAGATATCATTTTAAAGTGAATTTTATTGTGAATCCAGTTATAGAAGTTTTATTTTGATGGAGGTAGGAGAAATGTACTTATTAGTGATTTAAAGACTGAGTGTTAAATTAAGTAGCAGTGTGGGCCTTTTCCAATGCTGAACGTTATTGTGTCTGGTATTGCTAGTTGGAGTTATTTTCTATTCTTTGTCTTGGTCTCCTTTGCGACTGAAACTGCACAAAACGTGTTGGTTCCCAGAGATTAAAGATTCTTTTGGTGCCATATTGATCAGACTTTTTTCTTTTTTTTTTTACAAAAAAAAAAAAGGGGCAGAAATGAGGAAAAGAAAGGAAAAGTTATCATGAAACCATGCAGTCACAAAGGAAGGATAAAGAACTAACCAGAAAAGAACTTGGAAAAAAAAAAAAAAAAATGTAAGCCAGGCTGTAAGTAACATTTTAATATTTTTTCTTTTCTTTTCGCCGTCAAATTTCTTATTCTCTTGGTCATATTTTTAGTTGCTAAAGCTTGTTTTGTGGGGACTTTGAGTTAACAATGTTATCTTTGATGTTAGACAGGGGGTCTAGCATTATGATTTAGTTATTTAATATTATAGACTGTCAGTTAATGAAGCAAGTAGCTTATTATCTTTTAAATAAAAAGTTCAAACTAAACATTTTGAACATATTCTGTAATTTGGTATTCGAGCTGGTTCTAGTATCAGAAATTTTGTTGTTTATCAACTAATAAACAAAAGGAGGTATTGCATCGTCCTGCTCCAACTTCACACTCACAGGCCATATTCAGTTTTAAAAAGTCAATTTTAAAATAAAATAGATAATCCAATTATGTATATTAGTGGCCTGGCAAGGCCACAGGGAAAAACAACTAAGCAAAAAAAAAAAAAAAAAGAAATTGAAACTGAAGCTGGTCTGCCAGGACACTATATATACAAATTTGGGCATATTTTATTGGTTTGAAAATATAGGTTCTTTTTTACCAATTGTCATAAAATTTTAACCATTTCGAACGATATCAAAACATCGTTAAAAAACTCGCTACTCGTTCAAGCAGCCGCCAATAGCGTAATGGTTAGGAGCCTTGACTGCCGTACAAACAGTCGGGTTTCAATCCTGGCTTGAGGTAGTTGCCTGTCTAGCCGCACTGATGAGCTGTGAAACAGCGAAACAGTACTGTATGTGGATGACTATAGTGCTCCTCACCTTGAGTTGAGCATATTGAGAAGTGAAACACGAATTACCATTAGCATATAAGCGACGCTCTTTGTGTAAACAAATCGAGCGGAGGTATTTCGAACGATATCAAAACATCGTTAAAAAACTCACTACTCGTTCAAGCAGCCGCCAATAGCGTAATGGTTAGGAGCCTTGACTGCCGTACAAACGGTCGGGTTTCAATCCTGGCTTGAGGTAGTTGCCTGTCTAGCCGCACTGATGAGCTGTGAAACAGCGAAACAGTACTGTATGTGGATGACTATATATATATATATATCTATATATATATATATATATATATATATATATATATATATAAAGTAGTAGTGTTTGTGTGTACAACTCCCCATGTTCAAAGTAATATAAAGGTCTTATGTGTGCATTTCATTCCTGGTCAAGAAATATTAATGCCCATGATAGGATACTTATGTCCAAGGAGACATCATATTTTATGCATAATTTCTATATATAGGATTCTTCAAACCACATCTACATTGATGGAGTTACGGTCATTAGCATATCACATTAAGTTAAATCTGTTTAAATAATTAGCTCAATGATATTACTTATTCAACATAATAACCTTGTTTCAACTGTATTATTTAAAAATATACTTTAAAATTTAATTATTTAGTTTATTTTTATTTCAATTTATATTTTATTTAACTTATTTTATCTGAAATCTGAAACCGTTTAATTTTCAAACCAGAAAATCAAAGGGGAATAACTGTAATAGTTTAATTCTTTGCGAAAATTGTTTTAAACAGAGCATGTTATTAAATATTTTCTGTAATAGTAGCAATACTTCGTAGCCTCGTAGGAGATGTCCTTTTCTCTTCCTTGCAACCTCTATCTCACAGAAGAGATGTTGCGAGTTTGTCTCTGATGTATCGTTATTTTCATGGAAAGTGTTCGATTGAGCTTCAATCTATGGTCCCCCCTCACCAAACTTTCACAAAAAACACTAGACTAGCAGAAAACATTATCAATAATTTTCCCCACTCTTTATCTGTGCCTAAACCTAAACGTAGATTCCATGAACAAAGCTTCTTTCTTAGAACTGCACGCCTGTGGAATTGTCTTCCGTTTTCCTGCTTTCCGGCTGACTACAATATGGTTGTCTTCAAGTCTAACGTAAATAAGTTCTTGATGAGTCGTTCTATATAAGTTATCAAATTTACCAAATTTTCATTACTGATGATTACTATGTTGTCCAATTTCTACTGTACACTCTTTAACCCTTATCCTTGAGTGGCTTCTTGGCCTTGATAAGTGGTGATGACTATGTAAAAAAAAAAAAAATACACATGAAAAAATTTAAATGGCTTAAAATATTTCAATATTGGTATATATAGAAAGAGCTTGATAAGCTAAGAAAGAATCTTTAAATTTTTTAAATCCAATTAAAATCAAGGAAGTTATGACTATTTTTATGCCCTGCGTGTTTGGATATTTTCCCTTCTTTAAGACCATATGCGTTTTGTCACATTTTTTGCACTACTTTTTCAGTAAAAATGCTATATCTTTGTTAAAACACAAGACTAAGCAATGAAATTTGCCATATAAGTGTATTTTTGTGCAAGGAATCTGAATATGCTACTGAAAATCTCCAGAAATAATGGTTTCCAAATAATCTGCAGTAAATTCACATAAATATGCTGCGATTGCTTAAAAATGCCATGTATTCATTAAAAGAAAAGTTAGAGAACTCAAAGCTTAGTTGTAATGCGTTTTATGTGCCCAAAACCGAAATCGAAATCTAGGATTGGTTAAAAATGAATATATTGCAATATTTCTTTGGTATTATTGTAGATTAATACCTTCTGTTACCACTCCCCATCTGACCACCTCTTCAAAGTATATGATTCTACCTTTATAGAAAATTGCATGTGAACAACTTGAAAAACTTTAAAAGATAAACAAAAATTATTTTAGAATTTAATGTAAAATGATTTCCCATTTTGAATCATTCGAGCGCTTTAGGGCAGATCGATAAGGTGATTATGCGTGGTTTTAAGAGGGTCTTTGCGCAATTATGAGAAGGTAGGGAGGTTGCCACTATGACTTTGGGTTAATGATAGGGCTAAGGAAAATTATGTGTGAACATCCTGAAGACTTGATAGAAACAAAACAAAAACAATTTTAGAATTGGGAGTGGGGGTTGGTTTCACATAAATGTAAAATAATTCACCATTTCAAGATGATCCTAGCGTTTTAGTACAGTTGACCAATTTATTATTTTTTTTCGGGGGGGGGGGGAGATTAATCATGTGCACTTTTCTTCAAACGTTTTTATGCTTTTTTTTTTACGTTTATATGAGCTCACAGGGGAAGTTTGTTTAGTGGGGAGCTCTGCCACTTGTACTTAGCGTTATTGTTAAGGCTAGGATTAGACATAGAATTAAGCATTTTTTTTTTTTAACAGGGTGTTTGATACCCATTGTGAAACTTTACAAGAATTATGACAAACAGACAAAAATAAATGTTATTTAAAAAGTGACGTCCCTCTAACAGAAAACATGATGCTTGGAAAAATATCAAGTATTTAAATTCTATTTAAATATAAAAAAAGAAGCAAGTTTTTGCTAAAGCTGACAAATTGTTAAAAATTTTGAATTAATGTTATTTTGATTTTTAATTACATTTCATGTCCTTTCCTACCGTTGTTATTTTTTAACTGAGCACCTCCTACAAATATTTAAATATTGATTATTTTTTTTTTTTTAATAATTGGGTAGATTATTTTCCATTCGATAATAATTCACTGAAAACATTTTTTAGGGGACGAAAATTAGAAGTGTGTTACCGTTCGTAATCATACACGTGAACCAAAACATCATATTTCACATTTTCGCTTGTTAAAATATTTTAAAATTTACTACTACCCAATTTTTAAAAATATTTGTATGGTTGATAACAAAATAGCTCTAACATGTAAGAATTTTTTTTATAACCAGATTTTCAATAAAAAAAAAAAAAAATCGATTTGGAATAAAAATAAACAATAAAACAAACTTCTGTTTATGCCATGTTATCGCTGCTGCTCCTGATACGGCTACTATCACTAATACTACAGAAGTCTTGATTCAAATTCATAATGATTTTTTCGGATATTATGTTTTTAAATTGCTACGTTACCACTAGAGAAAACACTGTCCAGTCATCTTTTTAACGAATAAACATAGTAAAAAGATTGTTTTATTTAATAGTGAGTGTTTGAAGAAATTTTTTTTCAAAATTTTCAATACCATTTTGAAATCTTTTTTTTTTTTTTTTTTTTTTTGTTAAAAAAGAGTGGTCAAATGAATTTTGGACACTCGAAATTATTAAAAATGACATCTCTTTTGGCTAATTTCCAAATTTCATTAAAAAATTCTTTACAGAAACATGGTACGAATGTTCAGAAATCAGGGGGGGGGGGTCGTTACAAAAACTTACCAAATATGCTGTTTTATGACTATTTTAGCAGAAACCCTTTGAAATCTGTGATTATCCAAAGCGTTTTAATGGCCATGTGTATTGTTAGTAATAGATTTGTTTTCATTTCGAAATATTCTTCTAAGTTGAATTATTTTTATTCGGAGGTAATTTTTTTTTCGCTTATTCTTAATTTTTAAATAACCTTCTTTATTTGTTATTGTTGGGACGATTCCTAAATTTTTTCAGATTTCAGGAAAATGTTGATTAATGATTCTGATACCAAGTACGATTCCGATTCCCGTGGAATTGTTGTTTTGAAATATACCATTATATAATCGAAAGTTTTTGTGTAGTGAATAAATTTGGTACAGCGAAAAAGTGGAAATACAATTAAGGGAATTTCGAAAACGATTTTATTTTTTTCGTAAAATTTCTTTCATTGAAGATAAAAGTCAAGACAAATATTTTAACCATGAATTAAGCATGCACCATAAAATTAATAACAATCAATTTCAGGAGTTATTTTATATATTAAAAAATATAAAAAAAAAAGTAAGTCATTCAACAAAAATACAATAACATCAAATTGCTAGAGGAATAACATGTTTTGTTTATCTTTTGATATTAATTTTTTTTGTTTTATTTTCTCTTTATCTTCGATAACTCTTTAAAATTTAACTTTTTTTTTGCAGCTTCAATCGCTAACTGATTTTTATTCGACTTTCTAGAATATTCTTATTTCTAAATGAAATTTAAAAATAACTAAATCTTTGATTAAATTTTTAGCTTTTCATATTCGTCTCAAATTATTCCTATTTATTTATTTGACTTTTAAAAAATATTTTTAACAATAATAATGTTATTTTTTAAATCTAAATAAATTGGTTTATTTCTATATTCATTTTTATTATATAATCAAATACTTATCGTCCTTTAATGTTTATTCTTATTTAATGTCTTAATTTACCTCTTTATTTCTATATAAAAAAGTGAATTTTTGGTAATTGTTCATTTCTATTTTTTTTTTTTTTTTTTTTCACAGTGATCACCACTTATCAAGGTCCGGGAGCCACTCAGGGATAAAGGTTATTGCAAGTACATTACGTTAGTGTGGAGATTTGATGAAGTGTTTACTTAAGGGGGCGGTTCATTAGGAATTTGTTAACATTGGACTTGAAGACATCCAAGTTGTAGTCCGGTGGGAAGCAGGCAGATGGAACAGGGTTCCACAGGCGTGCAGTTCTAAGAAAGAAGCTTTGTTCATGGAATCCGTGTTTTGATTTAGGCACAGATATAGAGTGTTAAATAAAAGTCATTTATTGAACTTTCGAAATCGCCTCCGCCTTAATGCTGTTTCTGACAACCTTTTTTTTATTTTTTTGTTAGGGGTTGGGAAACATTTACCTATGCTCATATAACGACTGATACCAGGCATCAATGAATGTCGACAAGCCCCCTACAGTCTTTTAGTTGAACGGCTCTGAGTGACTAGTTAGTTTGCAAAGTTAGGGTTCAAAGGATTTTTTTAAAAAGTTAAACTTTTTTCTTTTTTAAAATTTTTTTCACTTTTTTGTTTTTGTTGTGCAAAGAAGTTCCAAAAGAAATGCTTAATTGTTTCAATCGCAGAATATTTTAATGAAATGTAAATTTCTAAAAGAAAAAAATTAAATTCACTTACCGCATTTATTTAACAGAAAGCAAAATGATTGTTTTCTTTTGTAGTTTTCGAAACACCTTAAGTGGAACCGTCAGTCAGCATATGTAGTTGTAACGTTTTTGTTTTTGGATACTTCGAAAAAGCCGACCAACTGTCAAAGTTTTATGAACTGATACCACGTGATCAGTTTCACTTTAGTTTTAGAAATATTTCCTGAATCTTTGTTCAGAAAATAGAAAGTATATATATTGTTCTATTAAACGTATTGTTTAAATAATTTGACTTTGCTTGTTTAAATATAAAAGGTTGACAAGACATTTTTCATTTACTAATGAGATTTTTCATTCATTTACTAATGGAAACGTGTTGGTAAAAAAACAAAATTGCCAAAAGATAAGCGCCCCGTTTTGTTTTTTTTTTCTTCACCAGTTGGAAAAACCACTGATTTTTCACACGATTTACTCCCAATGAGAGCACTGTAAAATCTTTTTTCTCTAAGGGTTAAGTATTCATCTACTTTTTCATGAAATTGACATAGCTAGGCTGTTTTATACATAAATAAACTTCGCTCACAAATGAAAACAATGTTACCTCGCATCCCCTAACATTTCGCAACAGTGCAAACAGATAACTAATCATGGGTCTCAAAGTTTCGAAACAGACAGACAGCACCTATGAATGTGACAGAATAAGAAAACTCATTAAGATAAATAAAGATTACCTTTAAAGTAGTTAACAAAATTCTTGTATATCATTAAGTATGTTATGAAAATTCTATGATGTTTTTATCATAAAATTTTGAGAGCATGAATCTCACTTCAAACAAACAGTTCAACTTAAAAATATAAGAGAATTATAATGAAAGAATTGTAAATCTAAGGTATTTTTTAACGATGCGATTCTGATTCTTCCCAAAATACACAATTCTTACGATTAACGATTCTGATTAATCGTCCCACCACTAGTATTTAAGTAAGCCGCTATAATTCATAAGTTGTGTTTTGAAAAACTTCTGCTCCCAAATACATCATTTTTCCTTATTTTCAATGCCGATGCCTGGGGGGGGGGGAAAGAGGGGGGAGTATTGGGTTAAATAAAAATAATTAAAATTAATGTCCTCATTTACTTGCCTCCCCATGAGGGCAGATTTAGTCAGACAGTGCCAATTTTTCATGTGAGCAAAATCCATCATCCCATACATTATCTGCTCCTTTTTTTTTTTTGTTTATAAAATTTAATCCGAGTGTGCAGCAAAGTCCCGTGCGAAGCGCGGGTATCTTTGCTAGTAGTATAATAATCTTCTTCAAAAAGCTTAGAGTCTTTTATAAAAATTGAAGTTTAAACAGATGTTTTCTTTCTGCCACTGTTACAGAAAACTTGCAATCGTTTGAACTGAGAATGTCTGATTTACATGAACTTTTTGTTTTTATTGAATTTCCATTCTCCCTTTGCCAGCTGATCTTGCACTAATGTTACAATGTTTTTGTATTGAAGGAGATATGTTGCTAAAAGTCTACAGAGTAGAAATATAGGCTTAATCAATGTGATTACATGCTTTATAGGACCTTCCAATTAACTTTTCTTAAAGATAGTGATATGAGTTCTGATACTAGAAACAGCTAGTAGATGATCTTTTCTCTTGCCTGCAACCTCTTTCCCCACAGAAGAGACGTTGCGAGCCTGTCTCTGCTTTATCGTTATTTTCATGGCAAGTGCTCGTCTGAGCTCCAATCTATGGTCCCCCCTTGCCAAACTTTCACAAGAAACACCCATCTAGTTGAAACCACTATCAATTTTCCCCACTCTTTATCTGTGCCTAAACCTAAAACATTGATTCCATGAACAAAGCTTCTTTCTTAGAACTGCATGCCTTTGAACTGTTCCATTTTTCTGCTTTCCAGTTGACTACAATATGGTCATCTTTAAGTCTGTGAACAACTTCTTGATGAGCCATCCCCTTAAGTAATCCAATTTACCAAATTTCCACTACTAATGATTGCTACGACATTTCCCATTGACACACATTAACCCTTATCCTCGAGTGGCCTCCATGCTTTGATAAGATGTATTAAAAAAAAAAAAAAAAAAAAGTTATCAGTGACATCATGTACAAGATGAGTAACGGGTTTTTTAAATAAGGTATCACTACTCTTTTCCCAGCTTTAAAGTAAGACTCATTGAAGCAATAATAGCTTCATTAGCTAGTATAAAGATGAAAGAATTCTGAATCTTGTAGAGGATGAATTTCTCAAGATATCAGCATTTGGGAGTGGATATATGTTGTATATGAGAAACTTTACACCCATCATCTGTCTAAAGGATTTTTTTTTATTATGCAGCTATTCTTGATAGTCTCATTTTATGTATCATCTGACTGGTAAATCGCTCTTGGAACTACTTTGCAGATTTGGCCCCAGTTGCATAATGGCCTAACCTGTTATATTAGGTTAATGCAAAAATAATATTGTTTTCTTGGCACTTTTATATATGATTTCTGAATTAATTCATCGGTATATATATATATATATATAGCCACATTATATATCATTTTGAAGCGCATTTTTCGCTCTATCGAATCTTATTATTCGTTACTGTTCTCAATCTCTTCATTTATTTTTTGCAGGATTTTCAACAACATGGACAAAATTCAAATTCGTACGATTTTCTTGTTCCAGTTCAAACTAGGCCAAAAAGTTGCCGAGACAGCTTGTGATATCAATAATGCATTTGGCCCAGGAACCACTAACAAATGAGTGGCACAATGGTGGTTCAAGACATTTCGCAATGGTGACAAGAGCCTCAAAGATGAAGACAATCACCGCCGGCCAACTGCGGTTGATAACGAACATTTGAAAGCCTTAAATGAAGCCGATCCTCACAAAACCACACAAGAAGTTGCTGTTGAACTCGAGATCTACCACTCAACAGTCGTTTGCTAGGGAAGTCAAAAAAGTTGGATAAATAGGTGCTGCATTAATTGAATGATAATCAAAAAAAGAAAATTCTCGTTTTGTTATGCAACAAAAACCCATTTCTCAAGTGGATTGTGACTTGTGATGAGAAGCGGATCCTTTACAACAACCGGTGATGTTTGGTACAATGGTTGGATGCTAGAGAAGCTCCACAACAGTTCCCGGAGCCAAAATTGCACAAAAGAGTTATGGTGACCGTTTGGGTGTCTGCGGTCAATCTCATCCATCACAGCTTCTTGAATCCGGGCAAAACGATTACAGCAGAAAAGTACTATTGACAAAATGTACCAGAAGCTCCAACGTATATGCCCAAGATTGGTCAATATGAAAGGACCAATTCTCCTCCATGACAACACTCGCCAGCATGTTGCTTAACTGACCCTGCAGAAGCTGAATGAATTGGGCTACAAGACTGCCTCCTCCGCCATATTCACCTGACCTCTCACCCACCAATTATCACTTTTTTAAGCATCTCAACAACTTCCTGCACGAAAAATGCTTTAAAAGCCAAGATGATACCGAATCAGCCTTCAATGACTATCACTTCCAGAACTCTGGATTTCTATGCTAATGGGATAATTAAACTTGTTTCTCATTGGCAAAAATGTGTCAATTCTAATGGTTCTTATTTTGATTTATTATGAAAGGAGTTATGATCTTTTGAAGTTGAATGTCAAAAACGACATTAATTTTGCACCAACCAAGAATGGTCATTGTTCTGTTCCCTTCAAAAAGAAATTAAGCTATTATACTTCCGTTTCATCAATTTTCATTAAATTCTTACTAGCAACTTTTGCTTCCTAAACACACCCTTTTATGTGAACCATGTTGAAAATTTTATCAAAATTTGACCGGTAGTTTTTAAATCAATGGAATCATTTATTTTCAAGAGACAATCTACCCCTTTGCTCTCCACATAAATAAATGAATCATAGCTCATTCTTTAATGTTTACTTATTCCAAATTTTATAAACAACTGAACAATTAACGCCCCAATTTTTTTTTAGTTAATTTATTTGGTAATCATGTTTATTTTTGTTTCAAAATATTAGATGAAATTATTATAAAATGAATTCTATCTAAATTTAATATACACGTAAATATTTTGTGTTAATCACAAATACTTCTGAAAAAACTAATGTCCAGTAAATAAACAATTTTGTGTGATCCTTAAAAAAAGACTGGGCGTTAATGGGTTAATCAAGGAGTACATTTTCAGACGGAGTCTGTCCCTCTTTGTGCGAAGTTAAATATAATCCACAATATCTACTGCTGCGCATAAGCTATGATAAAAGCAAAAACTCTTTTTTATGAGTTGTATTACATATACGGGTTAATCTGGAGAATCGCCAAAAATTCATAAATGATCGGAGTTTATCACATGCGTGTGTGCGTGAAGACTTGAAACTGTGTTGAAAGGAAAAAAAAAATCATAAAAGACAAAATTTGACAATCTTCAATTGGGGGTTTATGTCTCTTTTATGTCTACCTTTTAAAATACTTATTTGATTCCCATGCCTACGATTTAAATTTGATATTGTTGTAGGTTAACATCAACTGCTACTCCCAGGAGGTCCTGATTTTATTTAAGCAAAAAACTTAATTAAAAAAAAAAAAAAAAAAAAAAAAAAAAAAAAAAAAAGACAGAATATTTTGAAAAATTAGAATTCAAAGTGAGGAATCTGTTCCGCATATAAATTTAACGTAAATTAATTCCTTATTTCCGGGGCGTTGTAGCGTTTTAGGATAGATAACTATTTTTTTTATTTATTTTTTATTATTTACGTTAGGAGAAAATTCCTATGAATATTTTGTGTGATGGTAGAGATAATCTACTTTTTTGGGGTGATTAAGCGTGGGTTTGCGATCTTATCACTCAGACTTAAGGTTAGCTGTAAAAATGTAAATAGCCTAAAAAGATAGAATGTCCCGCAAAAATAGATCATTTTTTTTTTTTTAATTTATTTTTTATTATTTACGTTAGGAGAAAATTCCTATGAATATTTTGTGTGATGGTAGAGATAATCTACTTTTTTGGGGTGATTAAGCGTGGGTTTGCGATCTTATCACTCAGACTTAAGGTTAGCTGTAAAAATGTAAATAGCCTAAAAAGATAGAATGTCCCGCAAAAATAGATCATTTTTATCTTAAAATCTATATAAAAACTGATTCCTCACTCTAAATTCTAAAATAAGCCTTGGGAGGAGGATTCGCCTAAAAACTAGAATCTAATTTTTTTTAGAAGAGGTGGTCAGTAAATTTACCAATAAACTATAAAAATATATGCAAATCCATACTAAAACATCGGTTATTTGGCAGTTTACTCTTCTGTCAAAAGTCGAACAAGGTGGTGATTAAATGAAAATCGTCACTAAGTTTCGACTCATATATTTACGTTTATTAACTTATATACTGAAAATAAATATAATTTTGCTTTTTCCAACTTTTTTTTTTCAATATTGCAAATAAATATTTTTTTCTAATAAATAGTTTTATTTCTGTACAATTTTAAAAATATATTGTCTTAAAATAATTAAATGTACATTTTTTCAAAACTAATAAATGTGAAAACCTGCGCAATCTATTACATTCGGTTAATCAAGTTTTGAAAAAAAAAATTTAAACTGTTGAATGAAAAGTTATGTAATTTTTTTTTTTACTTGGTTTCTACCTCAACATTTCCTTTAAAATGACGACTTCTAAAGGTTTTGGGGTATGCTGAAAACGAATATCATATTCAAATTTTCCGCAAGTAAATATTTTTCCGGGTATTAAACAAAACAATTCTTTATGTTATTACTGGTGGCCATTGCTGTACTGACAAGTGTCCATATTTTTGAGGAAAAATCATTTAATTTTTGTGAAAATATGGTATTCCTGCATAATTTGACCTGATTTCTCGCGAATTCCTGTCAAGTATGGATCGGGTGAGACCAACCACCACAGAGAGAGTAGGCCGGTCAACATGACCTCACTTCCTGGTCAACTTGTAGGTATAGAAAGTTTTTGGTAAACATAAAAAATATGGCTACCGATTGTCCATGGCTACCAATGTATGTTACTAACTGCCCATGTATGTTCTAAAGAGAAAGAACAATTCTCCATTCGGATAATAATTATTATAATTGCACATTAGGATAATTTTAATCTAACAAAATTACTGTAAGTGAACTAGTTTTTGAACTTTTATTTCTATCGGAGAGAGTTGAATATTTATTTTTATTTTTTTTTTTTTACTGCAAAACAAATAATTTTTTATATTTTTCAGTCCGTTCTTTTAATAATGAATAAAACTTTTCACTGAGTATTTCCAAATATCTTAAAGTTAGCATTTTTCACGTCAGTTTTTTTTTTTAACGATCAGTGAATTTTCAATATCACCGGCCGTAATTTATTTCTTTGAAATATATTTCAAACTACAAGTTTTTGTTTTTTTTATAACATTTTAACTGTTTGTTTTACTATACACAGATTCGAAAAAGTTATTAAAAAAACAAATATATAACAAATAAATGTTATCAAAGGCAAGATAAGTTACTTTTCTACCAAACTGAATAATTTTTAGTATTTTTATTTAATGTAAAGTGTTTATTCAGCTCGAAAAACATACAGTGTTTACCGATGTATTTGAAAAATGCAAATGGCGGCATGCTTGCTGTTGCACACGGTAAGTTTGGGAAAACGAGTTTAAACAAAAAAATTATACAAAATGCTGTTAGAAACTCGCTCAATATATGTTACTATGACATAGGTGGACATATATTCGGTGGGTTTCTAACAGTATTTTGTATAATTTGTTTGAACTTATTTCCCCAAACTTACTGAGTTCAATAGCGAGTATGCAGACACTTTTCTTTTTAAAATATATTGATAAACATTGCATGATTTTCAAAGCGATTATATGTTTTAAAGTGAGTAAAACCACTAAAAACCTTTCCAGATAGGTAGAAGAGTAACTAATCTTGCCTTTGATAACATTTATTTTGTATATATTTGATTTTTGACCACTTTTTCGAATCTATGTGCATAATAAACCCCTAAAAACATATCCAGTTAGGTAGTCTACAGTAATACAACCCAAAATTTAATTTAACTTGGAAATAATATTTAAAATATATGTGTGTACACTGTACAAGCACCCTTATTATTATCATAATGATAATAGTAATAATAAAAAACTGGTGTTGATGACATCGATTGGCACTACACCAACTAGTTGTGAAGGGTCAGGAAGGATGGAAAGACCAAGGTGGGAGAGTACTAACCAAATCTCCACTGGAAGTGTGCAGTTCAAATCTGGTACCTTAAGGAGGTATTTTGCCACCCAAACCCCATGAAACACCAATGGCCGATGCCAACGAGAAATCAGTGACAACGGCTGTTACGATAACATGCAATCATCTGCACAAGTGGTCAAGAGGTGGAGAACACTGGAAATCTGGGGAGACTTGTTGTCACTTGGTCTCCAGGGAACACCACAGGTTACTGCCAGTAAGCGATCATTGATGATGGCCTGTGAGACAACTAATACACTAAACATTTTGATGAAAAACATGAGGGGAAAAAATGGACATAGAACAGAAAACCAAAACTTTAAATATAATTTCTGTATTTAAAGTAATAGTTATTTAAATATTTCAACATATACTTGTGGGCAAAATCCAGCTTCCCAATAAGGGGCACTATGGATAGGAACAAAAATAATCTTAGTCATGAAAGATTTCTCCTCCGCCGACCGAGGACAAAAAAGGTAAAGTGTAGCATCAAAACAGATACTACACTGATCTTGTTTCGAAAGCCAAAAATATTTGTGTTTAATGTTTCCTTAATTGCTTGTTCTCTAAATTCATAATTCAGTTTTATCAGTATTAAATTGTATATTGCTTTAAGTTCAGTATTAATCGAACTGTTCCTTTTTCTTTTTAAAAATGTTTTATTGCTCTTTTTAAAATGACAGTGTGACAAATCTTACCTACATGGCCGTGGTGAGACCGACAATCATCGATGTCAAGCAGAGCGTCATAACAGATGCAGACTAATAAAAAAACAAAAATCTACCTTGAAAAATTAAAATATATTTATTTATTTTGTTTTAGTATTTATTTTTTTATTTTTTGCAAAATATTTATCAACAGAAAGTTTTGTTTTTTTTTCTAAGAAAATTTTTTTAACCATATAATTGTTAGGTTTAAGTACAAGTTTTTTTTTTTTTTTTTTTGTAACCGTATTTTTTTTTCTTGCTTTTTTTTTTATTTTCAAGACTTTGTTCAGTCAAGTTTTTTTTTTTTTTTGGGGGGGGGGGGGGGTCCACAAAAATTAAAAAATTTTTTTTTCTTTTTTTCAATAAAACTTAAGATTTTTTTTTTTTCATTAATTGCCGGCGGAAGAACTTTCTTGGAGTGAGGATATTTCCTTAGGAATATTTTACTTCGGTCGACTGTTGAACAGCCATCGACGGCAAAGATGGAGATGGGGTAAAGGAAATATTTTTTAGGATTACCATTTCGAACGCCCATAAATGATTTTTTACTATTGTCGGAATCTCCAATTTGGATCGCGCAAAAAGCGATCCTGTGCGCAAGGATATCCATTGTCTGTACTGTCCATTTGTACATCTCCAGGAAAAACCATCCTTTACACACAATCTTTTTTTAAACAAGCATTTATGTTTACAATTGTTGCACCTCATTTTTTGGGACAACAATTTCTTCTCCTGACAATATGAGATTGTCTGCATCGATGTTTTCATTTCTTTTTCTAACATGCATAGATTTATTTCCTTGTCCGTCATTTTTCTGGGGGTTTTTTTTTGTCAGGTTTTTTTTGTTTGTTTGTTTTGTTTTTGTTTTTTTGGAGGGGGGTTCAGTCGCTTTCTTCTAATTCGAATGTCGTCTGTTTCCATTGCTAATCAAACATTTTAATTTCGGTAGAACCCCAAATTTATTAATATCTTCTGAAAATTTTTTGATCTTTGCAATCTTGTTTTCAATGAATATATTTTTCTTGGATCTTTTACCGTTCAGGACCCATGAGAGGGTAACTTGGGAATTAGACATCAGGAAAAAATGATCAATATTAAGGGGCCCCAGAGCACCCAAAACCTGAGGGGCTACACCTTACGGGATAAAAACATAGCCAATAGTTCCAAAGTCGGAAGTGACTTCCCTTTAATTGGACCATGTCGTTTGCGTGACACTGCTGTCCGAACTTTCACCTTCCCGTTCCCACTTGACGCGTCTTCTCTCCACTCCAAAACGAACTTCTGCAACTTTAGCTTTTCTCTTCTACAAATACACCTTCTCTGCTCGCAATCAAACTTCAGAATGCCCTCCTTCCCCAAATCACTCCTCTTTTATTTCCAATCAGGAGCATCTCATTGGCATACCTCGTGGTCACCCTGTAGGCATATAAACAAACAGGGCAGCCATTTTTGTTTCTTTCTTCTTCATTATGAACACGAGGTAAGCCACACAAAAACGCGGTCGGTCGGTCTTGTTTCTCTTTTTCTTCATTTACACCACACGCCCCCCTGATCTTCGAGATCAATAGGATACTTCGTAATCCTCCATCCAAGCAGGCCGCCTCCTCTCACGTCGAGGCCTCTGGGGGACAACTTCTCGGGGGTTAATGTTTTCAGGTTCACTACAACGCGGGCCTAAGTCAGGTTGAGCAGCATCATTTGCTTCTCGGAGGCCCTCGATTTCTTCTTCTTCACTGCCCTCACTGCATACCGGCAATGTCACACGACGCAGGTCTAAGATATGCCGGGGAACACCATTCACCATCACATTGTTCTTTGACTGCAATCCTGTTATGACCCCTCTTTTCCAACGAGTGGTACACTGTGCATTGGGGGGTTTCACCCACACCTCTTCACCTACTTTGATAGTGGCTTCTTCACTCTCAATTCCTGCTGCTTTGTTGCACGGATGCCGCCACTTATATGTGAAAACGGCCCTATGAGGCACAGTTGTCTCATCTTGTTTGGTCTTCGGCGAGATGTTATACCAAAACACCGCCTCTATGGGTGATACGTTGCTTTTTTCCGCAGCGGCTTTAATGGTGCGATGATTCCTCTCCACTATTCCGTTGCCACTCGGCCGATACGCTGCTCTGAAAAATTGCCTTACTCCCCACTTATCGCATACCTCTTTAAAGGCTTCTGATCGGAAAGCGGGGCCATTGTCCATTAAGAGTTCCTCAACCGGCCCTCTCTCCAAAAATATCTCCTCGATGACCCCTCCGATCACCCATGCAGCTTCTGCCCTGATCTCTCTCCAGATGGCAAACCTTCCCGGTCCACAGTCGACCATCGACAGATACAATTTGTGGCGATAGTGTGTCACGTCAATGGCCAATCGCTTCCAGTCCTCCGCAACGTGTAGCTCTCCTGCTTCGTGTCTGGACGGTCCAGGGTCAATTGATTGGCACTCTCGACAGTTCTCCACCACTTCCCTAACCTCCTCCTCGGTGGTCTCCGGGTAAACCTCTCTGGCTAGGAATAATGTTCGTTTTCGACCAAAGTGGTGCATTTCGTGTGACTCTTTGACTTCTTCCCCTGCACAGCATACCGAGGAGACCTCCTTTCCCTCCTGCAGCCAGGCCTTCTTCACGCGTGTCATCGAATCCGCCTTGTTTTTTTCTGACGGGACCAACACAACAGATACTCTCAACTGGAATTCCGCTATCAGGTCGGTGAGCGCTCCGAGTCTGCGCTTGATCAGCATTTCCGCAGCACCCCTTGTCTTAACTCTCTTATCGCCAGTTACTGCCGACCGAATCCACGACGCTACCGTTGCCGAATCGGTTTTGACTTCAATTATTTTCAATCCCCATTTCAGGGCCAGATTGATTCCTTTTATAGCGGCATCTAGTTCTGCTACGTTGATATGGGAGAAGTTGTTTTTTCTTAGCCACGCCGCATCCTCCACAGTTACACCTCCTATCTCTAGTACGACGCCCAACGCCAGGTTACTGGCATCGCACCAAACCACACCCGCGTCTTCGCCGCTGACATACCATTTCCCTTTCACTGGGTCCTCATTCCTCACTCTCACAATGACTTCTTGCAGCATGTTCGTGACCTCCTTCGTCACACGGCCTTCCCAGTCATCAGTGCCTGTTTGTCGTTTAATAAAGCTGCATGATATCCTGAGCCAGCCAGCGATAGGATAGTGCCCGACCAGCCTCCCGCAGACTGAGAAGAGTTCTCGCCTCGTCAGCTCAGATCCGACTTCGGGTATTGCATTCCCTCGTTCGAAGACAAGGCTGTCTTTTCCATCTCGCCTTAGTTTCAACCCCAGCACCGCACCTCCATCTAGGGCCTCCGCCGGTTTTGCGGTTAACCCATACTTCTCGACATGGCTTCTTACTTTCTCTGCTGTCACCTCTGCCTCCTCCACCAGGATGTCGTCAATGTACGAGCTAGTGGCCTCCTCCACTGTACAGTCTTTGCTCAGCACTGTCTTCAGTATGGCAGTCATAATTTTGGGGGCTGAACTCAGCCCAAAGCCTAACCTCGTCAGACAATACACCCGCCCCTTGTACCGGACCAGTTGGTACTGCCAGAGTTTTTCATCTACATGGATCTGCAGATATGCCGATTTCAGATCGACAATCTTAGTGGCCCGCCCCATTCTTCTCCATTTCCTCATGACATCCTCACATACGTCGATCCCCGTTCCAGTGTGGCAGGCTACGTGTCTGTTCAATTCCCTAAAATCCAGCACGGGCCTAATTTTGTTTTTGGTAGGCTGAACAACCGCCAGTAGTGGCAGTACTCCTTTTTCTTCCCCTGTCCACGGTTTCAGAATTCCTTCTTTTATCCACCTCTCCACTTCTTCCTCGAATCCTTTTCTTATTTCTCCTCGCAGGGTGTTTTCGTAGCAGCCCACCTTATTCTGTAGTTCTGGGGGCCCGGAGATCCATTTCCATTCCACCGTCCACCTCACGCCATCAAACTTCGCCAGGAAATCTTTGTCCTCAATGCAGCAAACCTCCGGTTTTGGGGTTCTGACAGTTCTATCACCTTCCACTCCTGCCATCCCTACTGCGCTAAGACGTCCAAACGTCACTTGGCCCCCTCTTAACGTAGCGCCCCCCAGTCGGTTAATTGCACTCATACCTATAATCACGTCGACACCACCGACCAGATGATTCAACACTAGGGCTTGCAGTTCAATGGGCACCCCTTGCACCATTACTTCCGCTGTCATCTCTCCTAGGCATTTCACATCCCTGCCATCCACGGTCCTATTAATCCTGGTTCCGCTCCATGACCTCGCGACATTCCTTGCTAACAGCGTTGTAGTGCAGCCTGTGTCGACAAGGGCTATGGCTCTCTTCCCATTGACTACCACCGGTAACCGAGGCAATGTTCCATCATGCGCCATTTCCACACAGAAGAGGTAACCACTGGCGCAATAGCTCCCCTTCACTCGTTTCCCTGGTCCCGTGCAGCAACACAATAGCGGCTAATATGCCCCACTTGTCCACATCGGTAGCACGTGATCCTCGGTCTCGGCTCTTTGCAGTCCTTGATCAGATGAGGACCCTGGCACCGGAAACACTTGATGGCAGGTCTCCCCTCCTGTCGCCTCGCCGGCTGCCTCTCATTCAAGTGAGGCCTCATGCACATATTTCCACTCACAGCTGCAGCCACGATTGGGCTTTTAATATTTTTCACTAGGACTCTGGTGTGGACCAAGAGATCGTCCACTTCCATAGAATGGATCCCCGTGATTCTCTGCATGTTCGCAGAGATTTCCTCTGGGAAGCCGTTCACTAGGTACAGCTTTACCGTCATCTCCAGGCTCCTCCCCACGTAACCAGCCAACCCTGCCAGTCTCCTGATCTCTGCCGCAAAGACGTCAACGGACTCGCCGGTCCACCTCAAACTTGACAGCTTGCCAAGTGCTTCAAATGGGCCCTCCGCGAAGGCCAATTTCAGCCTTTGCTCCACTAAGGCAAGGTCTTCCTTGTCTTCATCTCGCATCTGCTGGTAAATCGTGAGAGCTTCCCCCTCTAAGTATAGCGGCAGCAGGGTGACCACATCTTCTATCTTTTGCAGCTTCGCCACCATTTTTAATTTCTCCAGCCACTTAATCAGGTCGCCCTCCCCAGTAAAGGGTCTCAACATCTGAGTGCTCAGTCTCCACTCAGCCATGTTAATTGCTTGATAGGCCAAAATAGCTTGTCGTTTGCGTGACACTACTGTCCGAACTTTCACCTTCCCGTTCCCACTTGACGCGTCTTCTCTCCACTCCAAAACGAACTTCTGCAACTTTAGCTTTTCTCTTCTACAAATACACCTTCTCTGCTCGCAATCAAACTTCAGAATGCCCTCCTTCCCCAAATCACTCCTCTTTTATTTCCAATCAGGAGCATCTCATTTGCATACCTCGTGGTCACCCTGTAGGCATATAAACAAACAGGGCAGCCATTTTTGTTTCTTTCTTCTTCATTATGAACACGAGGTAAGCCACACAAAAACGCGGTCGGTCGTTCTTGTTTCTCTTTTTCTTCATTTACACCACAGACCACTCTGGCCTTTGCAAACAACAGAAAACAATTCGCTTCCTGTTTCGCATACAGAGTGAATCCATACGCGTTTTCCGACGCACCACAAATAAATTCGACAATGATTTTCTGACAATACACGCCTGGGAAATTCAAACTTCCCAAGTCATTTAGATCATTGGCATGGGTTTGCCACAGCTTATTGAGCTCTTCGGTAATCCGCTCATCCCACGACAACTTGCTTTTCCAGATAGAGCTGACAATGATCTTCCCCTGTATTGTGACGGGGAGAAGAATATACTCCTGATATTTGCGAAAGAATCCCCCGTTTGGTATTAGCTTCAGGGTCCACTAAAGTGGGAGAAAGTTTGAACGTGTCCTAAATAGGATCATATAGGTATCCCAATACCTTCTCAAAGGCTGGGAAAGAAGAAATAGTTTCATCCTTCAACATTTTATCTTATATTTTAGAATTGCAGGATCGCAAATCGAAACCCGCCTCTAACAACCTGCTACGAACATTGTAATAAATAGCAAGTAGGGACGGGCAAAATGAATGCCGATGCTCAAAATGTATAAACATTTTGACCCCTCCCTTTACTTAAAAATTCAAAAATCAGGAAATTAACCAATTTTAATGAAATTTTCAGTATTTATCAAATAATGATCGCGGAATATAATGAACAAATTATTTTTATTTAAATCTGAGTGGAAATATATTATTTTGTTTAAACAAAAAATACTTTTACTAAAGTTATGATTTTCAGTAATAAATAAAAAACGCAAGAATTTATTTTTGCTTTTTTTATATAAATGAAGCATCGTAATTTGTAACAATAAAAATGAAATGATTTTTACAGGAACATTACGAAAAAAGCTCATAAAAATCAGTATTAATGAATTCAATATCACTCGAAGAAAAATGAATTTCTCGAACTACCGATGCTACCATTGAATTAAGCATTGTTTATTTAATATTTTCACACACAAAAAAATTATAATAGCAAAATTATTTCTTCTTTTTTTAATTACATATTTCGCATAATTTTTATATGCAAGATTTTAATAATTTCCTTGCTTGCAAGAATGTGAAACTTTCGGCGTAACATAATTTGTATATAATCTCGAACAATAATAAAAAAAAGTAAATAAATTAAAAATAGAAACATAAAAAATAATTAAATTAAAAAATGATAAAAATTGATACAAAAGTTCAGAATAGGAATGTATGGATGCACATCGGAGGGGGGGGGGAAGGAAATCTGACACCCCTACCTCCTTTTACTATCATGACTTCATTTTGAAACAGCGTTTCGATTGGCTGAAATTTTGGGCCTCCTTAAAATCGTGTTTACAAACCATTATTTGTTGCGTTTTTGGCGAATCGTAAATTAATTACTTGCTTTTTTGAGGGCTAATTAAGTTATTTTTGCACAAACAAGATTTTTTAAAAATTTAATTCAATATCTTAGGACTTTACTAATTATCTTTGAAATAGACCCAAAAAACTAATATTTATCTTTTAAAGGATTTTTACAATGAATTTATGGTGCTAATAATAATGCAGTGCATGCTAAGCACACACAGCAGGACAGCACCACTTACTGATCCGCGCTATTTTTTAAATCGTATTTTCAAGTTTAATTAAAGTTTTGTTTTTTAATTCAATTGTAAGGTTAAAGTACAGAATAGGCACAAAACACCCTCCCCATGTTAAGAATGGCTTTTTTAATAACGTTATTACTTCAGCACGGATCAATAAATGCATGAGTACCGAATTTATTTAACTTCAAAATTTAGTTGAATTGAGTAGTTAGTTTGCTGTGAAAACATTTTTCATAATTTTTTTTTTTTTTTTTTTTTTTTTCATGTGTACGAATATTTTTTCCTTTTGGAAATTAAGTTCAAATACAATCAAAAAGTAGTCGGAACCTACAAAAAAATTATGATAAATCGACTTTCAAAACTATGCCCCCCCCCTATTTTTGCCCGTACCTAACGGATACGTACAATATAACCTTTTTTCGATATTTTCATTATTTTTAATGTCTTGATTAAACTGTACAAGTACCTAAAATAATTATTAAAAACAAAAATAGTTGTGTTCTCATCGAGTAGTTTTTTTTTTATTATTCAAGAAAATAAAAGGTACTCATGCCGCATGCGTGCGCTTACTGATCAGTGCTCTCTGCTGAAATAATGTTTTAGAAAGCCATTCTTAACATGGCGACGGGAGGGTGTTGTGTATTGTATCTTTTCTGTACTTTCACCTATAACTATAATCTCCCCCTCTAATAAATAAATAAAAAAATAAGGGTTTGTATTACTGTACACACAGATTCGAAAAAGTTCTCAAAAAAACAAATATATAACAAATAAATGTTATCAAAGGCAAGATAAGTTACTTTTCTACCTAACTGGATATATTTTTCGTGTTTTTATTCAATGTAACATGTTTATTCAGCTCGAAAACCATACAGTGTTTACCGATGTATTGGAACATTCAAGATGGCGTCTGACTCTCTTTAACACGGTAAGTTTCGGAAAAGGTGTTATAAATAAAAAATTGGATAAAATACTGTTAAAACTCGCTCAATGAATGTTACCGTGACATAGGTGGACATATATTCGGCGGTTTTTTAACCGTATTTTATCTAGTGTTTTATTTATAACACCTTTTCCCAAACTTACAGTGTTAAAGAGGGAGTGAGGCGCCATCTTGAGTTTTCCAATACATCGGTAAACACTGTGTTTTTCGAGCTGAATAAACATGTTACATTGAATAAAAACACAAAAAATATAACCAGTTAGGTAGAAAAGTAACTTATCTTGCTTTTGATAACATTTATTTGTTCTATATTTGTTTTTTGACAACTTTTTCGAATCTATGTGTACAGTAATACAAACCCAAAAAGGTATAATAGTTTGACATAAAAAAAGTATTTCAGCACAATTTAAATACGTGGAAGAATGTAGTTTTCAATACTTATTGGGCAATCTCTTAATATTATACTTTCAAAGTGATAAAGTCATATATATATATATATATATATGGTGCTAATGGAGAGAGTGATCCGCGCTATTTTTTAAATCATATTTCCAAGTTTAAAGTTTTATAACATGTTTTTTAAAGTACAGAATAGGTACAAAACACCCTCCCCATGTTAAGAATGGCTTTTAAAATAACGTTATTTCAGCAGGGATCACTCTCTGCAGTAGTGCAGACTGCAGACCTCCAATACTGTCAAATTAATTTTTTACCTTTTCTTATTTATTCATCTAGTTGATTCTGAAGGTTATTTTTAAACCAGGTCCAAAAGAAAAAAAATACAATTTTTAAAGTTAAATTTTTTAATTAAGAAATAAAAAATAACTTCACGCTTTGAAGATTTTCTTGATTGTTTGTTGGCAAATTCCGCCAAATAAAATTTGTTTGTTTTTTTTTAATTAAATAAACAGTCGATCAAACTTTTTTTTTGGGGGGGGGGTACTTATGTAGCTTACGGACCGTGCTGAAATAACGTTTTCTTTAGAAAATCGTTCTTAACATGGCGTTTTGTAAGTATTGTGTACTTTCACCTAACTATTTAATAAACTACCGTAAAGATGGAATTAAGAAAAAGAAAAAGCACAGTTGTATTCCGTAGTAATAAGTACCCCCCCTTTTTTTTTTTCAAGAATGACAATCTTACAAATTGGAGTGTTTGTTACTTTTTTTTTTTTTTGCAATTCTTGAATAAAACTCACGATAAAAATTATTAAACAGAAATTGAAATATTACAAATGTAAACAAAAAATTTAAAAAATGTCCAACGTCAATAACATTTTCATATGTAACAAAACAAATAAGCAAGTATCAGAAAGTTTTAAAGTTTGTTGATGCAAATTAGAAATTAACTTGTAATTAACTTTTACTTTTTAAGAAAATTTACTGATGATTACAAATCAAAACAAATATTGTCATCTTAAATTTAATTTAATTTTTGAAACTTTTTTTTGGAAAATTATGACAAAAATTGCTAAAAATCCGTTGACAAAGTCTATTTTCCAAATTAAAAAGCCATGTCGAAAAAAGTCATGTTCAAAAGATTTGGAGTTTTCGAATTTTATTAAAAAAAAAAAAAAAAGTTATTTTCAAAGAAAAAAAAATAAAGATTAAAATTTGCAAGAGGATCCAAAAAATAGTCTTAAGAATTATCTACTATCCCCCATGATTGAAAGACAAGATTCGTCAGCATATGAAAGTAAACGTTACACTGCAATTACATATATTTGACTGAAATAAAATTATTTAAACTCCTTGTAATTTTTATGAAAAATAATAAACAACTTACATATATTAAATATATATTCCAAATACGTCAAAATGAACAGTGTGATAGGCGTAGATTTCTAAACAAGACGGAATAAACTTTTAGCGGAAGATTCTTCTACTCCCTTCTAATTCCTCCTCCTCTCTCTCTCTCTTTGTTTGTTTCTTTCTTTCACTATATTTTCTTTCCTTTCTATATTTCCTACCTCCTTTTTCTTTTTTCGTCACGTTATTTACTTCCCCTCTCCCATGCATGACATTCAATATTTGCAAAGAGGTCACTTCCTATTTTAATGGACGCAGAATTTGGTGACGTATAATCGCAACAATATTTTTTTTTCTTACAAATTTGATATTTGTTTATACATACTGGAATGTAACATATTCTTTAATATAAATCATTAAAATTTATTAAAATTAAATAGTTACTTCAGTTGATCAATCATATCCAAAAAATATTACGCAAAAATTGCTGACGTCACAGGAAGAAAAAGCTTTAATGGTGGCCGTTGTAAGATTTGTGGAGGCGACGCAGGTAATAAGCAAGGCTTTACGCTTATCGTACGGACTGATCAGTGTAATTCCTCTACTGGAAACAATGACAGCCTGTTTACTTTATATTATATGTTCTCACTGTTTGTCAAATAATTTATTGTTTTTCTATCCATTTGTCATTTTTATGTGGTGTACAGTTTTGTTGAGTGAATTAGAATTGAAATGGAGGTGATCGTCGTCGTCGTTGCTGTGTCGTTCTAACACTAATAATAATAATAGTAGCCAATTCTATATATATATTTTTAAGTTTCCCTCTCAAATTACAATAGTTCAGTGGACAATTTATTTTCTTATTCCTTTGATCGTCTGTCTCATGACTTTTATCTTGTCTAACTGTAAATTGTGCCCATATATGATCGTATGTTCGTAATGGTTGAATGTCATTTTTCTTCTTTCCTTCAGTATTAATTTCCAATCGAATTGTGTGACTACTTTGCGTTTGCTTACGAAAAAAATATCTACAAATAAAGATTTCTATTTTGTCTTTAAATAATTCGTTTTTATTTCTGTCACAAATTCAACAAAGCTACAATTTTTTTTGTTGCCCCTCACTGTAATATTATCACTTTTATCAACTATTTCTTAATTACGCTAATATTTATTTATTAAACCTCTTTGGCCAACTCGTGTTTTAATCGATCTCCTATCAACTTTAAAAGAAAAAATAAACAACCTCAGAATATTTAATACAGATCAAATACTAAATATTACACCCGATACACCTAAACCTTTTTGTATATTCATTTGCTTCCCCCCGCCCCAGTTTTGAGTTAATCTAGTTTATTAAAATGATTTCCATTAAGCAATTCATTAAAAAAAAAACTATATTTAAAAAAATATTTGGTAGATTTATTTATTTTTATCTTTCTTTCCAATAAATTACAAGTGCGATGAGATTAAATGTTCTATATTTAGAAATCTCGTTACTTTGATATTTCGGGTGCTTATGCACTTATGTTACCGTGCTATATTTTTTAAATAGTATTTTAAAGTTAAATTCTAGTTTTACGGTATCTTTTATTAAATTGTTAGGTGAAAGTACAGAATAATTATAAAACGCCCTCCCTTGCCTATGTTAAGAATGGCTCTCTAAATAATGTTATTTTAGCACGGTAATATAAGTGCATAAGTACCGAGTTTTTATTTATTTTAATGGTTTTGGATTATTTACTTTTAAGTAAGATACGGAATTTAAGTTAGTTTTAATAATTAGGATATAATTAGTAAAATATACATATTCTAAAAAATCCAGCAACCTACCTGGTGGTAATCTACAATTTCTAGCTAAGTTCTCTCATTCAAAATCAGAGAACCTTTATATATATAATTCCAGCCAAATGAATCGTTTTGATTTCGTATCTATATACCTAAAGCGGTTGTTAGTTTGTTTTTAATCAACATTGTCATGTCAACTTTAAGTGAGAAAAAAAATCACACAGAAAGTCTTCTGCATACACATTTCAACTTGAAAGTATTTCATCCTCTCACAAAAAATATCCTTGCAACCATTTTAATTAATTTACCGTAAAATATCCATTTTTTTATTAATTCATTTGATTTTTTATGAATTTTTCTCATTCATTTATCTTCTCGCTTTCTTCGTTGTTTCTATTAAAATATTTATTTATAACAATGTAATGTTTTCTATCGTTAAAAATTGATTCAGACGTCGATGCTTGGTCTTCTATGCTCAAAATGTATCTATTTTGATACTATGCTTTATTTTATCTATCATTGAAGGAGAAATCCTTTATAGACTGAGAGAATTTTGCCCTAATCCATAGTGTCATTTACGAGAGAGGAGGTGTATTTTCTTCGCATTAAAAATAAAACTGTCTAATTCTGGCCTCGTAGGGAGACAAGTAAATAGAACCCCAAATATTCGTGTGATTGTATAATAAAAACTGATTTTATTTTAGAGATCAAACGTCATTCATAGGATTTTCGCTTTCATTATCGTTCGAACGGCCGCGCTCGCTGGGGTTGATTATTTTCTAAATCTTTTCTTGGAGTCACTTTTATTGTTACTCTAAAAAGTAACTGTTGATTAGAGCTTTTCATCTGACCTTTATTAACAGTCGAAAAAAATAAATAATCTTCGATACTTTGTAAAATGCGTCAATTTATTATTATTTTTAAAAAAGTTTTACGACCCAATGTGTTAGCGTGTTTCTCTGTTTTTTTTTTGTTTGTTTTTTTTTTAATAAAAATCCGATACTGCCAAAGTGCGTCTTGCCACGACCACCGTGGTCTTGCCCGTCATGCCTAGCTAAATTCGAAATATTCAACCTCAGAGCTGCTGCGTTTTTTATTTAAACACTACGAAACAGATATTATTTTTTAAATCTACAATTAGAACCTATCATCCATGTTTTATTTACATATCTTTACACGATCTTTATTCTTCGTTGACCGACACTTGACGAAATTTCTCTCGTAATTAAATCGTCACATAAATGCCATTTAACTTGTTTTTGTTTTTCTTAAAACTTATTTTTATTCAAGTCAATCATGCAGTGCATGATTGACTTGAATAAAAATAAAAAATATAGAAAGATATTTTTGTGCATGATTCATGCACAAAAATATCTTTCTATATTATAGCAATAATTATTTTTATTGGCAAAGTTGTTTTTAATTTCAGTATTAAAAATAATTATGAAATTACAAATATAATGTTACAAAATTGTTTAATTATTAGAAAAAAATAACGTGGGAAGACTGTTCGGACTTTGGGGGGGGGGGGGGCGAATAAATAGGTGCTAACGCACCGCACGTGTTACTAGCACTAGCAGCGGATTTGTTTTATTTTTGATTATTATAAATTAAAATGTCTTAATATGAATTCTGATTTACTTTGTGTGTGTGTGTGTGTGTGTATATATATAATATATATATATATATATATATATATATATATATATATATATATATATATATATATATATATATATATATATAATCTTATGCGTCCCCGATTGGATGTACATTTTGTTGAAAAATCGTTTCATTGGTATAAGTACGTAATAAATGAACATAAATGGTGAATTCTCTCTCTGTGTCTCTCTCTCATTTTATATATATATATATATATATATATATATATATATATATATATATATATATATCAAATGTTTGGAATCACACGCCGCTGCCGAAAAGCCCTTTCCTAGAAACTGACTGTTACAGCTTGTTTTAATGTCCCATTGAGGAAAAAGAAAAAAAAAACGGAAACAGAGGAAGGATGAGGAGCATCAATTGTTGCGTGTAATTGTTGTAGTTATTTATGAATTGATCCTTCCGTCTTTTTATTTCGATTATTCACGATCAATTTGTCAGATTCCTTGAGATCACTTATGAGGCGTGTTTGTACGGCACCATGAAGGCACGCACCCGCACACACACCTTGTGTCTACAAAGTTGCAGGTTTTCATGTTTTGTAGTAGTACACTCCTCCCGTCCTCCTCCTTCTCCTTCGTCATTTCGAGCTTAAGATTATCAACATTAATTACGATTCGTCGATTTTATTTTAAGTTTTTCTATTTCTTTTTTGCCCCACGAAATTCATTATTATTTTTTTTTAATCTGTGATCAATTCAGGAAACGAACTTAAAAGGTGTAAATATTACACCTTTACTTCGCTCTAGTTGAGGATAAAGGTAAGAGGTGTTATATACACACATACATGCATATATATATATATATATATATATATATATATATATATATATATATATATATATATATATATATATATATATATATATTTGTGTGTGTGTGTATGTTTTCCACTCCGTATCACTTTTATTTAAATCGATATTTCACCTCTGATTCAAATCCTCACACTACGCGTTGAATCAACTTATTTACAAAACGAGATGCAATGTACTACTGCAGTGTCATAATTCTATTTGTTATTTATAATAACAATATAATAACTTATTATAGTGTACCATTCAAGTTTTCTGATTTATTTCAAATATTTATTTTTTCCATAATCTGATCGCCACAAAAATAGCCACTACTTAATTACACTTACACCTGATTTTTATAAATTATATATTTTTTATGAGAAAAGGGATAGGAGTGCTCTCGCGTTGAAGTTGAAGTTTGTTAGTTTTTTTCGATAAATTTTAGGTGTGTGTGTGTGTGTGTGTTTTTTAAACTGAGCCCCATTCGTAGAAAGTAAAAATCGAATTACCTGCTAAAATGCAGGAGGAGGCAAAGCGTTCATACTACATTTTACTCTTGATGAAATAACAAAAATATCTGATCCGAACAATTTGCAAGTTTATCACGATGAATGGGGAAAAAAATTCGATTGGAACCCTCTCCGTGTCCCTTTTTAAGGGTTATATTTTTCAGTGGTAGGTGAGGGAGTCAGTTTTTTTCTAAATTTTAATACTCACAATCTCACATTTTTTGTTCTCAAAAATAATATGCTGTCGATTTGAAGGTCAAATTAGTTCAAATAATTATTAATAATAGGAAAATAGCCGAATATATCTCTGTTTGTAGTGTGTCTTTAGGCTTCAACCCCCAAAGAAATTGTTATAATTATGAAAGGAAGTCTTTCAATTTTTTTCTGAATTCAGTACTGTTAAATCCTTTTTCATATCCTCATCTTGTCAAAAAGCTTGATTACAGATTATGAGTGAATCTACAGGTGACCCGACATTTAATGGGATTAAATATTCTGTTCATTGCATAAAAGAAAAAAAAAATGACCTTTCCAATGTTCTCTAACGTTAAATTTGATACTTCTTGAAACATGTAAATCTTTTGTTTACATTCCTAGTAAAGTAGGTTAAAAAATCTTGTCCTTTAATTGGAACCTTTCATTAGCTTTTTTTTTTTGTCCACATTTGATTTCTTGTTCTGAAATGAAATTCTAATTTACTTTTTAAAATGTTGAAAATGCTTTAATTGTTGCTTTTTTTTAAATTTTTTACACAAAATATAAATTTAAAAAAAAATGTTTTATATAAACTTGGAATATTCTCAAGTTTATAATGTAATAATATTTTTAAAAATTGTCCGTAATCGGAAATTTGGAATGAAAGTTCAAATCTATAGAAGACATACTTTATTTCAGGACATAAAATCTTATTTATCCAAATTTAGACGACAGTTAAGCAAAATGGATGAGATATTCTGTGCTACAATTGGACAAAACTGTCTTTTTCCTATAGTTGAAAAGTCTGCTTTTTTGTTTAGATTTCAAGCCTCAATGCAATTTCTTCTAAATTTTAATGTGTTATTGTTTATTATGTTAGAGGTGTTATTTAATAAATGTAAAATATTTCTGCTATAACTTGAAAATCCCTTTTATTATGAGCAGGCTTAGTTTTATGTATCCATTTCTTGAAACGATTTCCTTAATACTTAAGATTTATCCTTTTGGACCCTTACAAAAATGGATTTTCTAAGAATCAATGAGGAACCTCCTCGCCTCAATTCAGTGTAGCCCTGAACTAAAACTATTTTTATTTTTGAATTTCTATATTTTTTCAAGTTATAGATAAAATATTATACAACTATATTTATTGGTTTCTTGCTGGTCATCTTTGGAATTTAAGTTGCAATAATTTCTGCACTCTTCCAATGGTCGATCTTCCTTGGCTGTCACAATCATATACTGAGACTGATGCTACCTATGTGTGTGTTCCTCTTTTTGGGGTGGAAGGATAGAGATTGTTATATATATTGCAGTATCATTCTTTATTCTTATATAATATATTTTATCATCTAATTGATATGTTTGTGGTATGTAGACACACATTTAAATTAGATGAAGACGCTAAAAAAGAATAACTCTTTCTCTAAATGTTAACCGAGGCATTAGGGAATATTAGTAAGTGGTTGAGTCAATATAGTGAGAGGAGGCAAGAACGAAGAAAGAAAAAGTGAACAGTAACTTATTCATTTAATTATAAATTATCAGTAATCAGACTAGTTTAAACAATTTTGATTTGTTTTTAGTAGATAGTTTGCTGAGTGAGTTTAATATTCTGTGTTATTTCATTACCAATTTTAGTGTTATATTTACTAAATATGGTTTTGTATTAACTTCTAAAAGTTTTTTTTTCATTTATCAAAACGGTTCTGTCATGTAAACATGGTCTTTTGAAATACTTTATATATAAAAAATTTCAAAAGACCATGTTGTATTGAGAGACAAGACCCAACCTAATTTGCATAAGTACTTTTTAAACAATTTATAGTAAATTAATTGTTGGTGTTATTCAGTTGTAATTTTAATGTCCCTTTATTCCTATATATATATATATATATATATATATACACACACACAATAGTATTGTTAATATTAACAAGAATTAAAGTAATTTAATAAAAAAGGATAAATTATGAAACCTTAGAAGTAGAATAAATAGTGATATTTGTTATGATCTAACAAGTCACAGGTATGTGTAGTTTTACATAAATTGCAAAAATAAAAATGAAATGAAAATTCTATAATTGCTTTTTAGAAATTATTCTTACAAAAAATACCAAATATTCAGTTACAAATAATTGAAATCAATTCTGGATATAACTGATTTATTTTATTTACATGGTCATTAAAATGGCATTTTTTAAAATAAAATAATAAAGAACATCTATATGATTCTAGTTTAAAAGTAAATAATTTCATTAAATAAATGTACTTTAAATTATTAAGTTAAAATTAATGACTAAGTTTCTTGGTCCCTATGGGTGAAATTTATTTTCCGAATATTTCTTCACTGCTGTGTATAGCCTAATTTTTGTTAATGAAAAATGGAAATTTGATTACCGATTTTTATTCTTAAGATTTGCAAAAGTTTAAATTAAAATTAAAACATTTTAATTTAAATTTTTGTAAATCTTAATAACATTCTTGTTATCACTAAAAATATTACTATGAACACTTTTAGGTGGAAATTTCTGGAAAATACTAGAATGATTCTTCGATGATATTCATTTGCAATATATTTTTCCATGTTAAAATAAATTTATGGTTTTAAAAACTATTTAATTTCCTTTTGTTTTAAAGCATTTTTGTTCAATTATTTTTTGGGGGTTCCTGTCCAGAATTCTTCTTATATTAAAAACAAAAAATCTGTATGATGTACATACCCATAAAAAACAAAAATGCCATTCCAAAAATTATGTAAATTAATCAAGTAGTTTTATTTTTAAATAAGAAAATTAAATTTTATGAGTATATACTCATAACAGGAACAACAACAATGTCATTCCAAAAATTATGTAAATTAATCAAGTAATTTTATTTTTAAATAAGAAAATTAAATTTTATGAGTATATACTCATGACAGGAACAACTGTCTGGCCAGCTTATTTCAAAACAATCTCAACAAACAAAGGGAGATAACTCAATAATAATTCAAACTTGCAAGATTTTTCTTGTAATGCCTACAAATTTCCATAAATTGCTTAAAAATGATTTTCGTTAAAAAAGTAAAATGCCACATTTTATTTTCTTAATTATTGTTTTTATCACATGAACATTTTGTATTTGTGTTTTAATACACCTTTCCAACCTTTTCTTTAAGGCAACTGCAGTTTCTAAATTTTAAGTTTAATAAACAGACACCTTCCACTCCCCACCCTCACATGCATACACACTATCATTGATTTTTTTTTTTTCATTTTTTTACGATCTTATTTAAAACATGAATAAATTTATATAAAATTAGAAAAATGTTAATATTATGAATAAATGCAGAAAATTTTGGTTTACAAGAAACAAAAGTAGCAATACACATGAAAAAATTTAAATGGCTTGTAAATATTTCAATAATGGCAAACATAGAAAGGGATTGGTAAGCTAAGAAAGAATCTTTTTAAATTTTTTAAATCCCATTAAAATTAAGGAAGTTATGACTATTTTTGTGCTTTGCACGTTTGGATATTTTTCCTTCTTTAGGACCGTATGTGTTTTGTCACATTTTTTTTTTATGCTACTTTTTCAGTAAAAATAAAATATCTTTGTTAAATCACAAAATTAAGCAATGCAATTTGCCATATAAGTTTATTTTTGTCCAAGGAATCAAAATATGCCACTGAAAATCTCAAGAAATTAATGGTTTCAAAATAATCTGCAGTAAATGCACATAAATATGCTGCAATTCCTTAAAAATGGCTTGTATCCATTAACAAAAAAGAAGTTGGAGAAATCAAAGCTGAATTGTAATGCATTATATGCACAAAAAACTGAAATCTAAATCCAGGACTATTTAAAAATGAATATATTGCAATATTTCTTTAGTATTATTGTAGATTAATACCTTCTGTTCCCCCCCCCCTCAATCTGATCACATGTCCAAAATATGTGATTCTATCTTTGTAGAAAATTATGTGTGAACACGTTGAACAAATTTAATGAAAGATATTATTTCAGAATTTAATGTAAAATGATTCCCCATTTTGAGCCATTCTAGCATTTAAGGGCAGTTAACCTCCTTTTTTTTCTATGGGAGATAAATCCTGGGCATTTTTTTTATTATTTAAAGGTGATTATGTGTGGCTTAAAGAGGGTCTTTGTGCAACTATGAGATGGTGGGGAGGCTGCCACTTTGACTTTGAGTTAATAATAGGGCTAAGGAAAATTGTGTGTACATCCTGAAGACTTGAGAGAAACAAAACAAAAACAATTTTAGAATTTAGAGTAGGGGTTGATTTCGCATAAATTTAATGTAAAATAATTCATTATTTTGAGATCATTCTAGCATTTTAGGACAGTTTACCAATTTATTTTTTATGGGAGATCATGTGCACTTTTCTTGAAGGAAACATCTTTTTTTTTTTCTTGACGCTAATATATAGTTTACAGAGAAATTTTGTTTGGTGGGGAGCTTGCTACTCGGACTTAGCATTATTGTTTGGGCTAAATAAGGTTTTTAGGGGGAGGTTTGCCACTCATAACTAGGGTTAGAGGTAGAATTAAGGGAGTTTTTTTTGTTTTCTTTTCTTAAGAGAACGTACTTTACAAGAGTTACAACAGACAATGTAATAATTAATGCTATTTAAAACAAGTGACGTCACTCTAACAGAAAACGTAATGTTCGAAAACGTATCAAGTATTTTTTGCCCACCGATCGAAAAAAAACAACTTTTTGCTAAAGCTAACAAATTGTCCACAAATTTTAAATGAATTTGATTTTGATTTTTTTTTTGTCTTTTTTTACCATTTTTGTTTCTTAACTTCACTGATGTTTTGAAAAATATCCTTCCTACAAATATTTAAATATCGATTTTGCATTTAAAAAATAAAATTTTTTTTTGATAATCGGGTAGATTAGTTTTCATGCAATAATAATCTGCTGAAAACATTGTAAAAAAGATGAAAATGAAAAATATAGGAGGTACCGCTCGTTACACATGAACCAAAAAAAAATCATATTTCACATTTTTGGTTGTTCAAAAAATACAATATTTTAAAAATTTCATCACTGATCAAATTTTAAAAATATTTATATGATTGATAACAAAATAGCTCTAACTAAACATGTAATAAAATTTTATTATAATCAGATTTTCAATTTAAAAAAATTCAATCTGAAATAAAAATCAACAAATAAAACACATCTGTTTACAGCCGTGCTATCGCTGCTGCTGCTGCTGATAATGATGATGCTATTACTAATACTACAGTCAAAACGATTTTTTCCCGGTATCATGATTTTAAATGGCTAGCAAGAGAAAACAACATACAATTATACTTTTAATGGATGAAAACAGTAAAAATTTATCTAACAGTGGGTGTCTGAAGAAAATTTTTTTTCAAATTTTTCAATACTCATCATGTTGAAATCTTTTTTTTTAACACAACAAAAAAGTGAGTAGTTAAAAATATTTCGGATACCCCAAACTATTACAAGTGACATCTCTTCTGGTTAATTTCCAAATTTCATGACAAAATTCTCCATATAAACTCAGTACGAGCATTTACAAATCAGGAACAAAATGGTGGTATTTTGAGGAGTTAAAGGGCTTCGTTTTGTAAAATATGACTATTTTAACAGAATCTTCTTGAAATCTGATTATCCAAAGTGTTTTATCATCCATGTGTATGCTTGTTATTTATAATTTTGTTTACAAGTATCAAAATGTGCAACAAAGCTAGCGAAATGTTGATTTCAATCATTCATTACTTTGTTGGTTTTGTTTTATTTTCTTTCCATCCATTCTTAATACTCTCTTCAATTTAACTTTTGATTATTTGAAGTTAGAGATTTTTTCATAATGTTACCCAACTTATTTTTTTTATTTTTTTATTTTTGTCTTTAGATTTACTTTGAAACTACAATAGCATGAATTCACATTTCTGGAGCACAAGTTAAAGGTTGAATTTGCTGTCAAATGTTTACAAAAGTAATTTTCCATTGCACTCCACCAAACAGGTACATTATATCATATGATTATTTTCTTTCCCCATCTGCATGATCAGTTGCAAAAAATGCTAACTTTATTCGGAACACAATACTTGCTGGATATTTTATTAGTTGCAATTGATGCTGTTTAAAAATATTAGTATATATGACACCTGATTTTAAGCTGAAATAGCAGAATTCCACTTTTTCTTGAAATTCTGAAAAGTGTATCTTTTTAATCAAATACTGATTTCTGTTGAATCGTTAAAGCTGTACATTCTTATGATTTTTAGTCATTTGACTGATTTTCTTTTTCTTTCTTTTTCTTCCTCTCTTTTGCTTTCCTTCTCTTTTTTGTTTTTTCTGTCACTTCCTCTCTCCTTGATTTGCTTTGCTTTGTGCCATACTTCAAATGATTCACAATGCTAGTGGAGTGGGGAGGGTAGAAAATTTCTGTTTCATCAAAGAGTGATTTCTTGTCCCCACCCCTCACACACGTACTTGAGGCATTTCATTTGCCATGTTTTTGTTTTTTTGTTTATTCAAAGTAAACTTTGAACATTTTTTTTACACAAGCCAATTTTAACAAAATTTAACAATTTAAAAGCAAAAATAGAGTTAAACTATATCAGTTGATACATACAGTATTATAAATCAACACACTTTGCTAACCACACAAATGGTTCAAATAAGACTATTTTTTTTAAACAATTATGTGGAAACACTCTGAAAAGTTTGATAGAAAAGAGGAGAAAAACAATTGATTTAGAATTTAAAGTTGGGCATCACTTTTGCATATGATTTTAATGTAGCATGAACCCCATTTCTGGGCCATACTACCATTTTAGTACAGTTAACAATTCTGTGCATTTTTAATTGGGGAAGGGGTTTACTTTTTCTGCCAGGTTGGTAAAATAATGGGGGAAGGAAATTCATTTTTCTCTCAGTTTTATATATATTTAGTTATTGCCATCAACCTAATAGGGGAAAACCTGACTATATATATATTTTGTTGAAACATTAATATCTGCAGTTTCAGGAGGAATTGATATTCACATCATTCATCAGTCAACATAGAAATGATCAGGACTTAAGATTTCAAATTTAAAACAAGTTCCCTTTTTCTCTCTCCCAATTGAAGTGTTAGATAAATTTGAAATAGACTTTCCTAACATACAATTTAAAAACATAGTAACTCCAAAAGACATATATTAGAAAATTTAGATTCTCTAATTCTTCTTTCATATTTTCAGACAAGACTAAGAACCTGTACTAAATTAGCGCAGAAAATAACCTTAGAAAATATCAACTATTACACAACAACTTCAATGATGAAGCTAAAGTAATAACCACTAAACCAAAATAGAAAACCAAGCTAATCTACCAGCTAAACGAGAGGTTTTCATCATACTTAATATTAAACAAATCATAAATAACATAATAGCTATTACTAATGAAAGAGCTGAGAAGGAAAAGATAATAAAATGTACGACATGAAAAGAAACTGGAATCGTAGAAAGATCTCCATCATTCCAGTAATTATAGAAAAAAACTGAACTCATAAAAAAGAATTTCAAAAACTACCTTGCAAATATACCTGGTAAACCAAGTGCAAGAGAGATTCAAACAATGCACTTGAAAGGACGGTTAAATTAGCAATAAAAAATTGAAATGGCTTAAAATATTTCAATAATGGCAAACATAGAAAGATATTGATGAGCTAAGACAGAATCTTTTTAAATTTTTAAACTCTGACTAAAAATAAGAAAGTCACGACTATTTTTCTGCCTCACATGTTTGGATATTTTCCCCTCTTAAAGATCATATGCGTTTTTTATTACATTTTTGCACTACTGTTTCAATAATAATCCTACATCTTTGTTAAAACAGAAGATTAAACAATGAAATTTGCCATATTAGTGTACTTTTGTGCATGGAATCAAAATATGCCATTCAAAATCTCCCAAAGTTAATGGTAATGGTTTCCAAATAATCTGTAGTAAATGCATGTAAAAATATGCTGCAATTCCTTAAAAATGTCATGTATCCATTAAAAGAAAAGAAGTTAGAGTACTCAAAGTAGTACATTTAGAAACTGAAATCTAAATCTAGGACTGTTTAAAAATGAATATATTGCAATATTTCTTTGGTATTATTGTAGATTAATACCTTCTAAGTCGACTCCATCTGCCTCATCAAAATATGTGATTCTCCCATTTTTTAGGCAATTATATATGAACATTATGAAAAATTTGACAGAAATTTAATATAAGAATATAGTGTAAAAATAATCTTAGATTTTAGGGCTATTCTAGCATTTTAGGGCATTAACCATTTTTTCTGTGGGAAATCCTGTGATATTTTTTTTTTCAACAATTATGTGCTTTTATTAAGAGGGTCTTAGTAGAAGGAGGAGGCTTGTCACTTAGTGATAAAGCTAGGAACAATTACATGTAAACGCCTTAAGAACTTGTCAAAAACAAAAAACAAATACAATTATTTTAGAGTGTAAGATTAGTAGTTTGCATTTAATGTAAAATAATTTACTATTTCCGGGCTATTATAGCATTTTAGAACAGTTAATTTATTTTTCTATAAAGAGATAAAAGGCATGCAGTTTTGTTTATGGGGATGCAGGCTTTTTAAAAAAAAAATTTTTTTTAGACGATTATGTGTGATTTTAAGACTTTATATAATGGAACTGACCCCACAGACTTAGGATTAGTAGTAGAATTATGAAAGAATTTTTATTTAGAAGCCAGTGCCACTTAGGGTTAGTGGTAGTGCTAAAGGAGATTTTTTTTCGAAGTGTCACAAAAATTTAAAGTTAATGATACAACAAGTATTTTTAGGAAGTGGGCTTGTCACTCGGACCCAGATTTAGTTGTAGTGTAACATTTTTTAATATACTAACTTTTCAAATTGAAAAAATATCAAAAGAATTTGGAGTACTAACTGCTCTAAAAGTAGCAATACACACGGATGATAAAACGCTTTGGAAATTACGGATTTCAAGGGGGTTCTAATTTAAAAACCAAAGCATCTTAAGTCCTCAAAATATCACCGTTTTGTTCATTATGTACATTATATATTTTAAGAGTTTTAAGCTAATAAAGTGCTAAAGATGTTAACATCATAAAACAGCGTTTTCGGTAAGATTTTGTAATTCCCCCCCCCCCCCGGGATTTGTAAACGGTCGTAACACGTTTCTCTTAAGAATTTTGTCATGAAATTTGGAAATTAACGGAAATTAACTAGAAGAGATATTACTTTTAATAGATTCGGTTGTCTGAAATTCTATAGACAGTTCATTTTTTTGTTGTGTTAAGAAAAAGACTTCAACATGATGTTTGGAAAATTTTGAAAAAAAATTTCGTTGGACACCCACTGTTAAATAAATCAATCTTTTTATTACATTTATCCGTTAAAAATAAAAATGTAACCGGCTTTATCTTGTGGTACCGAGCAATTTAAAATCATGATACCTGGAAAATATCGTTCTATTTTTAAAAAGTATCTAAAAACGATCTGTGGAAGCAGCAGCAGCTTTAATATCGCTGATATTACTTTACTATAAACAAACTTTTTTGTTTTGTTTTTTATGCTAGAACGAATTAAAAATTTTTAAAAAATTAAAATAAAAAAAATGTTCTTACATATTTAGTTGGAGCTAATATTATTAGAACATAATTAGCTTAACTAGAGCTCGGTTATCAGAATATATAATTTTAAAACAATCCGGCATTATTTTTGGTCAAATTTTAAAAATATAGGTGAAAAACAAATATGTAACTAGCAATACAACTGGCCATTAAAACGCTTTGGATAATCACAGACTTCTAGGGGTTTCTGCTAAAATAGTCATGTTTTAAAAACCAAAGCACTTTAAGTCTACAAAATACCACCGTTTTGTTCAGAAATGGATATACTTTCAAATGAATTAGTAAATAATAATATACATTATATATTTTTAGAGTTTTAAGCAAATAAAGTGATAAAAATGTGAACATCATAAAACAGCATTTTCAGTAAGTTTTTGTAACGACCCCCCCCCCTGATTTCTGAACATTCGTACCCTGTTTCTTCTGTAAAGAATTTTTTAATGAAATTTGGAAATTAGCCAAAAGAGATGTCATTTTTAATAATTTTGAGTGTCCAAAATTCATTTGACCACTCGTTTTTTTGTTAAAAAAAGATTTCAAAATGGTGAGTTAAAAATTTTGAAAAAAAATTTCTTCAAACACTCACTATTAAATAAAACAATCTTTTTACTATGTTTATTCGTTAAAAAGATGACTGGACAGTGTTTTCTCTAGTGGTAACGTAGCAATTTAAAAACATAATATCCGAAAAAATCATTATGAATTTGAATCAAGACTTCTGTAGTATTAGTGATAGTAGCCGTATCAGCAGCAGCAGCGATAACATGGCATAAACAAGTTTGTTTTTATTGTTTATTTTTATTCCAAATCGATTTTTTTTTTAATTGACAATCTGGTTATAAAAAAAATTCTTACATGTTAGAGCTATTTTGTTATCAACCATACAAATATTTTTAAAAATTGGGTAGTAGTAAATTTTAAAATATTTTAACAAGCGAAATTGTGAAATATGATGTTTTCGTTCACGTGTACAATTACGAACGGTAACACACTTCTAATTTTCGTCCCTTAAAAAATGTTTTCAGTGAATTATTATCGAATGGAAACTAATCTACCCGATTATTAAAAAAAATAAAAAATATTTAAATATTTGTAGGAAGTGCTCAGTTAAAAACTAACAACGGTATGAAAGGACATGAAATGTAATTAAAAATCAAAATAACATTAATTCAAATATTTTAACAATTTGTCAGCAAAAATTTGCTTCTTTTTTTATATTTAAATAGAATTTAAATACTTGATATTTTTCCAAGCATCATGTTTTCTGTTAGAGGGACGTCACTTTTTAAATAACATTTATTTTTGTCTGTTTGTCATAATTCTTGTAAAGTTTCACAATGGGTATCAAACACTCACTTAAAAAAAAAACGCTTAATTCTATGTCTAATCCTAGGTACGAGTGGCAAGCCTCCTCCTAAAACCTTTAGCCTTAACAATAACGCTAAGTACAAGTGGCAGCGCTCCCCACTAAACAAACTTCCCCTGTGAGCTCATATAAACGTAAAAAAAAAAGCATAAAAACGTTTGAAGAAAAGTGCACATGATTAATCTCCCCCCCCCCAAAAAAAAAAATAATAAATTGGTCAACTGTCCTAAAACGCTAGGATCATTTTGAAATGGTGAATTATTTTACATTTATGTGAAACCAACCCCCACTCTAAATTCTAATATTGTTTTTGTTTTGTTTCTATCAAGTCTTCAGGATGTTCACACATAATTTTTCTTAGCCCTATCATTAACCCAAAGTCATAGTGGCAACCTCCCTACCTTCTCATAATTGCGCAAAGACCCTCTTAAAACCACGCATAATCGCTTTTTAGAAAACAAACAAACAAACAAAAAAAAACACCCAGGATTTATCTATCATAGGAAAAGGGAGGAGGGAGGTAACTGCCTAAAGCACTCGAATGATTCAAAATGGGAAATCATTTTACATTAAATTCTAAAATAATTTTTGTTTATCTTTTATTAAAGTTTTTCAAGTTGTTCACATGCAATTTTGGTCAGATGGGGAGGGGTAACAGAAGGTATTAATCTACAATAATACCAAAGAAATATTGCAATATATTCATTTTTAACCAATCCTAGATTTCAATTTCAGTTTTTGGCACATAAAATGCATTACAACTAAACTTCTAACTTTTCTTTTAATGAATACATGGTATTTTTAAGCAATCGCAGCATATTTATGTGAATTTACTGCAGATTATTTGGAAACCATTATTTCTGGAGATTTTCAGTAGCATATTCAGATTCCTTGCACAAAAATACACTTATATGGCAAATTTCATTGCTTAGTCTTGTGTTTTAACAAAGATATAGCATTTTTACTGAAAAAGTAGTGCAAAAAATGTGACAAAACGCGTATGGTCATAACTTCCTTGATTTTAATTGGATTTAAAAAATTTAAAAAGATTCTTTCTTAGCTTATCAAGCTCTTTCTATATATACCAATATTGAAATATTTTAAGCCATTTAAATTTTTTCATGTGTATTGCTAATGTAACGTGTGCACTTTTATCCATTACGTTAGTTTTTAACAGTGAATTAAAGTGTTTTGTTTTTTAAAAAAAAACAAAAAAAAACGAAAATGTGGAATGATTTTTTTGCTTCACGTGTGCAAACAGTACCCCCCCACCCCCACACTTCACACACACTCCCAATATATTTTTTTTGTCTTTTCTTTACAATTTTTTTCAGTGGATTATAATCAAATGGACACTAATCTACCGAATTATATATATGAAAAAAAAAATACAAAATCAGTATTTAAATATTTGTAGGAAGTGCTCAGTTTCGTTTTCCTATTTACTTGCCTCACTGATGCGAGGAAAATCCAGCTTCTCAAAAAAGGTCAATCTGGATAGAAACAAACAAAAATTGTCTTAGTCATGAAGGATTTCTCCTTCACTGACAGAGGACAGAAAAGGCAAAATGTAGTGATCTTGGCCTGAAGTCCAGGTAGAGAAATTAAAAAAAAAACGTCTTAAACTGGAAAGTTTAACAAAATAATGTGTTACTTGGACAAGAAATGTAATTGAAAATAAAAACCAAATTTATCAAAAATTTGTGAACAATTTGTTAGCTTTAGCAAAAAATGTTTTTTGATATTTAAATAAGTGGGCAACAATACTTAATAAGTTTTCCAAACGTCACGTTTTCTGTTAGTGACGTCACTTGTTTTAAATGAAATTTATTTTTGTCTATTTGTTGTAATTCTTCTAAAGTTTTACACCCCTTAAGAATTATGAACAACAAACAAAAAAAATTTCATATTTAAAAGTAATTTGATGTCCAAAATCTACAGTATAATATTTTCAAAGGCCAATAATTATGACCCACTAACCGTAAATATGGGGGTCAAACACCTTAAAAAAACAAAAAAAACTCCCTTAATTCTACCTCTAACCCTAGGTATGACTGGCAAGCCTCCTCCTCTTAAAACCTTCTTTAGCCCTAACAATAACGCTAAGTCTAAGTGACAAGCTTCTCACCAAAGTTCCTTGGTACGCTACATATAAGTGTCTAAAAAAAAATCCTTCCTTGAACAAAAGTGCACCATTTATCACCCATAAACAAATAAATTAGTCAACTGTCCTAAAATGCTACAATGGTCTCAAAATTAAATTTATGTGAAACTAACCCCAACTCTAAATTCTAAAATTGTTTTTGTTTTGTTTCTATCAAATCTTCAGGATGTTCACACATAATTTTCCTTAACTCTACCATTAACCCAAAGTTAGAGTGGCAACCTCCCCACCCTCTCAATTGCACAAAGACCCTCTTAAAACCACAAATAATCGTCGTTAGAAAGAAAAAAAAAAGAAAAAAGGTGCACAGGATTTATCTCCAATAGAAAAATAATGGTTAACTGCCCTAAAACATTAGAATGGCTCAAAATGGGGAATCATTTTACATTAAATTCTAAAATAATACTTGCTTATCTTTCATTAAAGTTCTTTAAGGTATTCACACATAATTGCCTACAAAGGTAAAATCACATATTTTGGAGAGGTGGTCAGATGGAGTGGGAGGGTTAACGGAAAATATTAATCAACAATAATACCAAAGAAATATTGCAATATATTAATTTTTAAACAGTCCTAGATTTCAATTTCAGTTATTTGTACATATAATGCATTACAATATGGCTTTAAGTTTAACTTCTTTTAATGGATACATGGCATTTTTAAGGAATTGCAGCATATTTATGTGCATTTACTGCAGATTATTTTGAAACCATTAATTTCTGGAGATTTTCAGTAGCAGATTCTAATTCCTAGCACAAAAGTACATTTATTTGGTAAATTTCATTGCTTAATCTTCTGTTTTAGCAAAGATATATCATTTTTACTGAAAAAGTAGTGTAAATAATGTGACAAAAATGCATATGGTCCTAAGGAGGGAAAAATATCCAAACGTGTGAGGCACAAAAATAGTCATAACTTCCTTAATTTTAAAAATTTTCTAAGCTCATCAAGCTCTTTCTATAGATACCAATATTGAAATATTTTGTACTTCATCAGAGAATCCACCCTTAAAGTACTTGTAGAACAAGCAGAGGGATGCAACATTTCGTCAATGGGACAGAGGTTGAAGCTTGGATGACAGTTCAGGACCTATCAAGTTGGCAACTCTTTTGAACCCTGTCCAGGAGCAAGAGACTAGTAGCACATGCACCAACTAAAATGTGACAACAATACTCCATACATGGGTGGATGGTGATCTTATAAAGGTACAGGATACTTTTAGGCGTAAGTAAGTTTCTAGCACGGTAGAGAGAGCCCACCTTCCTCGTAACAGCCCTGGCAATGCTCTCAATGTATCTGTTGTAACCCATATTCTCTGTAAATGTTAAACCGACGAGTTTGAAAGAAATAGTTTCAGGTAATGTATCTTTAGCCATAGCTATTGGTGGTTGAAAGGGTTTCTTGTAATTGAAAGAAACAAGCTTAGTCTTGGCAGCAGTGAATGTGACCATCAAATCTTTGTCCCCATTCCACTACCGAGTGGAGGTCTTCCTCTACTGTTTCTGCCATTTCCTTAGATATGTCCTTATTCATTTTCCCCTCGTACCTGTTATAGAGCATGGTGTCATTAGCAAATATACCCATCTCAGAGGCAATTTTATCAAGGAGGTCATTTATGATTATTAGGAATAATAAAGATCCATATACCCCTGAGGTTTACCCGCATTTGTGCCATTACTAATCGACTTTTACCATTACTAATCAATTTTTACCATTATTAATCAGTTTTTACCATTGTTAATCAATTTTTACCATTATTAATAACTTTTACCATTACTTATCAATTTTGACTATTACTAATCAGCAGAACTTTAACTTACCTGTCAACCAGAGAAGAGTCTTTCAGGTATGTGTATGCAGTGGGTTGGATATAATGGGATTATCACCTAACCAATGGAAATCGAAGATATGTTGTGTGCTACATGGGGAGAAATTATACGATGGATAAATAATTTGAATCTTAGAGAGGCTCAGATTTGATGAGCTCGCAAAAGATGACATTTGAGCAGCGTCACTTGACAGAGGAAAGCCAAGGAAAACATGGAAAGAGGTGATAAAGATGGTCTTGAGAGAAAAGGATAAATGAAAACCTTACAAGATATAGGATAGTTTGAATGTCAATTTCGAAGAGCTAACACATGTCAGCATGTAAAATGGATGTTAAACCAAATATGATGACAATAGTAAATATTGCTTTTTGGGTTTGTATTACTGTACACATAGATTTGAAAAAGTTGTCAAAAAACAAATATATAACAAATAAATGTTATCAAAGGCAAGATACTTTTCTACCTAACTGGATATATTTTTTGTGTTTTTATTCAATGTAACATATTTATTCAGCTCGGAAAACATACAGTGTTTACCAATGTATTGGAAAATTCAAGATGGCATCTCATACCCTCTTTAACACCGTAAGTTTGGGAAAAGGTGTTATAAATAAAAAACTATACAGAATACTATTAAAAACCCGCCGAATATATGTCAAGCTATGTCACAGTAACATATATTGAGCGAGTTTTTAACAGTATTTTATGCAGTTTTTTATTTATAACACCTTTTCCCAAACTTACCGTGTTAAAGAGGGAGTCAGACGCGATCTTGAATGTTCCAATACATCGGTAAACACTGTATGGTTTTCGAGCTGAATAAACATGTTACATTGAATAAAAACACGAAAAATATATCCAGTTTGGTAGAAAAGTAACTTATCTTGCCTTTGATAACATTTATTTGTTATATATTTGTTTTTTGACAACTTTTTCGAATCTATGTGTACAGTAATACAAACCCTGCTTTTTATATCACAGTGTGATGGCTTGTAAATGGGGACTCTATAAAGTTGCATACCATGTGAGGATTTCCAAAAAGTTTTATTTACATATGCTAAGTTTTATTAAAATTGATCCAAGACTAGAGAAACAGTGAAAAAAATTAATGGATTTCTTGTGAATTCGTCTGTGATTTTTAATTTTTTATACAACTAGCAGGGGGTGTTCGGCATTGCTTGGGTGTTTGTAGATGTGTGTTTGGAAAAAAAAAACTGAGAGTTTACCTGTGCCATGATGCGAGCGGAAGTGTAAAGCGTTCAAATTTAGCGATATCAATCAAAAGTTGACTTGCAGAAATGGATAGTTAAGTAAATGAGTTCGCGCAGGCATAGAAATGAACGTCTGGCTTTCTGCCGTTTTATTTATTTGCTTCTCCATGATGTTGGGGAAACTCAGCCCCCCCCCCAAAAAAAAGGGGGGACTCTAATGAATAGCAATAGTCTAATATGAAGGCTCCCCCACATTGATCAATACTGATTGCCTTCTAGATGCCCCGACCCTGAAGACCAGGCAATCGTTTTGCTACGATCAATTTTGCTTTATTTATATCAAAAAGACAAACAAACACTGGAAAGAACGGGACGGCGAGAATCTTTTAAAAGTCAATCAAAATAAAGATAGAGACGACGTCCGTTCGCAAATCGGAGATATTACAATCTAGAAAGTATAAGGAAAGTTCTCCAAAATAGTAACCTTGTCGAGAACCCCCGCGAAAAAAGCCTTGGACATACAAAAACGCTTGCGGCTGTTTTGCTTTTTATATATATATATATAGACTAGTGGGGGAGCCTGGTGTTGCCTGAGTGTTTGTAGGTGTGTGTTTAGAAAAAAAAAGTTTTAGTAGGGAGGCAGGCTCGAACCCGTGACGTGAAGGCGGAAAAGAAAGTGAAACAAAACGTGACATCTTACCGCTACGCTATGATGCCACAGGAAGTGTAAAGCATTCAAATTTCGCGATGTCAATCAAAAAGTTGACTTGAATTGAATAAGTTAAGAATCACGTAGACGCAAAAATGAACGTTGGCTGAAGGCCAGTTAAGCTTTCAGCTTTCTGCCATATTTAGCTTTCCCATGATGTTGGAGAAAACCAGCTCTCCACAAAAAGGAGGAGCTCTCCAAATGAATAGCAATTGTCTGATATGAAGGATTTCCCTAAACATTGATCAAAGCTAATTGTCTTTCTGGAAACCCAGGCAGTCCACTTTGCTTCGATTAGTTTTCCTTTATTTATATGAAAAAGACGAACAAACGCGAGAAAAGACGGAATAGAGGAAATTTTTTAAAAGTCGATCAAAATAAATATAGAGACGACGCCATTTGCAAATCATAGATATTATAATCTAAGAAGTATAAGGAAACTTCTAAATAAATGTAACCCCGTTGAGAAGCCCAGCGAAAAAAACCCTTTCTTGAACATACAAAAATGTGCGCAGCAGTTTTGCCTTTTATATATATACTAGCGGGGGGTACCCGGCGATGCCCGGGTGTCTTGAGGTAAATCAAAACTGGGGGGGGGGGTTAAATAATAATAAATTAAAATAATAATAAAAAGTGTTTTGGTAGGTGAGTATGAGAATCGAACCCGTACCCTTGAGTTGGAAATTAATGTGTGAAAAAAAAAAAAACGTGCAATGTTACCATTGGGCCACCACGACATACAGTGTAGACGTGTTTTATCTAACTATAACTATAAAAACAGGCGTGCGTAATAAAAGTTAACTTTGCTGCTTCCATTTGACCTAATTAAGAAGGTCAAATAGAAGTCACGCAGCGTAAGCGTCTGTTCCTGGCGCATTGCCGCGAACACGTCCGTTTGAGTTTAGTTTCATTTTATTTATACTAAAAAGCCCAATCAACACGCGAGAAGCCAAAATAACAATAATTTTGTAAAAATCGACGTAAATAAATCTATACGCTACGCGCTTTCCTAATTCCTAGATATTATGATATAGGACCTATATACACAGTTTTAAGCAATAGTAATGACCCCGGGAGCGCGTGCGAAAGAAGCCTTTTGAAGACATACACGAAATGATCACACATTTTGCCTTTTATATATATATATATAGATACTAGCGGGGGTACCCATCATTGCCCGGGTGTTTGGAGGTGTGTGTGCTGTTAAATAAAAAAGAAACCGGGGGGGGGGGGGGGTAAGATCGAACCCGAAGCCCTGAGGCGAAGTTTGAAAATAAAATCGGCCAGCCAGAATGAGTTACTGAAAGATATTTGAATTTATTTAAGTAAGAACCAAGTTGACAGGTGCGCGCACGGAAGTCGTAGAGCATTACGACTACGACGAAAAACGAACACGTGAAAATGGCTTAAATAAGCCTGTTTCGATATTAAAAATTAAAAAATTGGTGGGTACCCGGGTGTTTTTGGGTATGTGGTCGGGGGTGGATAAGCGAAGTAAAAAAAAAAAAAAATTAAAAACGAACGTTACGTGAAAAATGGCTTAAATAACACTGGTTCAATATTTAAATATAAAAAATCGAAAAAAAAAAGGCATCTCGCACCACGATTTCAACCCAAAACATTTAGATAATGAACCAACGCGCTAGCCAACTGAGCTAACACGACGTACATGAAATTTAGTCAGTTTTTCAACTATTTAAAGTAAATCGGGTCATGACGTCATCTGACGCATGTGTAGAATCAGTTGTAGTCACGAGAGGACCATTTTTGTTAAGCCCTGAAGCGAAGTTTGAAAATAAAATGTGAAAAAATCATGAACCGTTCGGCCAGCCAGAATGAGTTACTGAAAGATGTTTGAATTTATTTAAGTAAGAACCAAATTGACAGGTGCCCGCATGGAAGTCGTAGAGCGTTACAACGACGACGATGTAAGCAATTCATTCAGCAAATGAGGTCAATGACCAGGTTTGTTTGTTATAAGTGAAGTAAAAAAAGAAAACATAAAAACGAACGTTAAAACTTAAGCGGGGAAGTGGGGGTAATCAAAACATCGGAAAAAAACACAAAAAAACTAACGTAAGGCAAATGAAAGATGTTAAATGTAAAAATCGAAAAAAGAAAACAGAAAAACGAACGTTAAAACAAAAAAGAAAAAACAGGTGAAAAATGGCTTAAATAAGCCTGTTTCGATTTAAAAAATCAGTGGGTACGAAGTAAAAGAAAACCCAAACAAACGTTATGTGAAAAATAGCTTAAATAACACTGTTTCAATATTTAAATTTAAAAAATCGAAAAAAAAGAAAGACATCTCATACCACGATTTGAACCCAAAATGTTTAGATAACGAACCAACTGAGCTAACATGACGTACATGAAATTTAGTCAGTTCTTCAACTATTTAAAGTAAATCAGGTCATGACGTCATCTGACGCGTGCGTAAAACCGGTCGTTGTCACGAGGGAACGGTTTTTGGAGGTGTGTGGTGGGGGGAATAAAGAATAAGCAAAGTAATAACCCTGTTTAAACTTCTTAAAAAATCGGAAAAACCAAAACAAAAAAAAACAGCAAATGAAAGTAAAACTTTAAAAAATCAGAAAAAAAAAAATGAAAGTGTTCCGAAAAACAAAAACAAAAAAAAAACCCAGCGAAAAACGAAAAAAATGGTATAAATAACCCTATTTCAATATGAAAGGTTTAAAAATCGAAAAAAATATATCTGATAACTCGGATTGAACCTGCAATCTTAAGATAACGATGCTGTCACTTTATCCATTGTGCTATGGACGCGTGGGCGAATGTAGGTCGGTTTTTATAATATTTAAACGAATTCAAGGTACAACATCTTTTACACCTGTTGACGCATGCGTAGAAGCCATCTTGTCATGAAGGAATGATTTTTTTCCACCCCTCCTTGTAGAAAAGGGTCTGGTTGAAGATGAAGGAATGAATGTTTTTGGCCAATTTTTTTATATTTGTCGTCGGGAGGTTCAAAATTGAAAATGATACTGATCTGGCGAAAATCCGTGGCTTCTGTCGAAAGTTTTTGCGAGACATACAAACACACGCACACACACATTTTCAATTTTATATATATAGACTGTTGGGGGGGGGGGGGGTAACCCGGATGTTTGGAGGTGTGTCTGTGTGTTGGGGGGAGGGTAGATCAAAACAACCCTGTTTAAAAAAAAAATGTTGGCCGGGTGTTTGGAGATGTAAAAGAAAAAAGACGTTTTAGTAGGAAGGTTGGCTTAAACCCCAAAGCCTTGACATGAAGGTGGAAACAAAATGGAAAAAACTCTAAAACCTAACCATCTCTGCCATGAGGGGAGAAGAAGTGATGAGTGTCTTAAGTTAACATTAATAAAGTGAAATTGACAGGTGCGAGAAAGTTAAGTCTTGTGATGTTTGACCTAGTTTTGCGCTGCAAGCCAGTTTCTGTTTTCCCCGTCTCATCATTCGCTTTTTTTATACTGAAAAGTGTAACGAAAAATATCTCGAAAATAGCGTGTAAAAGTCGGGCAAATTAAAGATAGCCGCAACCCCCGTTCTTAAGTCGTCGTTATTATGATTTAGACGTGATATAAAAAGTTTTAAGGAGTTAGCCGACCGAGAAGCCCGGTGAAAAAAGGCCTTTGATGGCATACACAAAAATGCACATGCACACACTAACACATATTTTCGTTTTTATATATATAGACTAGCAGGGCTACCCAGCGTTGCTCAGGACTGTATAAACAATGAGAAAATTGAATTTTGATTTTTAATATATTTGTTATTCTTAGGAGAGAGGAATTATTAATGTCTATGTGTCATTTGCTATTTTGTGCAAAAGAACATTTTACCTACCAGGACGGGTATTACACATATGAAATAATTGTATCTTACCTAGATTAGGTAATTTACAGCATGTATATGAAATAATTTTACCTTTGCAAGGACGGTAATATACAACACATATTTAAAATAATTTTACCTACACTAAGACGGGTAATTTAAATACATATATGAAACAATTTCACATACTTTTTTTACCCCAAAACGACATTACTTTCTCCAACCCAACCCATAAAAGAAAATTCAAGAGCACGTTTAAAATTAATATAATCATGGTTCTTTCTACCCACAACTACAACCATCACATCATTCCCGGATGATAACATAAAAAATTAAAAAAAAAAAACTGGCCTAGTAAACTTTCATAGAAAACCAACAATATATATGTATTAATCTAATTTTGAGATCGTAAAGTGTTTAAGCCATATCTGGAATTGACTTCACAAATATAGTAATTTTGAGATAGAAAATTGTTTAAGCTATTTCTGGTACAAACTTTATATTCTACCACCCTCATTTAATCCAGAGCGACACTGATTATTCTGCTAAATATATATATGCCCCTATCTCATTTAATCCCGGGCAACGCCAGGAATTTTGCTAATATTACAAACAGACCAATCAATTAGCTCACATTTCATCATTTTTCATAATTACTAATTTCAAAAATCATTTTTCATAATTTTAACCCACATTATTGCCCCCAACCTTATGAAAATGATAATTTGATATATTGTCTGGGTTGATTATTTTATTACAAACACACCAATCGATTAATTCACATTTCACTATTTTTCATAATTCATGGATATGTTACTAATTTCGACAATCATTTTTGATATTTGTAACCCAAATTATCTCCATTTCCCTTACAAAAATAATAACTTTGATATATTGCCTGGGTTAATTATTTCATAAAAAAAAAAAACATGAAGCAATTAACTCATATTTCATAATTTTTCATAATTCTTGGATGTGTTACTAATTTTGACAATCATTTGTCATAATTTTAATGCACATTTTCGCCCCCAACCTTATGAAAATGATAATTTGATATATTGTCTGGATTGATTTATTTCATTACAAACACATCAATTGATTAATTCACATTTCATCATTTTTCATAATTCTTGGATATGTTACTAGTTTCGACAATCATTTTCCACAATTGTAACACCCATTATCGCCCCCTCCCCTACGGAAATAATAACTTTGATATATTGTTTGGGTAGAGTATTACATTACAAATACACCAATCAAAATAATTAACATTTCATAATTTTTCATAATTCTTAGATGTGTAACTACCTTTGACAATCATTTTTCATAATTTTAACCCACATTATCGCCTCCCCCTTTCTAAAATAATAACTTTGATATATTGTCTGAGCTGATTATTTCATTACAAACAGACCAATCAAGTAACTCACATTTCATCATTTTTTATAATTCTAGGATATGTTACTCATTTCTAAAATCATTTTTCATAATTGTAACCCATATTATCCCCCCCCCCTTACGCAACTAATGAATTACAAACAGACCAATCAATTAACTCACATTTCATCATTTTTCATAATTCTTAATAATGTTACTAATGTCAACAATTATTTTTTATAATTTTAACCCACATTATCGCCCACTACGAAAATAATACTTTAATAATAAATTGTTAGGTGTAAGTACAGAAGATATAAAAAACGCCCCCTCCCAATACTAACAATGGCTTTCTAAATAATAATGTTTTTATTCAGCACGGTCAGTATTCCATAATAGTAAAATACTATCCCCCTTCTTATATTTAGAATTATTAAATTGCGTTATGTTAAGAATTAATAAATTGTTAGGTGTAAGTATAGAAGATTTAAAAAAACCTCCCATCCCAATATTAAGAATGGCTTTCTAAATAATGTTTTTATTTCAGCACGGTCTTTATGGGATTACATTAAACACTCACCAAATCCATTAACTCACATTTCGTATAGTATTTAAATCTGTACGTATAAGGCTTTTAGAGTCACAAACGTTACTCAAAAATAAGGAGGCGGTTATGCCTGGGATTTCATTAAACACTCACTAAATATTAAAATCTGTAAGTATAAGACTGATTAACGCTGATTAACTCATATAATGTTTAATTCGTTTAATGTTTTTATTTCATGACGGTCCGTATTCTATAATAGTAAAATACTAAAATTATAGCAACTTTCGATCTACTCGAAATTAAGGAGAAGATTATGGCTGGGGTCTCCACTAAATCCATTAACTCACATTCTGTATAATATTAAAATGTGTAAGTATAAGGCTGTAGGGAAACAAACGCTCATTAACTCATATTATGCCTCCTCCCTTCCCATCCCTACTTGCCTATATGTAATATTTTGGATTGAGAAATGCATTGTTTACATTTTAAGATATAGCAATTCGATCCTCGTCAGTAAAAAACTTCAATCACTCATAATTTTATTCCCCCCACCCTTGACTTAGGTTTTAATTTGGTATTCTGTTTTGAAATGCAATAATTACGTTGGTACTAATCTTTCGACTCAAAAATTAATATTTAACTGTGGGTTATAATATCAAGTTACTCTTCAAAGGTGGTTAATATATGTATTAAAAATCGCCATTAAAGTGTGCTGACATCACATCATGTGACATGACTAAGCGTTTTTTCAGATAACATAAAAATTCTAGTAAAATACATAGGACAACCGAAAAAATGTCACTATTTTTGGGGGCCTCCCATGCAGAAAAACGGCCAGATGACCAACTTAGAGTTGACCGTTGGGGCCAAAAATTTTGATATTTTTCTTCCAAAGGTTGGAGCTTCAATATAATACCAAATTTGTCTAGTTTGGTTGTGTCTGTCAAAAGTTTTTCGCGGACATACAAACACACACACACACAAACACACATCTTTGCTTTTATATTAGACTAGCGGGGGTACCCGGCGTTGCCAGGGTGTTTAGTGGTGTGTGTGGTATTAAATAAGAAAGAAACCGGGGGGGTAAAAGTATGTAGGATCAAACCCAAAGCCCTGAGGCGAAGTTTGAAAATAAAATTCGCCAGCCAAAATGAGTTACTGAAAGATGTTTGAATTTATTTAAGTAAGAACCAAATTGACAGGTGCGCGCACAGCTATTCAGCAAATGAGGTCAATGACCAGGTTTGTTTGTTATAAGCGAAGTAAAAAAAGAAAACAATGTTAAAACTTAAGTGGGGGGGAGATAATCAAAACATTGAAAAAAAACACAAAAAGAACTAAAGTAAGGCAAACGAACGATGTTAAATGTAAAAATCGAAAAAACAAAAACAAAAAAAAAACAGAAAAACAAACACGTGAAAAATTGTTTAAATAAGCCTGTTTTGATATTAAAAATTTAAAAATCGGTGGGTACCCGGGTGTTTTTGGATGTGTGGTCGGGGGTGGATAAGCAAAGTAAAATAAACCCAGAAAAATGAATGTTATGTGAAAAATGGCTTAAATATAACACTGGTTCAATATTTAAATTAAAAAAAAAAAAAAGAAGACATTTCACACCACGATTCGAACCCAAAACGTTTAGATAATGAACCAATGCACTAACCAACTGAGCTAACGTACATGAAATTTAGTCAGTTTTTCAACTATTTAAAGTAAATCGGGTCATGACGTCATCTGACGCATGCGTAGAACCAGTCGTCGTCACAGGAGGACCATTTTTGTTGATCCCCCCCCCTGTTGAAAATTGTCGATTTCAGAGTGAAAAAATTAACGCTTTTGGCCAATTTTTCGATATTTTTCAAGCAAAGGATGGAGCTTCAATATGATACCGAGTTTGTGAATTTTTGTTGTGTCTGTCAAAAGTTTTTAGCGGACACACAAACACACATACATACACACATTTTCGCTTTTATATTTATAGACTAGCGGGGGTACCCGGCATTGCCTGGGTGTTTGTAGGTGTATGTGCTCTTAAATAAAATAAAAAAACGGGGGGGGGGGGTAAAAAGTTTTGGTAAGTTGGTAGGATCGAACCCGAAACTCTGAGGCGAAGTTTGAAAAGAAAATATGAAAAAAACATGAACTGTTCTCCCAGCCAGAATGAGTTACTGAAAGATGTTTGAATTTATTTAAGTAAGAACAAAAAGTAAGAACAAAATTGACAGGTGCCTGTATGGAAGATTTTGTGCGAGTGTTACGACGATGACGACGTAAGCAATAGCTATTCAGGTCAACAGTTCTTTTTAATGAGGTCAATGACAGGTTTGTTTGTTATAAGCGAAGTAAAAAAGAAAACATAAAAACGAACGTTAAAACTTAAGCGGAGGGGGGGGGGCAATCAGAACATTGAAAAAAAACACAAAAAACTAATGTAAGGCAAACGACCGATGTTAAATGTAAAAATCTGAAAAACAAAAACAAAAAAGAAAACAGAAAAACGAACGTTAAAAAAAAACGTGAAAAATGGCTTAAATAAGCCTGTTTCGATATTAAAATTTAAAAAAATCGGTAGGTACCCGGGTGTTTTTGGGTGTGTGGTTGGGGGTGGATAAGCGAAGAAAAAAAAAGCCAGAAAAATGAACGTTACGTGAAAAATGGCTTAAATAACACTGGTTTAATATTTAAATTTAATAAATCGAAAAAGAAAAAGACATCTCACACACCACGATTCAAACCCAAAACATTTAGATAATGACCCAACGCGCTAACTAACTGAGCTAACGACGTACATAAAATTTAGTTCTTCAACTATTTAAAGTAAATCAGGCCATGACGTCATCTAGCGCATGCGTAGAACCGGTCATCGTCACGAGAGGACCAGTTTTGTTGATCCCCCCCCCCGGTCAAAAATTTCTGATTGCTTTCGGACATTTCCGCCGATAGACGGAAAATACCGCCAGAATTAGTGTCGTTTTTATAGGAAAAAGACGAATCCACATGCGGCGAGTGACAAATGTTGAATATTTATCTTCCCGAAGTCAAGCAAATTAAATAGACAGGCGAACTCCGTTGTTAACTCGGAGATATTATAATTTGTATGTGATATAAAAAGTTTTAAGAAGTTGTGAGCCGAACGACCGCTTCTCTGAAAAAAGCCTTTCTTGGACATACACAAAAAACAAACATACATACACACATTTTCGCTTTTATATATATAGACTAGTGGGTGGGGGTACCCAGCGTTGCCTGGGTGTTTGTAGGTGTGTGTGTTTTTTGGGTAAATGAAAAGAAAAATCGTTGGTTGTTTAAAAAAAACAAACTCTCTAACCAACTGAGCTAACACGTCGTACATGAAATTATGACATGGCGTAGAACTGATCTCATAATGAGAGGACGGGTTTTGCTACTCCTCCCCCCCCCCCCGTAGAAAAGTGTTGATTTCAGGGTGAAAAAATTAACGTTTTTGGCCAATTTTTCGATATTTGTCGGGCGAAGGATGGGGCTTTCATATGAGACTAAATTTGTGAATTTTTGTTCTGTCTGTCGAAAGTTTTTAGCAGACACACAAACATACATACATTTTTGCTTTTATATATATAGACTAGCGGGAGTATCCGGCATTGCCCGGGTGTTTGGAGGTGTGATTGTAGGGGGTGAGTAAAGAATAAGCGAAGTAATAAGCCTGTTTAAACTTAAAAAAACAAAACAAAAAAACAGCGAACGGGTGTAAAACTTCTTTTAAAAAGTCGGATAAACAAAACCCCAAAAAAAAGGAAAAGAAGAAAATGAACGTGTTCGGAAAATCAAAAACAAAAAAAAACGCAACGAAAAGCTAAAAAAAAATGATATAAATAGCCTTGTTTCAGTATTAAAAGTTTAAAAAAAATATATATCTGATAACTGGGATTGAACCTGCAATATTAAGATGACGACGCTGTTCGGAAAAAAGAAAACAAAAAAAAACAGCGAACTGATGTAAAACTTCTTTTAAAAAGTCGGATAAACAAAAACCAAAAAACAGGGTGAAAAAAAACACAGAAAAAAAAATATCTGATAACTGGGATTGAACCTGCAATCTTAAGATAACGATGCTGTCACTTAATCCAGTGCACTATGGACGAGTGGGCGAATGTTCGTCAGTTTTTATAATATTTAAACGAATTTAAGGTACAACATCTTTTGCACATGTTAACGCATGCATAGAAGCCATCTTGTCATGAAGATACGATTTTTTCCATCGTTTTCTGTAAAAAAGCGAGCTGTTGAGGATGAAGGAATGAATGTTTTTGGCCAATTTTTCGATATTTGTCGGCCGAAGGTTTGAGCTTGAAAATGATACCGATCTGGTGAAAATCCGTGGCCTCTGTCAAAAGTTTTTGCGAGACATACAAACACACACACACATAGATACATACGCACACACACACGGGGAGGGAGGTACCCTGCGTTGCCTGGGTGTTTCGAGGTGTGTGTGTTTTAGGTAGATCAAAACACCCGGGTGTTTGTGTCGGGGGGGGGTAAAATTAAAAAAAAAGTTTGGGTAGGTAAGTATGAAGGATCAAACCTGAACCCTTGAGTCGAAGTTGGAAATTAAAGTGTGAAAAAATACGTGCGACGTTAACCACTGGGCCACCACGAAATAGTAAGGGAAACATGTTTGAATTTATTTAAGTATTAAAACTTTGCAGGTGCCCGTACTGAATGAGGTCAAATTTGACTGTGGGACAGTATTTTATTTATTGTGGAGCAGGATTTTTTATTTTTGATGTTGTGGGGAAAACCAGCTCCCCATAAAAAGGGGATTGTCCGAATTGAATAGCAATTGTCTGATATAAAGAGGCTGATTGCTTTCGGACGTTTCCGGAAAAATGCAGCCGGAATTAATTTCGCTTTTATTATACAAAAAAGTTTACTGCACATGCGGCGATCGAAAAATGTTGAATATTTAACTTTTCAAAGTCGAGCAAATTAAATAGACAGGCGACCTTCATTGTTAACTCATAGATATTATGATTTCGACGTGATATAAAAAGTTTTAAGAAGTGAGTCGACCGATCGCTTCTTGGAAAAAAGCCTTTCTCGGACACACACAATAAGCGAGCATACATACATACATACACACATTTTCGCTTTCATATTTATAGACTAGCGGGGAGTAGCCGGCATTGCTCGGATGTTTGTTGGTGTGTGTGTGTGTGTTGGAGGAGGGTGGGGGTAAAGCAGAACTGTTTAAATATAAAAGAAACAATGTTAAACTTCTTAAAAAAATAAAACAAAAAACAGCAATTTTAAAAATGGAAAAAAATATTTTGTAGATGTAAAAGAAGAAGAAAAAAAGCGGCTTTGGTGGCAGGTAGCCTCGAATCCGGAGCCTTGAGGCCAATAGACTAATGACATACACCTGCGCTACAGCGACGGAAGCAATGTAAGGCGTTAAATTTAGCGATTAAAAAGTGAATGAATTCAAATTGAGATCAAACATCACGCTATTCTGTAGTTAACAATTTCTGCGAGACAGTTTTAAAGTGTGTGTTTAATGAGGTCAAATCCGCACTTAATTTTACTGTGAGATAGTTCTTTTGAGTTTTTTTTTTTTTACCCAACTTTGTCTGGTTTTGTTTCTCCAACGTGTTGGGAAAAACCAGCTCCCTCGTTTATTAGGGGAGTGTCCAAATGAAAGCAATTGTCTGATATGACAGTGAAAACCGACATTAACTAAACGTATATGGCCTTCTGGATGCTACCGGCCCGTAGGCCGAGAACTGCGCCTTAGTTCCGCCAGTTTAGCTTTTATACGAACAAGTCGAATGAACAAAAGAGGGGCCGAAATAACAAGAATTGTGTAAAACTCAATGTAAATAAATCTAGCCACGACGCATGTTCACAATTCGTACATATCATGATCTACAGTGGATATAAGAAGTTCTAAGCGACAATAACCCCCCCCCCCCCCGAAAAAAAGCCTTTCTTGGACATACAAGAACTCTTGCATGCGTTTTGCCTTTTATATATATAGACTAGCGGGGGTGCCCAGCATTGCCTGGGTGTTTGGAGGTGTAAAATAAAAAAAATGTTTTAGTAGGCAGGTAGGCTCGAACTGAAGGCGAGACAAAAAGAAGTGAGAATGATTGAAATTAAACAAAAACTTTAGTGAATGAGTTCACACAAGTGCATAAATTAATGAGATCAAACATCACGCCATAGGGGAATGAAATCCCGCACTTAACTTTGGCTGTGAGGCATTTTTTTTTTGGTTTTGTTTCCCAAAGATGTTGGGGGAAACCAGTCCAAATGAATAGCAATTGTCTGATGCAACGGTTTTTACCGCATTGATCAAAGCTCATTGCTTTCTGGACGTCCCCAGGAAGGCCGGGGAATTGCCTTCGCTCCATTAGTTTCATTTTATACTAAAAAGCTGAACAACCACGCGACACAACGGAATTGCGTGAATCTTATAAAAGTCAATCAAAATAAATCTAGACACAACGTCCCTTCACAAATCGTAAATGTTATGATCTAGGGGTATATAAAAAGTTTTAAGACATAGTAACCCCCCCCCCCCCCGGAAAACCCCATCGAAAAAAGCTTTTGCTGGATATACAAAAATGCGCATGCCACTTTTGCCTTTTCTATATATAGATATAGACTAGCCTGGGTGCCTAGCGTTGCCTGGGTGTTTGGAGGTGTGTGTTGAACCAAAAAAAAAAAAAAGTGATAGTAGGCAGGAAAGCTCAAACTTGTACCGCGAAGGAGGAAAAGAACGTGAACAAAAAAACCCTGATGTCTTTGCTGTTGCACCCATCACCAAACTGGAAGTGACATGTTTAAATTAAGGCTAGTAATAGAAAAGAAGGGACAACTTCAAAAATATCAGCAAAAAAAGCGACCCCTGCCTGTAGAAAAGTGCTCAGTTTGAGAGTGAAGGAATTAATGTTTTTAGCCAATTTTTCGATATTTGTCGCTCGAAGGGTGGAGCTTCAAAACGATACCAATCTTGTAAAATCTGTCGCCTCTGTCAAAAGTTTTAGGCAGACATACATCCATACATTTAAACAGACAGGTTAGATTTATATTAAAGACTAGCAGGGAGGGGTACCTGGCGTTGCCTGTGTATTTGGAAGTGCGTGTGTGTTAAAAAAAAAAAAAGTTGTAGTAGGAAGGTAGGATTAAACCCCGAAGCCTTGACGCGGAGGTGGAAACAAAAGTCAACCACTTAACCATCTCGTCCACGAGTGAGAGAAATTGGTTAGCGTGTTAAGTGAAGGGTTATAAAGTCAGTCAAATAGGTTTGATTGACAGGTAGCCGCTTAATGAGGTCATCGCAGGAGCGTTACGATGACATGGCCGTATTTTATTTACTGCGGGACAGCTTTTTGGGGTTTGTTTACTTTGTTTCAATGCGGGCAGTTTTCGCTTCCCCAAAGCTGCTCCCCATTTAAAGAGGATTGTCCAAATTGAATAGCAATTGTCTGATATGAGGAGAAACTCCACATTAATCAAAAGCTGATTGCTTTCTGGACGTTCCGACGTTAAAGCGCCGAGAACACGCAACGTTTCAATTAGTTTCACTTTATTTATACTTAAAAGTCGAACAAACAGGCGACATAGCAAAATAGCGCGATTTTTATAAAAGTCGATGTAAATAAATCTAGACGCGACGTGCGTTCGCAAATCCTCAACAGATTTAGATGGTATATAAAAAGTTTTAAGACATAGTAAGCCCCACGAGAATCGCAGCGAAAAAAGCCTTTGCAAGACATACATAAAATGATCACACACACCTTTTGCCTTCTATAAATATAAAAGCGAAAATGGGTGTATGTATGTATGTTTGTGTGTCCGCTGAAAACTTTCAACAGACACGACGAAAATTTACAAACTCAGTATCATATTGAAGCTCCATCCTTCGCTCGAAAAATTGGCCAAAAACGTTAATTTTTTCACTCTGAAATCGACAATTTTCGTCGGGGGCGGGGGTCAACAAAAATAGTCCTCTTGTGATGACGACCAGTTCTACGCATGCGTCAGATGAGGTCATAACCCGATTTACTTTAAATAGTTGAAAAACCAAACAAATTTCATGTACGTCGCCCGGGTGTTTTTGGGTGTGTGGTCGGGGGTAGATAAGCGAAGTAAAAAAAAAAACTAGAAAAACGAACGTTACGTGAAAAATAGCTTAAATAACACTGGTTCAATATTTAAATTTAAAAAATCGAGAAAAAAAAAAAAAGACATCTCACACCACGATTCAAATCCAAAATGTTTAGATAATGAACCAACGCTCTAACCAACTGAGCTAACACGACATACATGAAATTTAATCAGTTCTTCAACTATTTAAAGTAAATCAGGTCATGACGTCATCTGACGCATGCGTAGAACCAGTCGTCGTCACGAGAGGACCATTTTTGTTGATCCCCCCCCCCCCTGTCGAAAACTGTCGATTTCAGAGTGAAAAAATTAACGCTTTTGGCCAATTTTTCGATATTTTTCAAGCAAAGGATGGAGCTTCAATATGATACCGAGTTTGTGAATTTTTGTTCTGTCCGTCGAAAGTTTTAGCGGACACACAAACACACTTACAAACATACATACAAACACACATTTTTGCTTTTATATATATAGACTAGCAGGGGTACCCGGCATTGGCCAGGTGTTGGTGGTGGTGGGGGGGGGGGTTAGATTAAAACAACCCTGTTAAAAATAAAAACGTTGGCCGGATGTTTGGAGGTGTAAAAGAAAAAAAATAGTTTTAGTATAAAGGTAGGCTTGAACACCGAACGTTTGACGCGGAGGTAGAAAGGAAATGGAAAAAAAACCCTGCGACCTAACCATCTCCACCACGGGAACAGATGAATTGATAAGTAAACCGAAATTAGCAGGTGTTACAACGTCAAGCTGCGGAAGCCAGTTTCTGTTTTCCCCGCCACGCTGCAATCAAACAATAAATTAAAAAAACACAGAAAAATCTAACGTAAGGCAAACGAACGATGAAAACAGAAAAACGAACACGTGAAAAATGGCTTAAAAAAGCCTGTGTCGATATTAAAATTTTAAAAATCGGTGGGTACCCGGGTTTTTTTGGGTGTCGCTAAGAATAAGCGAAGTAAAAAAAAAAAAAAAAAAAGCAGAAAACAAACATTACATGAAGAATGGCTTAAATAACACTAGTTCAATATTTAAATTAAAAAAATCGAGAAAAAAAAACAAAAAAAAACAATCTCACACCACGATTCGAACCCAAAACGTTTAGATAATGAACCAAGGCCTTAACCAACAGAGCTAAAGCAACGCACATGAAATTTGTTCGGTTTTTCAACTATTTAAAGTAAATCAGGTTACGACGTCATCTGACGCATGCGTAGAATCGGTTATTGTCACGAGAGGGCCGTTTTTGTTGACCCTACCCTGTCGAAAATTGCCGATTTCGGGGTGAAAAAGTTAACGTTTTTTTTGCCAATTTTTCGATATTTTTCGAGCAAAGGATGGAGCTTCGATGTGATACCGAGTTTGTGAATTTTCGTCGTGTCTGTCGAAAGTTTTTAGCAGACATCCAAACATACATACATACATACAATTTTGCTTTTATATATATAGATGGTGTCTGTTTTGAACTGCAGTTTTTTTCAGAATTTAAAATTTTCATGACTTTTGAACCCTTTGAGATATTTGCCTAATTTATTGAACTTTTATAACTACTGTGATTAAATAATCTATAATATAAATCTCACCTGTCTGTTTAAAAGTATGTATGTATGTATGTATGTATGCATATCCGCCTAAAAGTTTTGACAGAATCAACGGATTTTCACAAGATCAGTATCATTTTGAAGCTCAACGTCTCGGACGACAAATATCGAAAATTTGGCTAAAAACATTAATTCCTTCACCCTCAACTGGCCAGTTTTCTACAAAGAGGGGTTTAGTTTTTGCAAGCCATTTTTTCAAGTCATCTTTTCAGTTGGATTAACTTAGCCTTATTATAACGTTCCGAACTACCGGTCGTGTCATGGAGTAGCGGTAAGACATCAGATTTTTTTTTCACTTTCTTTTCCACCTTCGCGTTGTGGGTTCGAGCCTGCCTACTACCATTTTTTTTTTTTTTTTTTTTTTTTACATTCAACAGACACCTTCAAACACCCGGGCAGGGCAGGGCAGGGCAACGCCGGGCACCCAGGTTAGTCTAATATATAAAAGGCAAAATGTGTGTGTGTATTTGTATGTCTCACAAAAACTTTCAACAGAGGCGATGGATCCTGACAAAATTGGTATCGTTTTAAAGCTCCATCTTTCGGACAACAAATATCAAAAAAATTAGAGGAAAACATTAATTCCTTCACACTAAACTTGGCCGTTTTTTTACAAGGCGGGCTCGGTTTTTTTTCATCAATATTTTTATTTTTTATTTTTTCCGATTGACTAGGCTTAATTTCAATGCTCGGTTTAGCAATAGAGACATCGGCTAAGATGTTATGGTTCTTTTTTTTTTTCACTTTCTTTTCCTCCTTCGCATTACGAGCTAACTACTCCCATTTTTTTTTTTTGTCTCTCCACCCAAACTGCCTACTGTTGTTTTGATCACCCCCCCCCCATCCCGCTACTACAAATTTATTTTTTTTAATCCCACCCACCCCCACCTCTCAGGGTTCCTTACACGACCAAGGATGCGCCGGGGAACCCTGCTACTACCACTTTTTAACATTCTTCCCCCCCACCCCACCTCTCAGGGTTCCTTACTACACCATCTCTCCGCACCCAGGCTAGTACAAACCTAAAATAAGTTTTAAAAAATGAACTAGGAATATTATTTAGAATTAGTTCAACTTTAAATGATGTAAACTAAAAAGATTATGACTAGGAAAGTTGATAGAGTGATTTGGAGATTACCAATTTCAAATCTAAAATTAGAATGAAATAAAAAAAAATATATGGTCATGGGATAAAATATATCAATAGAATTGTGATGTCCTTTGATCTTTCTATTGTTTGGTATAATTTCATTACTGATTTCTTATCGACTCTCCAAGCAATATGGGCTATCACTTGGAATCAATTACATTTTTACATACTTATCAAATATCTTATATGAGAGATATAAGACAACTTCTTATCAAATTTAATGACCATAAATTTATATCGATCTGTAGGCAAATCACATTCCTTAACGTTTTATTTGCATTTCTTTTGTGATATGAAATAGCTAGTGGGACCTGTGAAAATTCCACAATTGTACCCTTCTTATGTTTCATATTGCTGCTATTTCCATTTTCTGGATATTCGACATGGACTGACTCCATGATATTATTTTATCACCTTTGTTCAAATATATCTAAATGTTTGGTTAATAAAGTTTCAGAGTATATCTGGTTATGGGGAAGGAGGGGGGTTAATCTCCAAATTTTGTTTAGGAGTTGGTGACATATTTCTATTTTATGGATGTAATTCTATTTCCAGGTTGCAAGAACAAATGTTTTTGATTATTTTCTGTCAACATGATTTTTTGAACTTTAATGTTAAATTATTAAAACTGCCTGAAATGGTCTTAATTTTAATTGATGAATCTCTTTTTCTCTCTGTTTCGTTCTTGATTTTGCAATTCATCAATATTCAATGAGGCAATTATTTTTAATGCATATTAATACTTGATAATACGGTTTGAGATTAATTTGTTATCTTGGTCTGATAATCTGTGGTTGCTTTATCTCTCAATTAAATTGTCTCTCTTTAGAAAGTTATTTAAAAAGAAATCTAATCCAAATAACTTTATAATCAAGTCTATAATTAATAGCTTAATATTTTACTTTATAATTTTATTAACATTATGTTTAATTTGATAAATTCTTATTATTATATAATTCTTTTTGGTATTTTTTTTACGACCAGCATAGTATAAACCCCCCCACCCCACCCCCACCCCAACAACATCCCTATCTTAAGAACAGCTTTCGAAGTTGGGGGTGTTTATACTATACTGTTTATTTTTCTTAGCCTCTGAGCCAAGTCCATATGCATATATATATATATATATATATATATATATATATATATATATATATATATAATGTTTGGCTACTTTGCTGTATCACCTGAAGAGGTCTCTAGTTACTAAAAACTAGCTGACAGAAACATGCTCATACCTGTGTAGCAACATATTACTGCTTATATAAGAACGAATAAAAAGTATACCTTACTTTACTTTGGTATTGAGCACTTTTGTATTAACCTCGTAAAACTTCATTGGTTACTTTACCTCTGGAATATAATAACTTCGGATTATATATATATATATATATATATATATATATATGTATATACACATACATATAAATATATATATATATTTTTTTTTTTTTACATAGGCATCACCACATTATCAAGGCCAAGAGGCCACTCAAGGATAAGGGTTAAAGAGTGTACAGTAGAAATTGGACAATATAGTAATCATTAGTAATGAAAATTTGGTAAATTTGATAACTTATACAGAACGGCTCATCAAGAACTTATTTACGTTAGACTTGAACACAACCATATTGTATTCAGCCGGAAAGCAGGAAAACGGAAGACAATTCCACAGGCGTGCAGTTCTAAGAAAGAAGCTTGGAATCTACGTTTAGGTTTAGACACAGATAAAGAGTAGGGGGAATTATTGATAGTGTTTACAGCTAGACGAGTGGGCGAGGGGGGACCATAGATTGAAGCTCAGTTGAACACTTTCCATGAAAATAACGATACATCAGAGACAAACTCGCAACATCTCTTCTGTGAGATAGAGGTTGCAAGGAAGAGAAAAGGACATCTCCTACGAGGCTACGAAGTCTATTTTGAACTCTATCAAGGCAGGACAAGTCCTTTCTAGCAGCTCCTGCCCAGATGTGGCAACAGTATTCCATCCTTGGACGTACCTAGCTCTTATATAGATAGAGAATAGCATCAGCAGTGAGATATCTACCGGATCGATAGAAAGATCCCACCATTTTTCCAGCGGCCTTGGCAACAGATTTGATATACGTGTTCCATTTAAGATCAGGAGTAATGGTCAAGCCAAGAAGCTTGTCAAAACTTGAGCCCTCCTGAAGACGAGAGCCATTCATTTCAATTGATGCCAGACGGGGATCAGAATGTTGATGATGTAAAGAGAGAAGCTTGGTTTTAGATGCATTAACAGTAACCAGCCACTCCTTACCCCATTGTACTACGTGCTCAAGATCAGAGGAGAGAGAATTGGAGAGAACTTGGTCGTTTACTGTCTTAGATGTGCTACCATGAATGGTAGTGTCATCAGCATAAATGTCTACAAATGATGTAAGGATGTGATTAGGAAGATCATTAATGTAGATCAGGAAAAAGTTGGGCCCAGGATGGACCCCTGAGGGACACCGGCATTAATACTGTGATCTTCTGATTTTTGCCCCTCAACTACTACTCTTATGAACCTATCAGAAAGAAATGATTTAATAATTGAGAAGACATTTCCAGCTATACCATAGCTAGAGATCTTGTGAAGTAAACCTTTTTGCCATACCCTATCAAAGGCCTTAGATATGTCAAGAGCAATTGCCCTAGAAAGGTTGCCTCCGTCGAGAGATTTGCTAATCCTATGAGATATAACTGTAAGCGCATCTGCTGTAGATCTAGCAGAACGGAAACCATATTGAGTGTCACTAAGAAGGTTATTTTTGTTGAGATGTTTGATTACTTCTGTATTTAACACAGATTCTAGCAACTTACTCATGACGCACAGGAGACTTATTGGCCTGTACTGAGAGGGGGATGAGCGATCACCTGAATTCTTAAATACAGGGCATACTGATGAAATTTTCCAGGGAGACGGGAAACTATTCTCCTTAAGATAACGTTTAAACAGTTTTGTAAGTATGGGCGCTAGTTCAGGTTGAAGTTTTTTGAGTACTATAATTGGAATACCGTCAGGGCCAGTTGCTTTACTGGAATCAAGGTTTTTGATTAGCTTGGCAACATCACGTACAAATATATGCATATCACATAGTGTGTTTTCTGATACAGGAGGAAATATTGGGGGTTGGCGGCCTTGATCGCAAAGGGTAGAATTAGCTGCAAAGTTCTTGACAAAGAGTTTTGCTTTATCTGATGCTGACAAGATTACCTCAGGTCCATTGATAATAGTTGGGATGGAGCACACGCTTCTGTTCAGGATTCTGTTTGCTATTTGCCAAAACTGTTGGGAACCAAGCCGCTGCTCAGCTACTTTGGACTTAACAGATTGAGCATACAACTCTCTTGCGTTCTTTATTACTTTCTTACAATGGTTGCTGGCAGTCCTGAAAGCGGCTTTAGTTTCCATACATCTATTACGTTGGAAACAGTGGAAAAAGTGATTTCTGTGCGCAAAGGCAGCAGCACATTCTGGAGAGAACCATGGCTGGCTGTTAGGTTTTTGCTGAAACTTTTTTTGAGGGTATGAAACGGTCAATACCTACAATTAACCATTCCGTCAGGTCTAATACTATAGAGGACACATCCTTTTTAAACATGGAAAGCAGAGGTAGATCAGATATAAATGTACGGAAGCTATCCCAGTCAGCCTTAGTATCGATATACTGTATGATGGAGAGGTACGTCTGGGGACTTATTACATTTCATTTTTATCTTAATTGATACAACAGAGTGGTCGGAAGATCCAAGAGGCGACAGAACAGAAACTGAACATAGTTCAGGGCAAGTTGTGAGAAAAAGGTCTAGTAGGCTCACATACTGGCCGTCATTGTCGGGCACACGGGTGGGTTGCTGAACAATCTGAGTGAGGTCATAGGCAATGGAGAAATCATGACAGAACCTCCCCTCATCATCGGTCTTGTTTGAGTGGGTCAACCATTCGACATTGTGAACATTGAAGTCTCCACTGAAGGATAAGCAGATAGGACTTGGTAAATTTTCTCAGATATGCTTTGAAAGATAGTAACTCCGCTGTTGTGGGGGCGATAGAGAGTAAATATAAATGCAGTTGTGTGAGCTAAAGCAACCCGGAAGCACATATAGGGTAAGTTAGGATCTTCCCTTGAGATGTCCCTACCATCTTTAATATAGGTACATATTCCATGCCCATGGCGATCTTGGGGGTCAGATTTAGAAGTTAAGTTAGAGTATCCTTTAATTGCGAACTCTTCTAGGGAAATAGCCTGTCCAATGCCAGTTTCACTTAAAAATAAAAGGTCTGGTTTAGTCTCCTGTAATTGGGTTTCAACCTCTGGAAGGTTAGAACGTAGACCTCTGATGTTGGAGAAGGAGACATGGTAGTAGGGGTCTACGTTGGAAGTTGGAGAACCGGGTTTAATCGTGTATTTTTTCTTGAAACTTGTCATGATGAAATTTTGGAATTTGTGGACTAGGTCGTCAGATTTACTTGGAGCAGGACAGAGAGGGGAAACTAAGAGAGAAAAAGAAATGAAGATTTTTTTTTTTTTGATTTGTAGCTAATGATAAGGTAAAGCCGTAACAATTACCCACTAGTATGGCATCGAGAGGCCCCACCAGAAGCTACTGCATGGTCCAGAATCCATTCACCAAAGTGCAATACAGCAGCCCCAGTACTTTGCACCTGCTGATAGGACAGCCTCCTTAGTGGTTAATCCAAGGTTCGGGTCCCTGACTATCAGGCGGATAACGTCAGCCCAGACAAAACGTTTACCTCCAGCACCCTTACTAGTGACATGGCTACAAGGATAGACATAGAAACAGAAAATTTCCGCCATCTCTGCCAACTGTTCGCGCAAAATAATGCCAACCTAGAAAACAGCTTTTTCTTCTCCCTTTGTCAGAAAAATCACTCATTAAAAAATGAGGACTGAGGCACAAATAAGAAGAAGCGAGAGTAACAGGAGCTGCCGATAACGCATCCACAATGCGTTTTCTACTCTCCATAATATATATATATATATATACATACATATATATATATATATATATACATATATACATACACACATATATATATATACATATATATATATACATATATATATACATATATATATACATATATATATATACATACATACATACATACATATATATATACATACATATATATACATACATATATATATACATACATATATATACATACATATATATATATATATATACATATATATATACATATATATATACATATATATATATACATACATACATACATATATATATACATACATATACATACATATATATATACATACATATACATACATATATATATATATACATATATATATATATATATATATATATATACTTACATATATGTATATATATATATATATATGCATATACATACATACATATATATATACATATATATACACATATATATGTATATATATATATATATATATATATACACACACACATACACACATACACTTATATTCCTTCTTTAAAAGATGGAATCACCTGATTATGGAAGACAAGATATAAGAAAGCAAGCAAGGTCCACAGTGTTTTATAATTATAAAGAAGTATTTAGAATACAAAGATAGATTGACTCAACTTTAGTATAATAACTAGTAGGAAGACACGATGTTACTCTCGATTAAACTGGGGAATATTGCCATGCCTTTTTTCACTATGCTTACAACATTGTTTTACTTTTGTTTGTTTGCCACTTACTTCAGCCCCTAGTATAGTTGAAAGAAGCTGAAATTTTGAAAATTTTGAACTCGTTTTACAGATTCAGTTTAAATTTCAAGAAAGTTTGACGTATGTATTTGAAATTTTTAGGGTTCTTCCATAGCTCGCTTAAGAACAGGTACAAGTAAGGGTGGGGTCCATAATAGTTATAATGATGATATTTGATAAGTGGTAGAAGTTAATATATATAAGTGTTCAATATTATAGATAGAGCAGATGCGTTTACTTTACATTGCTCAGAAGTCATCAATATATAGGGCAAGTATTTTTAAATGCACACCTTGCCTGTGAATAAGATTTTCACTGTATTTTATTATCGTATACCAGATATGGTACCTGCATTATCCCAGAGTTAGTGTTCAATATCCTAGATAGAGCAGGTCTGTGCAATAATGCAGAAGTACAATTTCAATATGGTATATGCTTGATGGAGAAAGGGAAAACAAGATACTCACCGTTGTCTGGGATTACACTAGAATCTAGGTTTCATTATATTAAAGGAGAAGAGAAGATAAGAAACTTGCTGTTGCTTAGGAATAAATTAAAACAAATATAGATTTCATTATATATTTTAGGGAAAGAAGAAACCCTGTTGCTGGAGAGCAATAACTTTAAGTTTGAAAACTCAGATGAAAAACTTACATTACTATTATTATCAATACATTAAAACGAGAGAGAGGAATGATGGAAGGGGAGAGGGATGTGTATAATTGAGAAGAGTGAAAGAGAGAAAGATAGATAGATAGATAGAAGTTATAATATAAAGATGTTGTACACACTTTTGGGTGGGTGGGGTTTCTAATTTGTTCTTTATAATCTCAGGCGACACCAGGTAAACATGCTAGTATAAATAAAAATTATAGAATTCTATCATAAAGACTTTCATTCAGACCCATGGAGAAGGGGAAAACAAGATACTTAGTATTGTCTCAGAGTTCACTAAAATATAGGTTTCATTATATTATTAAAGAGAAAGAGGAGGTGAGAAACTTGCTATTGCTTAGAAATAAATTAAAACAAATATAGATTTCATTATATTTTTAGAAAGTGGGTGGAGAAAATGTCAAATTGTTGTATTTTTATTAAATGCATACAACAATATAACATTTAAGATTGAATTATCAAGATTACATATTTTTCAACAGTTATTATTCAGTAAACATATTTGTACAAAATGTTTTTGTAGGAATTGAGTTTAATAAATTGATTGCTTTTATTGAAATTATATTTGTTTTATTGACCACATAATACATTCTCTTGTGCAGCATTTTTTTAACAAATGTAAAGTATTGAAATATCCTTTGGAGCTAAGCTAATTTAATCGTCTAAAATCAATAATTAAATCAAACTTAACTGTTTTCATATGGTAATTGCAGGATAAATGTACTGCTAAATATTGCATTTTGATAAAACTATCAGAATAAGATGTTGGCTAGAAAAGTACAGATTTATTACCGAACTAACAGGGGCCAATCAGGGAGAGGAGTCATAGATAAGAAAATAAGAGTTAAAAAAGTGTTTGCAGCATATTTTTTTTAAAATTTCTCAGTTTATCATGCTTAATAGTGAAATATCATTTTATCAATATGTCAAGTTTAAGTTTGAAGAGCCTTTTGGGGACTTTATGATGAAATATTAAAGAAAATTTGATCTATATATTCTTTTTTATTTTTGTATGTGTATATATATGTATATATGCAGATTGTACGCTTGAAGTATCAAGTTTAAGTTGTCAGGGCTGCTGCATCACTTTAACTAATATCCTTAGAAAAGATAATAATAGGGTAGACGAGGTTTTCATGCTTTAGTTATGCAACTAATCTAGGAGAAAGAAAACTTTAAAACAGCATCAGTATTGTTTTTTTTTTTTTTGTTTTGTTTTTTTTGTTTTTTTTATTACATTTTCACCCCAAACAAGGCACATTGCCACTTTGGTGTAGGGGGCTACTATCAGGGGAAACATCTACTGGGGTACTATGTAGGGATTAGGGCAGCGAGATGTTGGTTCACGTTGCACTTGAACTTATGCATGTCAGTACAGTTGGGGAAGCAGTGACCTGGAATGGAATTCCAAAGTCTAGCAGTTCTGGGGAAGAAACTACTGGAGTAGAAAGATCTTTTACATCTAGGGATCTCTACAGTGTGGGGGTGGGATTTTGCAGCTTGTCGGGTCTGTCGAGGGTGTTCACGTCGTGGGGGCACAAGTGCTTGCAGTTCTTCAGAGCATTCACCATTATAATACTTGTAGAACAGGCAGAGGGATGCAATGTTTCGACGATGGGACAGAGGCTGAAGTTTAGATGCCAGTTTAGGGCCTATCAGATTTGCGACTCTCTTTTGAACCCTGTCAAGGAGCGAGAGACTAGTAGCCGATGCACCAGCCCAAATATGACAGCAATACTCCATACATGGGCGAATAGTGGTCTTATAGAGGTACAGGATACTTTCGGGTGTTAGTAGTTTTCTAGCACGGTAGAGAGAGCCCACCTTCCTTGCAGCGGCCCTGGCAATGCCCTCGATGTAATTGTTCCAACTCATGTTTCCTGTGAACGTTAGGCCAAGGAGCTTGAGAGACGTACTCTCAGATAAAGAGTCGTTGGCCATTGCTATAGGTGGTAGAGAAGGTTTCTTGTAATTATTGAATGAAACCAGTTTTGTCTTGGTGGCATTGAACGTTACCATCCATTTTTGTCCCCATTCCACTACTGATTGGAGGTCATCCTCTAGTGTTTCTGCCATTACTTTAGATATATGTTCATTTGTTTTCCTGTCGTGCCTGCTATAGAGTGTGGTGTCATCAGCATATATACCCATCTCAGAGGCAATTTTGTCGGGGAGGTCATTTATGAATATCAGGAACAGCAGAGGTCCAAGGATGGATCCCTGGGGCACTCCCGCATTTATATCATATTGTTTAGATGTACGACCGTCGAGGACAACCTGGATTTTTCTCTTATCTAAGAAGGATTTAATTAAGTCATCTTGAACTCCTTAGCACTAGTCTCAATTGATACTTGTTCAGGAAAAGTGTGATTGGAGAGTGATGGACTCCTCATGCATTCATCTTTATTATAGAGGAGTATCCTTTGTATTGAGACTGAAAGAAGCCCTCCCACCTAAAAAAAAATGTGTGTATATATTTTAGTGTTGGGACAATTAATTAGAAAATCAAAAAAAATTGGAGTTTTTTTCCAATTCCAAAAAAATTCTTTTAGTTTTTTTTTTTATTGACACCAACTATCTATTTATTTAGAAGATTGTTTATTTATAATATAAGTTTAATGGTCAAAGACTGCGGGTGAGGAACTCCATTCCCAAATATAGCATTGACTTTGAGAAGTTTAATTTAATTTTTATTGGGAAATTATGGTAAGTAGCTTAGCGCAAAGGTGACCTTATCAAACTTTTAGAAATTCTTTACACTTATTTGCTAAATGTCTATATGACATTTCTCAGAGAGTTCACAGTTTAATATTAAAAAATTTTAAATGCTTGGATGAATTTCTTTTTCTAGCACCCTGACTTTAGTTGTTATTTGGTGTATATCTTCTGAAATAATGTTTTATTGTATTTTTTTCCGATTTTTGACTCAAATGAAAGCTGTAGATAAAAATCTCAATAAATTTATAAAAATCTTTGATACAATACATAAATAGAACAGAAGTTTATTAAATAAAAAAAAATAAATTATATCTACATTTTAAAATGAGATTCTATTTTTTTTAAGGTGATTATATATATTTTAGTGTAAAAAGTTTGTTTGTTGGATAGAGATTTGTTTTCAGTTACATCCCTTGTAATGACAATGTTAGCTTACTGCTTCCTTTTGGTAGATACTGTCTGGAAATGAAAGCTTTCTTACACATCTTGAGATATGCCTTCAATTTCTACTATAGTATAGGCATATTAATGTGAAATATTTACATTAGTAATTATAAAATATTTTCCAAAATAAATTAAAAGGTCCATATTAATTTCATTGAAGAGAATTTAATTAGTAAGAAAAATGTTTATGCCATTCTTATTTTTACCAATAATCCAACATCAATCCTTAATTGATATATATATATATATATATATATATAACTAGTTCATTTACTCACATAAATTTAATATACGAAAGTATAGATTTATGCGTAAACTTTAAGTATTTACTTCAAAAGTGCTCAATACGTAGGTAGAGCTAGTTAGTAATTTATAAATTATGCGCATAAGCCTGACAAATCCTACAGTGGATGAAACGCAGAATATTCAGTGTAGCTTAGTCGCCATATATATTTTATAAATTACTATATATATATATATATATACACCTATAATTTTTTTTTTTTTTTTGTGTGTATTAATATTCATATTAAAAACCCTTTTTTTTTCATTTATTTGAAAATAAAATAAAACTGTGTTATATATAGATCATGGGATTGCATTCATCTGCAAAAGATGTAGCTGATTTGCATATTCTTTTAACATTCATGTGAATTAATTCCCTATTAGTTTTTTGGGGGCTTTTCTTATGGGATAATAATCTTTAGTTAACTATTATGTATAATTTTATTCATGCAGATATTCTATATGATTTATACTTGTGTAATATTTGCATAAAAAGGTTATAGTAAACACAAAACTCTTTCTCTCTCTCTCTCTCTCTCTCTCTCTCTCTATATATATATATATATATATATATATATATATGTGTGTGTGTGCGTATATATATATTTGTTTTAAAAAATTTGCCTACGAAACTCCTGTCAGTTTTTGGTCTACAGACATGAAACTTTATATATAGGGTATTGAGACATGTGAAAATTTATATTTGGGTTTTAGGCGAGGAAAATCAGTGCAAAAGTGTGAAAATTTTTAAAATTGAATTTGCCAGGTGAAAATAGAATAACAGCATTATGAATATTCATGCATAACGTAATAGCTATTGGTTCATGTTATAATTTTTAGCCTTGCAGCAAACATGTCTTCATAGCTCAAGCATTAACGTCAAAAGAAAAAGAAAGTCGTAAGCTAAATGTTTGGTTTGGATTCTCGGTGGTGGCGCACAAGTCTTTTTTTTTTTTTTTTTTTTTTTTAACTTTTTCAACTTTCAATTTATATAGGTAAAAGCGAAAATGTGTGTATGTATGTATGTGTGTTCACTTTTTGTGTATGTCTACAAAAGTCTTTTTTCGCCGTGATTCTCGGTTGGCTCGCTCCTTCTTAAAACTTTTTATATGCTGTCTAAATAATAATATCTACGACTAAAGAACTCTGGTCGCAGCTATCTTTAATTTACCCGACTTTTACAAGCTATTTTCGAGATATTTTTTGATTGCTGCATAGCGGGGAAAATAGAAATCGGCTTCCAACGCAAAACTAGATCAAACATCACACGACTTAACGTTCTCGCACCTGTTAATTTCATTTTATAAACATCAACTTAGCACACTTATCAATTCATCTATTCCCGTGGTCGAGATGGTTAGGTCGCAGGGTTTTTTTTTTCCATTTCCTTTCCACCTCCGCGTCAACGGTTCGGGGTTCAAGCCTACCTTTCTACTAAAACTATTTTTTTCTTTTACACCTCCAAACACCCGGCCAACGTTTTTTTTTTTTTTAAACAAGGTTGTTTTGATCTAAACCCCACCCCCTAAAACACACACACACCTCCAAACACCTGGGCAACGCCGGGTACCTCCCGCTGGTCTATAATATAAATTTCACCTGTCTGTTTAAATGTATGTATGTCTGCTTAAAACTTTCGATAGAGACGACGGATTTTCACGAGATTGATATTGTTTTAAAGCTCGACACCTTGATCGACAAATATTGAAAAATTGGCTAAAAACATTAATTTCTTCACCTTCAACTGGGCTTTTTTCGCCGATATTTTCGAAAGTCATCCCTTCTTTTCAATTGACTAGACTTAATTTAAACCTTCACTACTCCCAGTTTGGCGATGGACGCAACAGCAAAGATGTCACATTTTTTTTTTTTTCACATTCTTTTCCTCCTTTGCGGTAAGGGTTCGAGCCTGCCTGCCTACTACCACTTTTTTTTTTTTTGCTCAACACACACCCAAACACCCGGGCAATGCCGGATACTCAGGCTAGTCTAATATGTAAAAAGCAAAACAAAATGGGTGCGAGTGTTTGTGTATGTCTGCGAAAGGCTTTTTCGGTAGGGGTTCTCGCGCCGGTTAGATTCTGAGAGAAGTTTTCGCATACTTCCCAGATTATAATATATCAGATTCACAAACGGACATCGTCTCTTATCTTTTTTTTGATCGAGTTAAACAAAATTGCTGTCGCATTGACTGTTTGTTTGTCTTTTTTGCATAAATAAAACAAAACTATTCAAACGCAATTGCTACTGCCTCACATTACAAATGACCTTCGCGAGAGGTTTAAAAGCAACGCCATTTCTGAAAGTCATCTTTTTGATTGACTACGTTGAATTTGAATTAGAAGTTTTCATAGGGACAGTCTATGAGTTTTAGAAATGCTTCTTTTCTTATAAATAATACTTAGAAAAATTACTTTATTTACAAAATACATTTAAATTAGTACCTTCTTTTCAAGGTTTGTGTGTGGACACTATTATTTAAATTCCTCCAAAAAATTATTTTATAAAAATACTTACTTCTTGCTTCTAAATAAGTAAGTTGCTGTGAGAATACTCTTTTTTATCTATGAAATAATACAAATGTTTAAATATTATAATTTAGAAATTTTATAGTTACAGGACACTTATAGTTAAAACAAAAAATGAGTAAAAATACTTATTCAAAGGGGGGAGGGGCAGGAGTTGCTTGAGTTCTTAAATTTTTCAAGACAACAATCCTGTACCTGTATTACAAATATATAGAATTATATGAAGTAAACATATTTGCTGTTTATGGATGCCTGATTCGAATGCAGATTTCACAATATTATTGTCAAAAAAATTTTATAAAAAATTAATACAACCATAAAATATCTATAGATTGTTTTTAGATACTTTTTAAAAATAGAATGATTTTTTTCAGGTATCATGATTTTAAATTGCTAGATACCACAAGAGAAAGCTGGCCACAATTTTATTTTTAACGGATAAAGATTATAAAAAGATTGATTTATTTAACAGTGGGTGTCAAGAAATTTTTTTTTCAAAATTTTCCATACTTGTCATTTTGAAGTCTTTTTTTTAAATAACAAAAAAATGAGTTGTCAAAAGAATTTCGGACACTTTAATCTATTAAAAGGGATATCTCTTCTAGTTAATTTCCAAACTTCATGGTGGAATTCTTAAGAGAAGCACGGTACGACCATTTACAAATCGGGAGGGAAAGGGTGTCATTACAAAATCCTACCGAAAACGCTGTTTTATGATAACATTTTTATCACTTAATTTGCTAAAAACTCTTAAAATATATAATATACATTATTATTTATTAATTCATTTGAAAGTGTATTCATTTTCAAACAAAATGGTGGTAGTTTGAGGATTTAAGGTTCTTTGCTTTTTAAAATATAAGATTGTAGCAGAACCCCCTTGAAATCTGTAATTATCCAAAGCATTTTATCATCTGTGTGTATTGCTACTATAAGTTTGTTTTTCTGTATATTGTGATACATTTATTAAAATGTATAATAAATTATTTTATTGATTTTTAGCCGAGAGGAGATATATTTTCAGTATATTTTATTCACTGTATCATTGTTTGCGCCAAAAGGATTCAATTCACGTCTGCTCGGTCACATTTTGTAAACAAAACAGAAGAAAAAAGGGGAGGAGTAGGCCTGCGAACAGGAGGAGAAGGGAGAGACAGATATTGTGAACGAAGAGTGTAAAAGGAAAGAAAAAAGAAAGATAGAGAGAAATAAGAGAGAGAAACTGTGTAGAGAAAGAGAGAGGTAGATCGTATAGAGAGAGAGGGGCCTGAAAAAGTTGTCAACAGGCAGTGGAGCTTCGTGCTTCAAAGCGACAAGACGTAAGTCAGCGAAGGTCGAGTTGGCGAAGCCGTGGTAGCAGTGTCGCGGAGGTAAATATCGACGACACCAGCCGATGATCAGCGGTCAAAGTTAGAATATTGACTGAACAAAAGAATGAACCCAGCGAAGGAAAGATCCATAGAGCAGTGAAACTTTTACTATAAATCAAGGACTTCGATGAGCTTCAGAAAACAAATACTTGGAGCAATTAACACGCATGCGCGTAATGAAACATAAATCATCCAAAGGCCAAAAATATGAAAATTAACCTGCGCGCGCGTAATCAAACATAAACAATTTACAGGAAAGAAATATATATATAAAAAGAGATGAAAGAAAGGTCACATTTCAAAGGACATTAAGTGAGTTTTTCAGTCAAAACTTTCATTTCTCCAACATCTCTCTCTCTTACCCTAGGACTTGTATCTAATTGAGCAGATGATTTCTTGTTTTATGTAAACATTGACTGTTAATATATTTTTCTCTCGGTAGGATTTGAATCATTAAATTATTTCATTTAGTTAGGCATATTTAAATTTCTTTTCTTGAATTTTATTTTATTTTTTTATATAAATAAAAGTTTGTTAATTTTTCAACGATATTTGTCCTCGTTATTTCTTATGCGATTTTGTTGTTCAGTACATTTCATTTTATTGTTGTCTTCCGGACGGTTGTCCCATTCCCAGAACAACGCATTATGAAGGAACCTGGGAAACTTTATTTTTTTTATATATTTCGTTACGTCACCCATCTCTACCGTCCCCAGTAGGACTGGGATACGTCGTAACAATATAAACAATGAACGTTGTATTAAATGTACAAAAATCAAGACACTTGTGTTACAAGTGAATGAGAAAAATAGTGCATTATGGTTAAGTCTGAGTTTAAAAAGAATTTTAGGGGATGTTTTGTTATTTATATTCTAAGAGCGTAAGTGTAATTTTGGAAAATCTATGTTATTATCTGTGTAATTTACTGATGGGCATAATATGAAGTAAGCTGATACCTGGTGAAATATGAAAACGTGATACTAATTAGATTTCTACCATATTTCTTTTACACTGTTTTGGATCAAAGGATGAAGAATTATTACTGAGGATAGGGGGTAATCACTTTTACTCTCTTGCTGAAATTAATAAAGAGAAAACGGCTAATTGGCTAAAATATTTTTTTAAAAAAATGAATTTGAACGAAAGTAAAACAAAAAAAATTATGAATAAACATGTATCCATAATTGACCTACATAGCATACAAAACACTTATATGTAGCTTTCATTTATGAAGTTATACCAGTCAAACAGAATCCCACTTTATAACATAAGAATAAGAATAAAATAGATATGGGGTTTAGGCTTAGAAGCAGAAGTAAAATCTTTCGTATTCAGTCAATCATAGACTAGTTCATTTTTAACAGATGCAGTATTTTAGATTAAAATTACTATGGATTACCCTCTCTTTAGGAAAATATACCTCTTTGAAGGAAGTATCATGAGTTAAATTCCAAACATTCTATTCTGGTTTATTATTTCTTTGGGGTTCTGCTGAGATGAAATCTTTAAATGTCCCACATAAATCCACATGGAAAATTTTTATGTTTCTGAATTTTTAGATGAGGATTGATTATTCATATTTGCATTATTAGGACTTGTTTTCATCTTCAGTGTTATTTTTGCATTTAGATAGATATAAACCCTGACCTTCTTCAGGTGTATCTTGTCAAACTTTGGAATCATTCTGTTGAACTCGGGAATCTATACAATAGTCTGAAGAATCCAAATAATATGTAAAATTGTTATTTACAAGTTTTTGAATGGAGATTGTTTCTGCTATTTTCTGTTTGTGTGTTTAACTAACTTCCCATTTTGATTCCATAAAATAGAAATTGATTTGCTGAATCAAACAGATCTTGATGGTTTTTTACCTCTTGAATTTCATGCTGCCTTTGGTGTAATTTTTATTGAGAGTTAATTTCAGAAATAGCAATACAGACGAACAATAAAACACTTAGATAATCACAAATTTCAAAAGCAAATAAAGTAATAAAAATGTGAACATCACAAAATCATAAAACACTGTTTTCTGGAAGGATTTCTAAAGACCCCACCCCCACCCAATTTGTAAATTCGTGTTTATATTGAGAAGTTTGTCATGGAATTTAGAAACTAATCAGAGGAGATGTCACTTTTAATAGTTTAGGGTATCTGAAATACTTTTGACCACTCGTTTTTTTGTTGGGTTCAAAAAAAAATTTCAACATGACAAGTATTGAAAATTTTAAAAACTTTTGGACACCCACTGATGATCAATCTTTTCACTGTTTTTATCCATTAAAAGTATAATTGTATGTTATTTTCTCTTGTGTTAGTAGCTAGCAATTTAAAATTACTGTATCCCCCCCTCCCTAAAAAAATGCCATTTCTGTTTATTGAGGTTGGAAAAGTAGCTGTAGTAGTAGCATCAGCAGGAGCATGACTGTAAACAGACAGTTTTTATTGACTAAAAAAAAACTGTAAATATAAAAAAATGTTATATGTTCAGTTAGAGCTATTTTGTTATCGGAATATAATTAGTTTAATTAAATCTATTTGGTTAAATTTAGTAAAGCAATCCCAACCAGTTTGGCGTTATGTACTTGTAATTTTTCACATATTTCTGATCAAATTTAAAAAATATTTATATGTTTAAAAAGACAAGAAAATAAGCTTTATAAAAATATAACTTGCATCCAAGTTATATAGTGGCAAGCTCCCCAACCAACAAAATCCATCTGTAAGCCATGTATAAACATCTAAAAAACAACCCCCCCCAAAAAAAAAAAACCGGATCCTTCCTTAAAGAAAAATGTACGTGATTTATCTCCCACAAAAATAAATTGGTTAATTGTCATAAAACACTAGAATGGCCTCAGAATGGTAAATTATTTTACATTAAATTTAGCCTCTCACTCTAAATTCTAAAATTGTTTTTGTTTTGCTTCTGTCATGTTTTTAAGATGTTCACACATAATTTTTCTTAGCCCTACCATTAACCCAAAGTCCAAATGGCAAGCCTCCCCATCTTCCCATAATTGCACAAAGACCTTCTTCAAACCACACAGAAACATCTTTAAAAAAATAAATAAATAAAAATAAGATGCCCAGAATTTATCTCCCATAGAAAAAAAAGGTTAACTCCCCTAAAACCCTAAAATTACCTGAAATGGGGAATTACTTTACATTGAATTCTAAAATAATTTTTGTTTATCTTTCATTAAAATTTTTCAGAGTGTTCACACATAATTGCTTAAAAAGGTAGAATTGCATATTTTAGAGAAATGGTCAGATGGGGAAAGGGGTAAAACTGAAATACCAAAGAAATATTGCAATAGATTCATTTTTAAACAGTCCTAGATTTACAGATTCAGATTTTAGTTTCTTGTACAGAAAATATATTACAATTCAACTTTGAGTTCTTTAACTTCTTTTCTTTTAATGGATACATGGCATTTTTAAGGAATATTTATTTGCATTTACTGCAGATTATTTGAAAATTATTAATTTCTGGAGATTTTCAGTGACATATTCTGATACCTTGCACAAAAATACATTTATATGGCAAATTTCATTGCTTTATCTTGTGTTTTAGCAAAGATATAACATTTTTATTGATAAAATGTGACAAAACATGGATGGTCTTAATGATTAAAATATCTAAACACGTGAGGCACAAAAATAGTCACAACTTCCTTAATTTTAATCGGATTTAAAAAATTTTAAAAGATTCTTTATTAGCTCATCAAGCTCTTTCTATCTATCTATCTCTCTCTCTCTCTCTTTCTCTCTCTCTCTCTCTCTCTCTCTCTATATATATATATATATATATACCATTATTGAGATATTTTAAGCCATTCTAACTTTTCATGTATATTGCTAAATTTTGTATTAAATTATGATTTTCTTTATATAAAACTTCTTGGGTTCTTTCACCTGTCTATTCACATTTTTAGTTTTCTTAATGATGCCTACACCCATCAAAATATGAAGTATGTATGTCCTGAACTGTTAAATTTTTATAAGCATTTTTACATTCAACCAAAATTGTTTTGTCTATTCTATTTGGGATTCCAAATTTTATTATTGAGTAGCAAGAGTACACAAGTATTTTATTATTGAGTAGCAAGAGTACACAAGCATTTTATTATTGAGTAGCAAGAGTACACAAGCATTTTATTATTGAGTAGCAAGAGTACACAAAAGCTACTCAATAATAAAATGCTGGTGTCCTATTGCTACTCAATAATAAAATACTTGTGTACTCTTGCTACTCAATAATAAAATGCTTGTGTCCTATTGCTACTCAATAATAAAATGCTTGTGTCCTATTGCTACTCAATAATAAAATGCTGGTGTCCTATTGCTACTCAATAATAAAATACTTGTGTACTCTTGCTACTCAATAATAAAATACTTGTGTCCTATTGCTACTCAATAATAAAATGCTTGTGTACTCTTGCTACTCAATAATAAAATGCTGGTGTCCTATTGCTACTCAATAATAAAATACTTGTGTACTCTTGCTACTCAATAATAAAATACTTGTGTACTCTTGCTACTCAATAATAAAATGCTGGTGTCCTATTGCTACTCAATAATAAAATACTTGTGTACTCTTGCTACTCAATAATAAAATGCTTGTGTCCTATTGCTACTCAATAATAAAATGCTGGTGTCCTATTGCTACTCAATAATAAAATACTTGTGTACTCTTGCTACTCAATAATAAAATGCTTGTGTCCTATTGCTACTCAATAATAAAATGCTGGTGTCCTATTGCTACTCAATAATAAAATGCTGGTGTCCTATTGCTACTCAATAATAAAATGCTGGTGTCCTATTGCTACTCAATAATAAAATACTTGTGTACTCTTGCTACTCAATAATAAAATGCTTGTGTCCTATTGCTACTCAATAATAAAATGCTGGTGTCCTATTGCTACTCAATAATAAAATACTTGTGTACTCTTGCTACTCAATAATAAAATGCTTGTGTCCTATTGCTACTCAATAATAAAATGCTTGTGTACTCTTGCTCACATTTGTTTGATTGAGAAAACAGTTCTCTTTTTATAGTCAGCAGCAATTGAGCAGCTATTTAACAATTTTTACATTGATTAAATTGATTCATTCAAATAGATTATTTTTACTTTGGAAAATCGTCTCCATAAACAGTCCTGTGTTTCATAAGATTTACAAATTTAATTTGTAAATAATTATATATGTGTGCATCTTTAACGTATTTGTCAAAAATCTCTTTACTTCATTCTGATAGAATTAGCTTGTAAGAAGGCTCAGTCGATAGGAATCAGAATACTACTATTGTTACTGCTTATAATGTGCGTTCAATGTTGGCCTGCTTGTTATTGAACCAGCCTAACCCGTTTGTTCATTGATGATTTAATATTTTTATTTCCACAGTGACAGGTTGTATTGTTTGAATATTTCAATTTAAAGACAGATAAATTTATATATATATAAATTTGTATTTCTGTTTGTTTGTTTGTTCACAATTTGGTTAATGTATATACAAAAGGTCCGTTAGTTTAGTATTTCATTTATTTCTATATATAGTATGATTCTTTAAAAAATATACGATTAAGAGGTCACCTCATTTGTTTATTATATTAAGGAAAATCAATTGTAGTAAATAGCTGTATGTTAGTTTAAGGTTCTAGCGAAAGAGTTGTTTTAAGGGTTTTATTTAAGATTGTTATTTCATCAATCCTAAATGACAATTATATTGATAATATATTAAATAAATTTATTTGGAATTATGGCATCGATTTTTTTATCAAACGAGTAGAGTTATTTCCATTGATGATTTTTTTTTTATACGTTCCGAAGTTCAAAAGATAAAAAGGCAAACTCTTTCCAAATAAATTAATTTGGTAATTGCAAGACGTTTTTAGCATGAAAAAATAATTTCGTGTAGACAGAAAGATGTTTTGCTTTATTTTTAAATATTCGATACTCTTGCATCCTGTCAAGCATGGATTGGATGAGACCGGCAATCATCGGTTTAAGCCGAGCGTTCTAACGGATGCTTTAAAAACAAACAAACCGGAAAAAAAATACAAATATAAATAATCAAAAATAACAAAAACGTACCTTTAAAAGACTGAAAATATTTTTATTTTATTTTTTATATATATATTTTTTTTTCCTTTTTTTTTTTTTTGCAAAAGTTTGTTTTTTTTCCTTAAGAAAAGATGAAAGTTTTACTTTTTTTTTCACCATAAATTCTTAGGTGTAAGTACAAGATTTTTGAGGTTTTTTCAAGACTTTTTTTACAGTCAATTTTTTTTTGGGGGGGGGGGGCACAGAAATTATATATATATATATATATATATATATATATATATATATATATATATACTAGCAGCCCCGCCTGGCTTTGCTCGAACTCCATGTACTGTTCATAAGGTTATTTGCATATGTATATATTAAAAATGTGAATATGTAAAGTAATGCCTTTCTCTATAATAGTCTTCCTTAACTACCATAGAGAAAAGACAGACAGACATTTTCACTTTTATAGATAGATAGAAGATAGATAGATAGATTGGATGCAATATATAGTAATGATTCAAAAAGTATTAAAAAAAAGACTCATGCGCCACCATCGAGAATCAAAACCAAAACTTTCATCTCACGATTTACTTTGCCTCTGCCGTAAATGACTGGGCTATAAAAACATGTTTACTGCAGGGCTAAAAATTAAAACATGAACCAATATCAACTATGTTATGCATTCGTAATGGCGGTGTTCGATCTTCACCTGGCAAATTTCATTTTTTTTTTTTTTAATTTTCACACTTTTGCACCGATTTTTCTGGGCTAAAACCCAAATATAAAGTTTTGCATAGATTCAAATACCTTATATATGAAGTTTCATGTCTGTAGATCAAAAACTCTAGGAGGAGTTTGGTTAGCAAAATTTGTGCAACAAAAATATATACGTATACATAAATATATATGGAAACAATTTTGTGTTTCCTGTAAATATTTTACGCAAATATTATGCAAGGATAAATTATGTAGAATATCTGCATGAATATAATTACACGTAATAGTTAACTAAAGATGATCATCCCATAAGAAAACCGAAAAAACTAATAGGGAATTAATTGAAATAAATGTTTAAAAGAATATGCTAATTAGCTAGATCTTTTGCAGATGGATGCAATTGTACAACCCATATATAAGAAAATTGTAAAGAAAAACGAATTTATAGGAGTACAGATATATATATATATATATATATATATATATATATATATATATATATATATATATATATATATTTAAATATGTATGAATAAAAAATCAATACGAAAAATATATAAATGTTTATATCTTTTCTGTATTTATTTCCTGTGTGTTGACGTGTAGGAATACAAAAAGTCTTTTGAAAAAAAAACAAGAATGTTTCCTTCAAAAGCACATAATTTTCGACTGATCCTTCGATCTTCCTCAGAGTGAATGATAAAAAACATGAGTGTGCGGGCAGAGTTAGCAATAGGAGGGACACGGGTATAGCCATTAAGGTAAATATTTATTTGAATATGACCCTTCTCATTTTCGACTTGGAATGGTCAGAAACTAAGTCTTTCATAAAACTTTTGAATTGGACACCCACGCATCCCACGAACATACTCGTATATGTGAACATACATGTATATACACTCGCGCACTACCACACATGCTTCTTCACGTACCCATACATATACAGGATACGCACACTCACGTTTATGGACGTGTTTACATATACAGCTGGAGATTGATGAGCAGATTTAGATGATAAGCTAAGTGGGTTCGAACTTATAGACTTATTGTGGGTCTAGGTTGTCTGGATTGTCTGCACGTACGCACCCACCTACACACACTCACACACACACATTTATTTATTTTTTTAAAACGCTACTGTAGATTTCGTTAATTGATATACACAAACATATAATGTTGGAAAAAATAAATAAAATGAAGTGAAATAACTAAATAAACAGAATATTCTTTTGATCATCATTTACTTAATTTTTTCTATTCTTGTCGAAACATATTAAAATTTATTATTCGGATTGTTCTTTTTCTTTCTTCTTCCACACTCATGCATACTCCTATATGCACGTATATACTCATACATACATACATGCATGCATACATACATACAGTAAGTGCCAGGTATAGGGTGAAAGCATTTTAAAATTAGAAGCCATCACAAAAATTGGAAGCTCGATATGCCGGTTAGAGAAATCAGAGCTTAATAACATTTAATCTTGGAAATGAAACTGAAAGATGTATTGCAATGCTTAAACAAGGAGTTGAATAATAGTAAAAACAACAACAATAGCAATAATAGTAAAAATAATAATAATATATACTAGTGTTGGGACGATTCCTAATTTTTATACGATTCCGATTCCGATTCCAGGAAAATATTGATTAACGATTCCGATACCAAGTACGATTCCGATTCCGATTCCTAGGGAATTTATTGTTTTGAAATATACCAGGTAGTTTTATACTTATGGTCGGTAGTTCCCAAATATGTTCCCTAACTTTGGAAGAGATATTTTATGTCTACACCGTCGTGTTTTGGATTAAATAAAATTATTATATAGCAAACTAAACGGAAAAATTAGCAAAATTTATTCTAGAGAAAATTTATTTTACTTAATTGGAATACAGAAAAAAAAAAATTCAAAGAAAATAGAATTTATCCTTCAGAGAAAAAACAAATAAAATAGAATTTATATAACAGAACAAAAACAAGAAAATTAGAGAATAAATACACACGATTCATTATTTTGGTCCTCATAATTAACAGATTTAATGAATTAAATAAAAAAAATATAGCGGAAGAGAAAGAAAATATATACTAATTAAATATAAAAAAAGATAAATATTTAATTTAATAATTGGGTTTGTATTACTGTACACATAGATTCGAAAAAGTTGTCAAAAAACAAATATATAACAAACAAATATTATCAAAGGCAAGATAAGTTACTTTTCTACCAAACTGGATACATTTTTTTTGTTTTTATTCAATGTAACATGTTTATTCAGCTCGAAAAACATGCAGTGTTTACCGATGTATTGGAAAATTCAAAATGGCGCCCGACACTCTTTTTAACATGGTAAGTTCGGGAAAAGGTGTTATAAATAATAAACTAGACAAAATACTATTAAAAAAAAACACTGAATATATATCAAAATATGTCACGGTAACATATATTGAGCGAGTTTCTAGCAGTATTTTGTATAGTTTATTATTTATAACATCTTTTCCCAAACTTACCGTGTTAAAGAGAGTGTCGGGCGCCATTTTGAATTTTCCAATACATCGGTAAACACTGTATGGTTTTCGAGCTGAATAAACATGTTACATTGAATAAAACCTGAAAAATATATCCAGTTAGGTAGAAAAATAACTTATCTTGCCTTTGATAACATTTATTTGTTATATATTTGTTTTTTGACAACTTTTTCGAATCTATATGTACAGTAATACAAACCCAACTATAAGTCCTTAGTAAAATTCTATTTATAAATACTTTTTAAAATGAAATTATTTAATTAATCGTAAATATTATTTGGACATAAAAATTAACTGATTACAAAACCTTTTAAAAATATATATATTAATTTCTTTTTCGTTCGGCAAAAAACTGCGCAAAACACTTTTAATTTTTAATTTAAAATTCTAGAAAAAAGATTATATTATTCTGCTTTTAATATAATCAAATTCAGGGTTTTATCTTTCTAGAGAAAAAAAAATAATGGATTTTATTTCAATGAAATTAAAAAAAAAAAAAAAACTTGACTGAATTGAATTAATTACCCTTAAATTAACGAAAGGGTTATTTAATAACTTTAGGTTTGGAAGAGATAGGTATGGGGTCGATTTTTTTGAAACTTCAAAAGAAACCGACTACTGTCAAAACTTTGCGAAATAATACAACGTGATCAATTTCATTTTAGAGATATTTCTTTCAAAAGCCTTCTTTTAAAAAAAGAAAAAAAAAGTATATTGTTCTATTAAACCTTTTACTGTTTAAATAATTTGACTTTGCTCGTTTTATTTTAAGAAAATATAAGTTGAAAAAGCATTTTCATTCACTATTAGAAGATTTGTCAGTAAAAAAAAACAGTCGCCAAAAAGATAAGCGTTTTTTTTTTTAATTTTTACTCGCAATGTAGAGCCCTGCATACTTCTTTTCAAGTTAACTCTTTTGTAGTTTTGATTACAATAGATCTGAATGAATGAACCTTGAAGGGAGGGGCACTAAGCATTGCCCTGTTAATAATGAATTTCTTTGGTTTCTTTTTATTTCTCTCTTGCGGTTAGAAATATCAGGAATTTTTTTTCTTTTTTTCAACATCAGACTAAAAGAATCGTAATGAAGGAATCGGAAAATTAAGGTATTTTTTAACGATGCGATTCCGATTCCGATACCTCCCAAAATACACGATTCTTACGATTAACGATTCCGATTCCGATTAATCGTCCCACCACTAATATATACATTAGTGATAATAACAATAATAGTCATAATAACGATGATGATGATAATAATAATAATAGCAATAATAGGAATAATAATAATAGTGATAATGATAGTGATAATAATCATAATAATAATAGTAGTAGTAATAATAATAATAACAATGGTGATAATAGGAAGAAGAAGAATAATAGTGATAATAATAATGATAATAATCATAGTAATAATAGTAGTAATAATAATAACAACAGTACTGATAATAATGATGTTAATAACTATTATGGTAATAATAATAATAATAATAAACTCAATCCTGTATATCTTCATAGAGGGGTTCTATAATATATAGGTTTTGTGAGGGGAAATTGTGGGGGGGGGCACCCGAGTCTACACCTGTGCATTTGTGTGCGCACGTATACGTGCTGAGAAAATGGACTTAAATATATGTCGGAAATTAAAATGTGTGGAATCTGAAAAAATAAAATGGAGTAAAAGCACGTATGTAAACAAAAACTAACTTCTAGTGGTGGTGCTAAGCCGTTCTTCCACCGTGCATACTCACTCTGCCCTGTGCCCTGTAGAGAAATGTCTTTGGTGGGTTTCTATTTTTTATGACAAAAGTACTCATTTAGCGGTCCCAAATCTTTATTGAGACTGAAGATGTGTGTATTAAGTCTTAGAATGAGTTTCTTTTCATGTTGTCTTCTTTGTCTCTTTGTCCGAAAGTTGGAGGCTGTAAATACACATTGCATGTTGTCTATGCTGTGGTCTGAGAGGGTGTAGTGCATTGCTATTGTGTGATGTGTGGATTTGTCCCTAATTGTTTGTTTGTAGTTGTTGAAATATAAGCAGAACTCTCGGCCTGTTTCCCCCACATAATTATCCTTTGTGCATCTGGTGCAATGTATTATGTAAACTATATTGGGACCATCGCAGGTGAGCAGAGGGAGTTTAAATTGAGTGTTTGTGCTTGGGGGTGTAAATGTGTCGCTAGTATTAATGTGTTTGCACACTTTGCCCTGGGTTTGTTGCATAATTTGTTTCCTAGTCTGCGGAAGTGTTGTGTATTTTTGTAGATGTTAGAAGTGACCTTAGATTTGGGGGCTGTCTTCTTGCACTGAGTAGAAGCATGTTGTATATTGTGTTGAGGGTGGGGTCATGCTGCAGCTGTCTGAATACTTGTTTAAGGGGTTTGTGGAGTTTGTGTTATTGTTGTAATAAAATACTATTGGTATTTTTGGGGATGATGTGTTACGTTTATATGTGAGTAAATTTATTCTGCTTATATGTTCTGCTTTCCTAATTGATTCTTTAATTATTCTAAGGGGGTAATTCCTATGAAGAAAGTAGTTGGTCAGAATTCCTACTTGTTTTTCGTACTCGATCAGGTCTGATCTGGGCAGATTCGTTTGACATGTAGGCACTGGCTGTATATAATAGATTTTTTTATGTTGATAGGGTGGCAACTATTAAAATTAAGGTAACCATGGCCATTGGTGGGTTTGGTGTAGAGTGATGTGGTGATGTGATTGTTTGTGATGTTTACTAAAACGTCTAAAAATGGGATTTGTGTGGTGGACTGTTCTATCGTGAATTTTATGCTGTTGTGACAGCTGTTTATATGTTGATAGAAGTCTATCAATGCCTCTTCGCCATGCGGTCAAATGAAAAAGATGTCATCTATGTACCTATGTGTATGTGTAGTGGTTTTAAGTGGTAAGTGTGAATGTATTTCTGTTCAAATATGTACATGTATATGTTGGCATAACTGGGATCCATTTTGGTTCCCATGGCTGTGCCTTTAATTTGTAGGTAGTGTTGGTTGTTGAATGTGAAGTTGTGTGTTAAGATGAATTGTATAATGTTGCATATGTCGTTGATGTTCGTGTCTTGTAGATTTTGAGTGTGTAAGAAGTTCTTGCATGCAGATATACCTTCCTCATTTTTTCCTGTACTTTCAGCTAACAATTTACACTTTTTGTAAACATATTTTTACGTATTTTCTTTAATATATATATATATATATATATATATATATATATATATAAAGAAAATACATAAAAAATGTTTACACAAAGCATAAATTGTTAGATGAAAGTACAGGAAAAAATGAGGAAGGAATATCAACACACAATTTTTTTTAAGCAAACATTTGTGTTTACAATTGTTGCACCTCATTTTTTTAGACAGCAATATGAAATTGTCTGCATCAGCATTTTCATTTCTTTTTCTAACATACATAGATTTATTTCCTTGCCTGTCATTTTTCTGTTTGGCGAGTTTGAAAATATATTTGTTTGTCAGCTTTTTTTTTTGGAGGGGGGGGGGGTTTAGTCGCTTTCTTCCAATTCGAATGTGGTTCTGCTTCCATTTAGATAGCACTTTTTCATTGGCTAATCAAACTCCCAGAAATTGAATTACAAATAAAATAAAATAAATAAATAATAAATAAGGAACTAATCAGAAATTAAAAAGTCACCTCCCCTCTTAACATCGCCTTAAAAATTACCAAAACATAACAGAAAAAAAATAAATAAAAAAGTAAATAAATAAAATAAAAAGTCGAGTTAGCGTTTCAACATTTGTACAACGCTTGGCTAACTCCAATGATTGCCAGTCTCGCCTGATGCATGCTGATGGGGATTTATGAGAATTTGGCTCAAATTATGCAAGAGTACTGGAATCTTTTACTTCGGTCGACTGTTGAACGGCCATCGACGGCAAAGAGGGAGGAGATAGAGTAAAGGAAATGTGTAAGTGTGCTCCGATATAATAGCGCATTCCCTTCGCATATTTTTAAAGGTAGCCATTTCGGACACCCATAAATAAACAATTTTTACTATTGTTAGAACCTCACCTGGTGGAGAAGATATCACGTACTTATTTTTTTTTTATGTGATTACATTTACATGTTTTTATCTGTCCTTTTATTTTTGAAATTGTTGTGTGTGTGTGTGTGTGTGTGTGTGTGTGGCGAGGGGACGGGGGTATCAACGTTACCCACGATGAAAATGATTAATATTTTTAGTACAGTAGGTGTGTTCAAAACGGAACTTTATGTCGACCCGTAGTATATACATATTTATATATAGATTAGATTGCTTACATTTTGGTGAATTGGCAGCTTTTGGATTATCATGTAAATAAAAAGGTGATTGCTTATTGATCAACAAAAGTCACATGTCCTTCCACTCTTTGTATTAATCCTACCCCAGATTAATCCAGAATTAGTTGGATGAACTTATATTTATTCTCTTTTCCAACTTCTTAACATCTTTGTTTTTATTTGATGGTGATTCTTCATTAATTCCATCGTTTAAAAATAATTTAATGTCTTTTTGAAATTGTTCCTTTTGGCTCCTCCTCCTCCTCCTCATAATCTTATTGGAACTAAAGTTTTACAAAATATTTACAGGACATATTAAATGTTTAACTTTTGTGGAGTTTCTTTTTTTGTTTTGTTTTTGAAAGTGATAACAATGGCTATAATGGAGTATGATGTTGTATCAATAAATGTAACAGCTGTTAAATGTTTGTTAAATTATAATGATGAATGGACGGATAAACATATTTTCCTGAATTTGCTTCCAATCTTGTAATTATCTAAACATGAATCTTATAACAATGCTGCACACACAATTTGATGATAAAAAGGCATTGCTGCATTCTTTTATTTCCCTGACATTCATGCCTTGAAAATATATGATTTCCAAATTACAAAATTATTATTTTTTGTATTTATGAGGAAAATACACTGCAAAAAACTTCTCTTTTTATGATCAAATATTATATTTGTGAATTTTTGGGATGAAGATTAATAATTTGTATTATTTGGAAGAATGGTCGAAATGTTGTGAGAATAATATACAAGATGAGAACAGTAGTCTGAATAATCCCAAATAATTAAACATCTAAAATATAAAACATATTTTTTTATATCAACATAAAAATATAATGAAATCATTGTGTACACTGCTTAAATGCACTACAATTCATCAAAAATGTTTGTAGAAGGACATTAGTTGTAGCTTGGGTGAATTTCAAAAACAATGACGGTTTTAAAGAATGCAATGCCTTAGCAATACAGGCAGTTTGTTTCATGTTTCAACAATTCTGAGCATGAAAATGTTTCCAAAATAAGTCGTGTGAGTTATGCTGTTTTTTAACTTTGTATTCAACTGTATCATTGGAAAATATCCACATGTTCCATTAATCCATTAAATGGCACCTGAACCTTTTATCTCATTTTAACCTTTTTCTCTTGATTTTACTAAATGTATTACTATGAGTGCTTCAATTTATTTGCCATACATAAATCCATCAGAGTTGCTAATCAATCATGATTTTAATCTTTCAGTCTCAGTTGTTTTAATTTTAAATTATCTAAGCAGGTAGGTGAATTTAACCATTAAAAGATTAACTATGTAGAAGTTAACAAAGAAACACAACAATGTTGTGTTAATTATTTTGTCAGCTGGAAGCTACAAGTGCTTTTCATTTAGACGCTTTCAGCCTTCTATTTAAAATACCTCATTTCCTAAATTGAGTGATGGCTTTACTGTCCGTGTACTGTGGCATTGAAAGGTTTTCTATAGACATTACTGTTTTCCAATGCCGACAAGGATAGATTTATTTTAAATATCAAGAAGAGCCTATTTCTAAAGTTTGCCGTTTCGAATTTTTCTACCATTTCCATGTTAAATGAATAATCTGGTTATAATTCATAGATAATATTAAAAAAAAAGAATCCTGAAGATAAAATTCAAAAGTATTTGAATGTGAAAAATATCTAAAAAAAATTTTATTACTTGAAAATTTAAAAGCTTAATATTTTGTGTGTTGTATTTATTTGATTTAATTTTTACATTTCTTGATTTTTCAAAATTCGATAAAATTTGGTACTCTTATGCAAAATTGCTGATATTTTTTTTTTATATTCAGAGAATATGTATGTATAAAAATTCTCTATATTGCAAGCCTTAGTCATTAGAATGGACAAATTTCCAAAAAAAAATTTCTCAATTTTCCAAAAATATACAATTTCCAGGTTGCTGCTAATTTGTTTTAAAATTTTAAAAAATTTCTTTATAATTTTAAATTAATTTACAAGTAAACAAAAAAGTAATTTAAACTAAAATTTAATGTATTTGTGAAATGTATAATTATTCACAATAATGAAAAATTAGTTTTGTTTTAAAAAATGGTTTATTTTCAGTTTACTGAAACTAAAGACTGATTCTTAAAATCATAATTATAACTTGTCACTTCAACAAGTCAAAATCTTTACTAAACCATCAGTTGTAATTGAAAATATAAAGAAAATGTTGATACTTTGCAATGTGAGGTAAACATTTTCTAATAATTAAACATTTAAATTATTGTGGAAGTTTTTCATATATTTTTATAAATATTGAATTTTTAGCAAGAGCATAAATTAGAACTTTAATTTTCATCAAAAAATGTATATTCAATTTTTAAATTAAAAATTTTTATTGCTTGATGTCAATGAAATTTTAATTTTTAAATTTATTCTGTATATTTATCTTGTTTTCAGATTTACTTAAGATTATCATTCAAAAATTTATATTTTTAAAAATGTCATACCTAAACAAATTGTCTGGCATTTAAAATTTCAATATCTAGTTGTTATTTTTGTTCATTTTATTTCATGCATCAAAATAAAAGAAATGGAAATTTATTTAACACTATTCATATAATTTTATGATTTAACACAGGATTCTTAATATTTATTTAGAAAATGAAAAAGGCTGCAGAACTTTAGAACTGCATATATTTTTTTTCTTTTTAAAGCTAATAATTATTGTATCTGTTTCTATAATTTTTTTTTTTTTTTTTTTTTGTAAGTAAAAAGATTTTAGAAATTCATTTTTTAATTTTTCTTATCTCTTGTAATATTTACGTTATGTGGAATCTGGAATATTTTCCGATTTGAAAAAGCAGAAAAGTTAAAAGAAGATTTTTATTACAATTTATAAGTGTCTTCTAAAATATTTATTTCAGTTTTTTTTTCAAGCTTTATAAATACTCCTATAAAGTGAAAAGTTCAAAAAAATAATTAAATAAAAATTTCATTAAATCCTAGTTATTTTTTTTAAAGCTTTTTAATTGATATATCTTCTTTTTCGTAATCCACTTGTGTTATTCTTACCATACAACATTAGATGCAACTCTATTACTGCAGGCTCTATTAAGGAATAAAAATGGCAGCCTATTGTGTAGTTTGGCATGGTGACATTTAGGATTTATTTTTCTTTAGGCCTCAGTTTCACATAATTGTTTTGTATGAAAAAGAAATACTTTAATTTCTAAAAAAAATTAACAGTTTCGTTTAAAATAAAATTAAGAAACATTTCCATGACTCTTTTTTTTTTAATTATGAAACAAAGCAAAATGCAATTACAAATATTTCTTTCAAAATGTTTGTACTAAATAAATCCATGTCCATTTTTGCTTTCTTGTAATGGGTAATGATTGAAGGTAAAATGTTTTAAATATTCCTTTCAAAATCTGTTTCTATTCCTTCTGAACATATAAACCTACTTATCTGGTTTCATCCTCCCATCTTAATGAAGGTCTTCCCCATTATCTATGCAGCTATTATTCAGCAACTGCTTGTGTGCATTGATTCTCTGTGTGACCTGTTCAGCTCATCATCATTTCTTCTACTCTGCAACTACATCTTTCCACCCGTTTTTTTCTGAATCTGATCTCTTTGACCATTTCATGCTCTTTTTTTGGTGCTAATTCCTTCCTCTTTGTTATGAGCCCAGGTTTCACTTATATACATCGTTATATAACTTTTATACTTCACAGTTAACTCTTGCATATTGCTTTTTGATCTCATCTTGATACTTGAGTACTTAAGTAGTTTCTATGCCTTGGCCAGGCTCATTAGTAAATATCACTACAATAGCAGTGAAAAGATCAACACAAATAGTCTGTCCAAGTTCAATATTAGTTAATCTTTTAACAAGCAATCTTTATATCTTTATCTCGTATGTTAAGCATATAAAATGATATACTTGGTCTGATTTATAGATCATTTGATCTGTTTTCAACTTGTATTACAGTTTTCTTTATTTATTCTATTTTATTTATTTACTTTTTAGGGTTTGTTATTTCAATCCATTCTTCCAAAGAGGAGATATTTTTTAATGCTTTTCTTATCTTGGTAACCAATTCATAATCTATTTCTATCTACAACCTGTATAACTAAACTTCTGTTTAGTCTTTAAAAAGTATTTTATGCTTTTAAATATACTACCAGAAAGGTGTATTTAGAAATAGATAAATGAAACAAAAATATTTCTTTTTATTGTTAATTCATTCTAGTCCAGACCATCTAACACTTAAGACAAGATTTCCAGTTGGTTAACAAATATCTTTTTAACTGATCACACTTCAATCTCCTTGGCTAATAAAGATTCTAAAAGGTAATACTATCGAGAAAATTTATTTCATAAATTACATTTGGATTATAAGTTTGTGAATATACGGTTAAAAGTAAAATTTGAATTTTATTAAGAACAATTTTTTTACTATTATTAATTTTAAAAATAACTAAAACAGTAGTTTAAACTATTTTAATTTCTTAAACCAAATTAGCTAGTTAGTTTTTATATTTTGTAAATGTTTGTTAATCTTTTTAAGGATTTCATTTTCATAGTGACAGTTTTGTTTCTTTTTTTAAGTTTATATGAAAAACGTGTTAGAAAACAATAATTTCTTGAAGTAAAAATTGTTTTGTCTGAAATAAATTTGATGGATTAGGATTTCCTTGCTGAAACTTGTTAAGCTAATGAGAGGGAAATGTTATCAGCTAAAAAAAACTTTTGAGTAACTGGAAATCTTGTCTCTAGTAGAATCTCCCAAATCTTAAATGTCTCTGCTGGTTATAAGTTTGGCCTTGATTTAAATAGATTTTTTGTTGTTGTTGTTATGACCCTTGCCCCCCTCCCCTCTTCAAAACGAAATAAGTCATAATTGCTTTCAACTGTCAAAATATGTTTCTCATTTAACTTTCAACTTTCTGGTGTCAACGCAATCTTTCCTGTATCATATTACAATACTGTTTTGTTTTATTATTTTCAGGATTCATCTGTTAGTGATCTATGCTAGGATAGAGTAGCTTTTGGTTTGGCCTTCAAATTAAAAACTTCTGAAATGTAAAAATTAGAATTGAATAAATTAGTAACATATATACTATGGTAACTTCTAGCCGTTCCAATAGAATAATTAATATACTATTATATTATTAAAATGATGTTAATATATAGATTATTCTTCTATACCCTTATCCAGCAATTAGTGCTTTGGTTTAAAAATATGATGACTTTAGTAGAACGATCTTGAAATCTGTGATTATCCAAAGTATTTAATGGCCAATGGGTATTACTACATAGAGACACAGTTCGTTTTGTTCATTGATTTACATTGAGTGTATTGCAGTTGGCTAAATTTAAATGCCTAACTCTGAGAAATTAATATTTTGTGTGTTAATGTATAATGACAAAAATATTCATATATGTCTGCTATTTTGAAACGTATAAATCAAGAATTTCAGAAAGTTAACTGTACTTTTGCAATAGTAAGTTTCAGTTCTAAGGAAAAACATCTTTTTTCTTTTTTTCTCATATAAACCGAATTAAAGATATTATTAGATCAATTGCTATGCGCTTTTGATTATTCTTGAAAAAATCTGAAATGGTTTTGTTTTCCAACATGGCCTCTTGTGATTAAAACAGGATTAAATATTTAGAATTTACATAAAAATGAAATATTTCGCTATAACCTAAATTGTATTTCTGCCATTAAAAGAAATATTCAAACTTTTCTCTTAATTGTCTATTATTAAATGCTAATTTGTTTTAATATGTTAATTTCCTGATGTTTAGATTGGATATTATTGATTTCTTTTATCCACTTATTTCTATCGGAATCATTTCCATACATTAGTTACAGTTTTTGGCCATTGTTTTGATTACAATCTTAATTGCTTTATAGAAATTAAAAAAAATCCCTTTGATTTCTTTGTATAATTTTATCAAATTCATTTTCATTGCAATTTTAGATAAAATTGTAATGCACAGTCTTGTTTATAAGTTTATGGACAGATTTTTAAAAAAGATGTTGCTTACTGCTTTGATATAAAAAAAAATGCACAAATTCAAATGAATATATTCAGGAACATATGTATTACACTTCAGTATTTATATAGTATTATGCTTGTCATTTCCTTAGTTCATAGGTTATGCTTTGAAAAAGGCTAAAGACAATTTTTGAAAGCCAACCTGCTTTAAAAAGGGCCAACTTTGCAAAATTTGGCTTTAAAAAGGCCAATCTGGCAACTCTGGACAAGAATATGAGAGTAACCTACCTTTGATGTAGCCTTGTTTTTGGATATTGTAATAATAATAATAATATATGATCATTGTTGTAATAGTGCGAGAAAGCAACTCGTAATAATTTCAACATGTAGTGGTTCTTTAGGTGTGCCAGAAACCGACCTTACGAATGCGTGAAAAAATATTGAATAATTTGACCTCATTTCTTTCCAAGCTTATAACTACTTGAAAAATGTAATTCAAAGCCTTTTTTTTTTTAATTAAAGGAGCAAAGACCAAATTTTTAAAAAATAACAAGTTTAATAGCAAATTATGCAATATTTGTTTTTTAAATCGGTTTTCTTTAAAAAGATTTGAAGAAAATAAACAAAATTTAACTTATGTCGATTATAAAAAATCGATATAAATTCTAAAATATCACTTACCTATAAAAATTACTAATCAATGTGTAGTTCCATTCTTCATTGTTAAGAATTTATCCATATTTATATTTTAAAATCCATTTATTTTTTAAATAAAAGAATTTTTTAAACGCCTATTTGAAAAACGTGCCATGACAAAAGTATTTTACGTTTTTATCCAAAACCGGAAGTAGTTTTTTTTTACTGTTTTGAACTACAGATGGACATGAGTGAAGTAAAAACCGCACTTCACATTAGTTGTCTAGCCGTGTCCGTGAAGAATATGTGTTCCCATAGTTTAAAAATAGTCAAATTTTACTTATAAGATTTTGCCTGTAAAAAAAAAAAAAAAGACACTCATGGAATTTTTTTTTTCTTTTCTCAAAGAAATACATAAAGTTTTGATTTATTATATTTTCATTCTTTTTTGTCGAATGAAATTATTTTTTTAAATATCTAAAAAAAGAAAACATTGAATAAAATAGAAAAAATTGTCGTCATTGGCCATTGCTTACTGGACAATATAAGCAGAACATAGACTTCCAATTAAAAAAAAAAAATCAATGTGGTTTTAAAAAAAAAAGGGTTTTACACTTTGGACTTTACAGGTAAATTTCCAAAAAACACTTTTTTTTTGTTTGTTTTAATTTGCAATATATTTTTATTGAACTTTTATCTTCAATTTGTGATATATAAAACTTTGGTACATAAATTAATTATTAAAATTTTAATAGACATTTCAAAATGGGGAGTGGTGAATTTACAAAAAAATATTTGTCTAAAATATTATATTCGGTTTATTAGAAAGAGCATAAAATTTCACATTGACCCTGAAAATATAAAAAATTAACCAATAGAAAAATTTGGATAGATTTTTAAAGTTTAAAAATTGAAAAAAAATTAACTCGTAAAATTCAATTGATTTCATTACGTAAAAAATGGCTGCAATGCACTTTGTAAACACTGTTTTTTAAAAAAAAAAATAAATAATATTTCTGTTATTTTTTTTAAACAACTTTGATAGTTTATTTTGGAAGTATATTCCATAAAGAAAATAAGCAACCCATTTTTAAAAGAGAAATTACGAGTTTTTTTATATTTTATTCACAGTTTCGTGTTAGGGGTGTCAAAAATTCCCCCAAAATTCTGATACACCTAGTGGTTCTTCACTGAAAAAAGAAGTTTGTGAAGTGTTAATAAAAAAGGGAACACAAAAGAAATAGGGGGAAAAATATTGTCTGTCAAGAGGTGCTAGACTGAAGGAGTAAATTTAGTATTGTCTCTTACAATGTGATTTTATTATTTTATTGAACTATGTAACATAATATTACTTTCTGGGTATTTATTATTACTACTGATTTATCTCATTTGGGTCAGTTCTGTATTTTAAATATAATGAACATTATTTTCATAGACTCATATTTTTAGAAACTCATATATACTCTGATATGTTTTTTCCATCTAAAAAACTAAGAAATATATCTGCTTTATCAAAATATACAGTGCTAGCAAAAAGAAAGTCCACGCTTGTAATGTTTTCAAAAACTGCAAATTTAAGGTAACTGTTTAATAAACCTATACCTCATTTGATTTGCCTTTTATTCCTCTATAATTTTACCTTTTCATATTTAACTTTTAATTGAAATATTCTAGTGTTCATGTCAATTTAAAAAAATAACTTCAAATTAAGGAGGCAAAAAGAAAGTCCACAGCAACAAATTCGCTTAAGACCAGCTTAAATTATCACCCTTAAATCAGTTTAAAATATCCACCAACAGGCAACAAAGCATATCTAATCGTAATTGTTGTTTTCCACGTAACATTTAGTCCATATGCTACGACTTTCTCTTAGTGATCATCAGGAGCTCATTAATCTTCACCTTTCTGGTTTATCCAATCGACAAATCGGACGCAGATTGAAATGTGATGAGAAAACTCCCCAAATCCAACAAAGTGCAATCTTGTTAAAAAGTGCTCTCTTTCTACTGTCAAAAACAGATTAAAGGAATTTAATTTGCAAGGATATGGTGCAAGTTGCAAGCCAATGATTTCTGTAAAGAACAGAAAGTGCCGTCTGGATTTCGTCAGATGCAATGAAGATCATGACTCTTCATATTGATCAAAAGTGCTTTTTAGCGATGAAATAAGTTCAATAGGCTAGACAGTGATGGTAGGCAGTACATCCGTCGGAGGAAAGATGAAGAATTTAATCCTAGGTGCTCAGTTTTCAACGCTGCAAGGTGGTGGAGGTTCAGTTTTGGTGTGGGGCATTATTAGTACCAATGGTCTAGAGCCTATATTTCGCTTGCAAGGTCAAATTAATTCAACCAAATACATTAATATGTTGACTGAGCATTTTCTACCCTACTTTGGTCGGAATTTGGATAATAATCTCATCTTCATGCAGGATAATGCTCCCATTCACACAGCTGGCAATATCAAGAGGTTCCTGGAAGAGCATGATATTCCGTGTTTGGATTAATATACACATCTCCAGACCGCAATTCTATTGGAAGCGTATTGCATTACAACAAGCGACAGCTATGCAATGATAAAATTTTAAATTTGGAAGAAATTGGACAAAACTTTTTAAAAAGTGGGATACCTTTTCCCCGGAGTATTGCTGCAGTCTAATTCAAGGAATTCCCAAAAGATTGCAGCCTGTCAAATTGCAGAAGGGCTATGCTACTAAATATTAACTAGTTCATTGTATTCCTGTTGTATTTATGTTGCATTAATGTCCTAAAGTTACATTTAATAACAATTTTCCATTGTGCAGACTTTCTTTTTGCCTCCTCAATTTGAAATTATATTTTTAAACTGATGTAAACACTAGAATATTTCAATTAAAAGTCAAATATGAACAGAGGAATAAAAGGTCAATCAAATGAGGTATAGTTTGTTTAAATAGTTACATTGAATTTAGCTTAAATTTGCAGTTTTTGAAAACATTACAAGTGCAGACTTTCTTTTTGCCGCATGGGCATTTGTTGATTAAATATATTACTTATTCCATGAAATTTCCACAGGTCCTGTTAGTTGTCAATTATTATTTGAGCACACTTTGCTTGATAGGAAGAATGATGTTTGCTTTGTAATTAGACATAACTTGAACAAGATCCTAACAACTCTCCATTCTACATTTTTCAGGGATAACAAGCAGAAGAAAGATTTTTGCTGATATCATTTGATTTTTTCCCCTGATCTAATTATTAAGTCCTATTTATCTTATTATTTAATCACTATTTATTTATTTACACATTGGTTTTTTTTTTTTTTCGTAATGAAAATGATAGTTGTATAAAAAACAACACTGAAATGAGTTAAAACAATCAGATTTTTTTTTTTTTATTATATTGAATCAGTTGCCAGAGTAAGAGTAAAGGGTTTTAAAAGAAAGATTATACACACTTTTTAAAACTTTTCTACTTGGTTATCCATGTTTCTAGGCAATGCCAAGTAGCTCTGCTAGTTTAAAATAGTTCTTTTTACCCTTGGTTTGAGTTAAAAACTTGATCATAACACTAAATAAAGATATAAAATCAATCACTTGACCAATATAGAAAGTGGAATTCAAATATAGAGAAATCCATTGTTCTTAGTGCTTATAATTGAATATTGCTGGAAATGGTTCTTTGTGAGATCTACTTGAATACTCCTTGACATTTTCTTTTTTCAGTTGCTTTAGGGTGGACATGTCTTGCCTGGATTTAGGTAGTTAGAGAGAGCAGCCTTTAGTTTTGTTTCCACTTACATTGACTTTTACTCCCAAGACAACTTAAATATGTTCATTGCTCTTTCCAAGCCACCAACTGATACTTGTGACATATCGTTATAGGATCCTCATATTTGAAGACAATGAACAAGACATCCATTTACATTTTTTCAATCCTTCTCTTTCTCAGTCAGCACATCTAAATACGAATTATCATCCATTTTTCTTCACCCTCTTTTTTACTGATTTACCCCCCCCCATTACTTCTCCACTAACATCTGAAATATTAGGTTGGTGCAAAAATAATGTTGTTTTTTAGCATTCAACTTGAAAAATCATTACTCCTTTCATAATAAACTCTATTAATCGAAATAATAACCATTAGAATCAGCACATTTTTGCCAATGAGAAACAAGTTCATTCATCCCATTAGCACTATGCTAATCTGGAGTTCTGGAAGCGATGAAGTTATTGAAGGCTGATTCGGCATCATCTTGGTTTTTGAAGCATTTTTCGAGCAGGAAGTTGTCGAGATGCTTGAAAACGTGATAATCGATGGGCGAGAGGTCCAATGAATATGGCAGATGAGGCAGAGTCTTGTAGCCCAATTCATTCAGCTTCTGCAAGGTCAGTTGAGAAACTTGCTGAAAGCGTTTTCATGGAGCAGAATTGGTCCTTCATATTGACCAATCTCAGGCATATACGTTGGAGCTTCTGGTGCATTTTGTCAATTTGTCGGCAGTACTTCTCTGCCGTAATCATTTCGCCCGGATTCAAGAAGCTGTGATGGATGAGACCGGCCCCAGACCACCAAACAGTTACCATAACCTTTTTTTAGTGCAATTTCAGCTTCAGGAAGTGTTGTTGTGAAGCTTCTCCAGCATTCAACCACTGTGCCGAACATCGCTAGATCCACTTCTCATCACACGTCACAATCCGCTTGAGAAATGGGTTTTTGTTGCACAGATGGAGTGTAGAAGACACTTGGAAATGACGATTTTTAAATTTTTTTTGTATTCATGCAGCATCCATTTATCTAACGTTTTTGACTTTCGTAATTGCTTTAAATGGTAAACAACTGTTGAGTGGTCGACCTCGAGTTCAACAGCAACTTCTCGTGTGGTTTTGTGAGGATTGGTTCCAATTAAGGCTTTCAAATGATTGTTATAAACCACAGTCAGCCGGCCACAACTGTCTTCATCTTTAAGGCTCTCGTCAGCATTGTGAAATTTCTTGAACCACCATTGTGGCACACATTCATTAGTGGTTCCTGGGCCAAACACATCATTGATATCATGAGTTATCTCGGCAGTTTTTCAGCCTAGTTTGAACTGGAACAAGAAAATCATGCGAATTTGAATTTTGTCCATGCTGTCAAAAAGCCTGCAAAAAATGAATGAAGAGATTGAGAACGGCAATGAATAACACGATTCAATAGAGCAAAAAACATGCTTCAAAATGATATATAACATGGCTATATATATATCAATGAATTAATTCAGAAATCTATATATATAAAAGGCAAAACGCACGCAAAAGATTTTGTATGTCCAAGAAAGACTTGTTATCGCTTTGAAGTGTTTATATACCCCCTAGATAATAATATCTACGATTTGTGAATGCGCATTGCGTCTAGATTTATTTACAGCAACTTTTACAAAATTATTGCTCTTTTGGCTTCTTACATGTTGATTTGACTTTTTCGTATAAAAGCAAAACTGATGTGAAACTAATGAGCAGTTCTCGGAAAACCTGGAAAAGATGTCCAGAAAGTGATGGACGTTATGTCAATGTCGGTTTTCACTGTCATATCAGACAATTGCTTTCATTTGGACACTCCCCTAATAAATGGGGGAGCTGGTTTTCTCCAACACGTTGGGGAAACAAAACCAGACAAAGTTGAGTAAAAAAAAAAAACAAACTCAAAAGAACTATCCCGCAGTAAAATTAAGTGCGGATTTGACCTCATTAAACACTCACTTTAAAACTGTCTCGTAGTTGCAGAATAGCGTGATGTTCACTTTTTAATAGCTAAATTTAATGTTTTACATTCCGTCGCCGTAGCACAGACGTATGTCATCAGCCTATTGGCCTCAAGGCTCTGGATTCGAGCATACCTGCCACCAACCTCCTTTTTTTTTCTTTTACACCTACAAAAGATTTTTTTTCCGTTTTTAAAATCGCTATTTTTTTACTTTATTTTTTTTAAGAAATTTAACATTGTTTTTTAATATTTAAACAGGGTTAAGTTTCCTCTTTGTTCTGCTTTACCCCCCTCCCCCCAAATACATACACCTACAAACACTCGGGCAACGCCGGGTACCCCCGCTAGTCTATATATATATAAAAGGTAAAATGTGTGTGCACATTTTATGTATGTCCAGCAAAGGCTTTTTTCGCCGGGCTTCTCGGGGGGGGGGGGGGGGTTATTATGTCTTACGACTCGTGCCAGGAATGTCCAGAAAGCAATCAGCTTTTGATCAATGTGAGGTGGGGGGGAAACCCCTTATATCAGACAATTGCTATTCAATTGAACAATTCCCTTTATATGGGGAGCTGGTTTTCCCCCCGAACATCTTGGGAAAACAAAACCAGCCAAAGTTGGGTAAACAGACCCCAAAAAAACTGCCTCGCAGTGAAACTTAACTGCTGTATTTCCTTTTTACCTCATTAAATACGTGCACATGTCAATTCAATTTTTAATGCTTAAATAAATTCAAACATCTTTCTGTTAATCTCCCTTGCTGGCCTAGCGGGTAACGTGTCAGGTTTTTTTCACACTTTATTTTCCACCTTCGCCTCAAGGCTTCTGGTTCGATCCTACCTACCTACCAAAACTTTTCTTTTTCATCTACCCCCCCCCAACACATACACACCTACAAACACCCGAGCAACGCTGGGCACTCCCGCTAGTCATATATAAAAGTAAAATATGTGAAAAAACGATATTGTTTTTGCACCAACTTAATAGAAATTTAAAAACTTTATTTAAAAAAGACTGTTGATTTTTTTTTTGCTTTAGAAAAATATTGAATAAATATATAGATTCATCTATAAAAAAGGGTATCTAAATTCGTGGAAACGTATTGCGTATACCAAATGAATATATTTGGGAAGATTTTTTTTTTTGTTATTCCAAATGAAATATTTTCTTAAAAGAAATGGTATAATGTTATGTTATGTTATAAAAGATTAATAAAGTTTATTTTTTATGTATGCAAAAATTTGTCGTAAAGTTTGAATAAACAAAGACATGTACTTGGGGAATATCATGTAATGGATACAGTGTTTTTATGATGTTTGATTAAGTATGTGAGAAATGTCAATAATAAACAACTTTTCGTTAAATATATTTTTAAAAAAATTATTATAAATTATGTATAAAATTTATTTTTTATGCAAGTAAAAGTGTGTTGGAAAGTTCAAATTAAGTTTATAATGTAATTGCAGAAAAAACACCTCATTTTTTTTTGTTTTTTTTTTTAAATTAAACTGACTTTAATTTCAAAATTTCGATATTGGCGTTTACCTAACTGTAATCGTAAAAGTTAGGTAAACGTTCATAAACATGAGGAAAAACAGTTCATAAATCTAATAAAAAAAAGTCTTTTAAATTCAAATAAAGACTGTTTAAACAAAACTTATTTTAAAAAAAAAAGGTTCATTGTACACAGTTTTGATCATGCATAGCTAAAAATGTCGGGCGTCACTTCTGCCAAATGGCTTTGTAAACAAAGGAAGGCGAATCTTTGATTAATGAATTTGTTACAATTTTACGGTAATCGTTTAATTAAAAAAGTCAGTTTTAAAAAAATGCAAAAATGTTATAAAATATTAAATAAAAGAGAAGTTCAAAATTAAAAATAATATTTCTTGTGTGCGTGTTGCCATAGCAACATGGCGGTTCATTTGGCGTAAGATTTGGATGTTAATGGAAAGTTTCGTAGATGCAATGTCTTTTGGGGGTAATTTCGTATAATTTTATTTTTGTAAATAGTCACTTAGAAAAAAATTAACACCCCCAAGATTAACAATAAATTATTGTCTTTCATTTGATGCTGAAATTAAGATAATAGGAATCATCGTTAATGAGGAATTTTGATTATTAGATTAGCCAATCAAATGTCCACACACATTTTTGCTTTTATAGATATATAGATTATCTTTTAAAGGGTATAAATAGTTGAGTATCAGCTCTCTTGTCATAAGACCAACCTCTCAGAAATTATCTCATTTTTAAAGATGAATAAAGCCTGATTAACTGGTTTTCATTCATTTTCCGTGTTCGAGTTATTGCAATTTATTCATCTAGAATTTAATCCAAAATGGACCAATTTCGGAAGCCTTCAGCACCGAATTTCACAGACCATTGGACACACTGGCTGTGTACATTCAACAACTTCCTGAAATCAATCGTCTGTTCACCAACTAGCAAACTAGACTTTCTTACCAATTACATCTCCCATCCAGTGCACAAATTAATAAGAAATTGTGACTCGTATGAATCAGCCATCGTTAAACTCCAGTCTTTTTTCGTAAAGCACTCTAACATTGTTCATTCTAGACATCTTTTGGTGAAATAGCTAGCTGGTGAAATGATTGATGATTTTTTGCAGAAGCTAGATTTGCTTACTGCTTTGGGACAATAACGGCTGAAGAACATTGTGACCAAGCAGTTCATGATGCCCTTATAACAGGCATTCGCTCTCATACAATTCGACTTTTAGAAAGGACAGTCAAGTTGAAAGAATCTGCCATCTTAGCTCATTCTCTAAAAAACAGCCCAGAAACACGTTGAATCTTATATCAACCTCACACGATGTGGTGTCATCGGCAAACCATTAGTGACTTGGGAGGTTTATCGTACTTCCGAAAATGTTTCAGCTGCAGCAGAGGAAAAATGTTTCTTCTGCGGTAATCGACGACATCCACGAATTAAATGCCCTGCTCGTGATACTATCTGTAGAAGTTGCGACAAGAGGGAACATTTCCAACTAGTCTGGCGTTCAAATTGCTCTCATAAGAAGTCTTCTGCTTGTGAATCATCAGTCACATCCATTGTAACTGCTGTAAAAAGTGAATGAAATAATCCTGAAGGCTCTGGTGGATCCACTTGTAGCTCAGAAAGCTATATATCATCAAACATCATCCATAAGTACAACTGGCTGACACAAACTTCTCGCAGGAAGATATCAATGGCATCCATAACCTTATCAAGCACTACATTAGGTCACTGCTGTGCGACATTAGCATATAAAGGGTTTACCTACCTGCATTTTAAACTTTCAGTCTTTTCTTCTCTTTGCTCAGATGTCTTACTTGGCCATGACTTTCTCAAACTACACTTGGGAGTCACAAAGATCCCTTCTCTGCATGCACCATAATGGCACCCCATCTTGTTTCTCCACCACTATTTGAACATTTATCGCTTGGTTGCAAGCCTATTGCTACAAAATCTAGAAGACACTCACCGATCCATCAGCAGTTTATACAATCCGAAATTCATGACCTTCTAAACGAAAGTGTTATCAAACCCTCTCCGCCTTTAAACTCATTACAGACCAACACTCCATAGCTTTGATGTATGACCTGAAACACTCAAGCAAAATAAAGAATGAGAAGGTAGAACGCTGGAGAATCGAACTATCAGCCCTTACATTTGATGTAATATACTGTCCAGGGAAAGATAATGCAGCCACAGATACATTTTCTCAAGCAGTTTGCTCCTCGACTAATTCAACCAGTCTACGAGACCTACACATTTGATTGTGTCATCCAGGCATTACACGAATGTCTCATTTTTTGTGCTTAAGTGTTGACTTAAGCACAAAAAAATGGCAAGTCCCCTGCCATCGAATAGTCAAAACAAATATCCATTAACAATTATCGGCGAATATTCATGCTTCCCCTTTGCCTTTCCCTGTCAAGATTTGTCCTCACAAAAAGGCATAGATTGTTTCTGTCAACTATTTTCACTGTTTGGCATGCTTTCCTTTATTCACTCTGACAGAGATCCATTATTCCTTTCAACAGAACTAATAGATTTTGCATCGAAAGAAACTAGCAACGAGCCGCACAACCGCCTATAACTTGCATGGAAATATCACTGGTATTGAAGTCTTAAAGCCTGTCAATTTCTTATTTGGAATCAGTTTTGCCTTGCAATCCATTTGTTAGTTATTGTGTACTGTCACTAATGCTACACCTCACGAGCAAATATTCTAGTATAATCGGAAATAAACATCTTGTATCTTTCTTCCCAGTTGGCTTTTGAATCCTGATGAAACATAATATGCAGTAATCTAAGTATGAACCTTATGTCGATGAAGTTCAATTGTTGAAATGCAATCCTCAATACGCCCATGTTAGACTTCCACCTGGAAGGGAGGGAACAGTGTCGCTGCATCAACTTGCCCAAGACCACAAAATGTAGCACCTAATACTAATGACTCTGTTATCTCACCGAAGAGATTCCATTTCTACAACCAAAATACAACACAGGCTGATACAACGCTTTTTTTTTTTTTTTTTTTTTATTCAATTTTCACCCCAAACAAGGCACAGTGCCACTTTGAAGCAGGGGGCTACTATTAGGGAATTAATTAGCGGGGTCATTATGAAGGGAGAAGAGTAGAAAGATGTTTGTTAACATTACACTTGAACTTCTGCATATCATTGCAGTTGGGAAAGCAGAATCCCGGAAGGGAGTTCCAAAGACCCGCAGTTCTGGGGAAGAAACTATTGGAGTAAAAGGCTTTCTTGCACCTAGGGATCTCCACTGTAAAGGGATGAGACTTAGTAGCTTGTCGGGTTTGTCGGGGGTAGTTACGTCGGGGAGGTACAAGTGTTTGCAGTTCGTCAGAGCATTCACCATTAAAGTATTTGTAGAACAGGCAGAGGGATGCAACATCTCGTCGATGGGACAGAGGTTGAAGCCCAGATGACAGTTCAGGACCTATCAGGTTTGCGACTCTTTTTTGAACCCTGTCCAGGAGCGAGAGACAAGCAGCAGATGCACCAGCCCAGATGTGACAACAGTACTCCATACATGGGCGAATGGTTGCCTTATAGAGGTATAGGATACTGGCAGGCGTAAGTAGTTTTCTAGCACGGTAGAGGGAGCCAACCTTCCTTGCAGCAGCCTTGGCAATGCTCTCAATGTATCTATTCCAGTTCATATTCCCTGTAAACGTTAGGCCGAGGAGTTTAAAAGAAGTACTTTCAGGCAATGTGTTCTTGGCCATTGCTATTGGTGGTAGAGAAGGTTTCTTGTAGTTATTGAAGGAAACAAGCTTAGTCTTAGCAGCATTGAATGAGACCAACCATTTTTGTTCCCATTCCACTACGGATTGGAGGTCATCCTCTAGTGTTTCTGCCATTTTCTTGGATATGTGTTCATTTGTTTTCCCCTCATATCTGTTATAGAGAGTGGTGTCATCGGCGAATATACCCATCTCCGAAACAATATTATCAGGGAGGTCGTTTATGAATATCAGGAACAATAGAGGTCCAAGGGAGGCACTCCCGCATTTATGTCATATTGTTTGGATGTACGTCCGTCGAGGACAACTTTGATTTTTCTATTACTTAAGAAGGATTTAATTACGTTATGAATTCTTCCAGTGATTCCATATGATCTAATTTTCCTTAGAAGACCATCGTGCCATACCCTGTCAAAAGCCTTAGATATATCAAGGGCCACCGCTCTACCCTCCCCTGTTTTATCCAATGAACGGTATATACGTTCAGAAACTACAGTTAAGATATCTGCTGTTGAACGGGCTTGCCTGAATCCATATTGTTTGTCAGTCAAGAGTTTAGCAGCTGTTAGGTGCTGGACTAGGGCTTTATTAACTAAGGACTCAAATTGATAAGAACCTATCGGAACTCATCCTTAGGCAACAACGTGTCCATCTCTATTATCTAAGAAACAGAGATGCTTGAACTTGGACCTTTGTATATCATTTCATAACCCCCCCCCCCTCCACCCTGAACTCTTTCCAGTCAGGGTGAATGTCATTACTTTGTGTAAAATCTTAGCAATTTTTCATTCTTCTATTTCAGCATACCTGTGATTCTAGATAAATAAAGCCTTACTAACTGATTTTCATTCGTCTTCCGTATTCAGAATCATCACACTTCTGTTCCTTTTTTCGTAGACAAATATTTCTTGAAACAAATATTGTCTGCACTGTTTCAAAATCGAATGTTAATGATTCCTTCTCATCCAATGAAAACATACAAATTTTGAATAAGCATTCATTTTATCTGGATCTCACTGTCATTATGTTAGATGGTCTGACAACTGACATGATAGTCCTAGTCATATTCTTATACATAATTTCAAAATTCTATCCTGTTCAATGTAAGTTGGCTAGATCATAAAGCCACACATTCACAGAATTTCTCATACTTTTTTTATACCTTGTTTTCTTTTATTGTAACAATTATGTTTGTTGTGATGTTACAGCTACTAAACAATTATCTAACAATATTTTCAACTTTGTAATTTTTGAAGACGTTATTTCTTTATTCTCTCCTTGCAGGAGTTTTTGTGTGGAAGCTTTGGCTTCATCAGATGAAGATTGATGATATTGTATACCTAGTGGATAAAGTATTGCCCGGGGAGGTGAGTTTTGTTTTATTTCCATCAAGCTTTTCACAATCTTAGTTTTCTCTTGTTGCTAAGTTGATTGATATATAAAAGAAATATAAAATATTCAAGAAATAATTTGCAATGACTAAACTTCTATTTACGTTTAGAAGAAAACCATCTTACTTTGAAATCAAACTCCTTGAAAATTTCAACAAAATTCTTCATTGGTCTGTCAGTGAAATCTATGATGTAGATTTCAATGGTACTAGATAATATCAGGTTACTCTTCCTCTTCGGTTTGGTGATCTTGGTTTGGCATTCACTTCCTAGAGTCATGTTTCACAGGTTTCAAATCCCTATCTTCAAATTTGTCAATAGCTATTCTGTCAATGTGGACATCAGCTGCTAATTGATTTCAAACATCAGTTATCCTGAAAGTACACATGGAACCGATCTTGTTTCACTTAACTGATCCATAATTGCAACCAACACAGTCACTTGTCTGAGAATGACTGCTGCCTCTCACTAGTAATACACACGGATGAAAAAAACGCTTTGGATAATCACAGATTTCAAGATAGTTCTACTAAAATAACCATATTTTTCAAACCAAAGCACTTCAAGTCTTCAAATTACTACCGTTTTGTTCGGAAATGAATATACTTTCAAATGAATTAATAAATATGAATGTACATTATATATTTTAAGAGTTTTAAGCAAATAAAGTGATAAAAATGTGAACGTCATAAAATGGCATTTTCGGTGAGGTTTTGTAATGACCCTCCCTGTTTTCTAAAGGCCCGTATTGTGATTGTATGAAGAATTTCGTCATGAAATTTGGGAACCAATCAGAAGAGGTGTTAATCTTAATACTGTCAAGTGTCCGAAATATTTTTGACCATTTCTTTTTTTGTCGTGTTAAAAATAAGACTTTAATATGACGAGTATCGAACATTTTGAAAAAAAATTTTATCGGACACCCACTAGTAAGTAAATCATTCTTTTTACTATCTTTATCAATTAAAAGTATTATTCTATGTTGAGTAGGACCGTGGTAATTGATAATAATTTAAAAGGACCTACCCAAAAAAAAAATATTTCTATTTCTCGAGTTTGGTCAAATTAAGTTAGTATTAGTAGCAGCAGCTGTAGTATTAGTCATAGCACAGTATAAACAACATGCGTTCTTTAATTTTTATTCACAAACTAATTAAGAAAAAACATGAAAATATGAATAGAAATGTTCTGATATGTTTAATTAGAGCTATTTTGTTATCATTAGTTTAGAACTATTTGGTTTTCAGAATGTATAATAATAACAATCCCAACCAATTCAGCATTATGAATCCATTATAATTTCTCACATTTCTGGTCAAATTTAAAAACATGGTTAAAAAAACAAAAAAAACTTTTGTAGATATATAGCTTGCATGCACTTTTATTCATTGCATTAGTTTTGAGCAGCGAATTAAAACAATGTTTTACTGTGAACAGCCACAAATGTTTTTTCAAAATCAAAAGATGTATGAAAATCTCGTTTGTATTACTATACACATAGATTTGAAAAAGTTGTCAAAAAACAAATATATAACAAACAAATGTTATCAAAAGCAAGATAAGTTACTTTTCTACCGAACTGGATATGTTTTTAGTCTTTATATATAATGTAATATGTTTATTCAGCTCGAAAAACAGTGTTTACCGATGTATTCAAAAATTTTAAATGGCAGCTGACTCTCTCTTTGAGGCGGTAAGTTTGGGAAAAAAAAAACAGACAAAATACTGTTAGAAACTCACTCAATATATGTTACCGTGACATAGGCGGATATATATTCGGGGGGTTTTTTAACTGTATTTTGTCTAGTTTTTTATTTTTAACTCATTTTCCAAAACTTACCGTGTGAAAGAGATAGTCGGCCGCCATTTTTAACTTTCCAATACATCGGTGAGCACTGTATGTTTTTCAAGCTGAATAAACATGTTACATTAAATAAAAACACTAAAAACATATCCAGTTAGGTAGAAAAGTAACTTATCTTGCCTTTGATAGCATTTGTTATGTATTTGCTTTTTGATAACTTTTTCGAATCTATGTGTACAGTAATACAAACCCCGTTATTTTTTTTCTACTTATTAAGCGAAAGGTATTTTTACCACCTGCTCCAGCGTAGTATAAACGGCCTATTGAATAAACCCCTTCAACCTCAAAAATAGAAATCAACAAATTTATGGAATTTTCTTCGAAATTTCGTAACGCAGTTTCTTATTAAATTAAAACTAAATATAACATTTGTTGACTTATTTACGTGTCGAATACACACACACACACACACACACACACACATATGAATGTGTTTTTGTTTATTTTTTTATTACCGTTTTATCTGTTTGGTTAAATATGTTTCGGATGTTGGACCGTGTTTATGATCTAACAGCCTCGTCAGACCTTACAGAAATGGTTGGTTAGTATTAGGAAGAATTGCTTTTAGGAGGAATACGGGGGGGGGAGATAATATAGGGGGAAGGTGGGTAATAACAATATTTGAGTTTTAAAGGTTAAAATATATTAGGTGTGTGTGGGGGTAGCAGATTCAGGTAGGCTTGGGTGGAGATATGTTGATATAGGGAGGGGGAGAGAGGATGGTAAAGAGAAAAGAGAGGGGGTAATGAGAGGAGGGGGAAAAAGGGAGTTTTGATTTTTGGGTTTTAAAATTTTGATTACTTTTTTCTTTTTTTTTCCCCCCTTGTTCGATAAGGTATATTAATTAGATGAGAGACAGAGGGAGAGAGATAGATGGGAGGAAAGGGAGAGAGAGAGGGAGAGGGTTAGTGTGGCTGTCATTTCATTTACGGGTTTCGGGTTTCTTGGTCACTATTCATTTCATAGTGGATTGTTTTTAAACAGTTAAGAGTTAATACAGACGTTGATGCATGCATAAAAACGAATAATACATATACGTACATATTACAGACCAATATGTACCCATAGAGGCACACACCTATAAAAACAATGCCTACGCACACATAAACGCAACTCTCATACACATATATATACTCGCATATATATACAGATATAAATATATGCTCACACATACATAAACATACACACACCCATCCATGTACATATACGTGGATATACAGATCTCCAGTAAAAAGTAGATGCACATATACACATACACAGGCATATACATACAAGTACACATACATGTACGGGCTCATGCACATGTATACACAATTGCATAAAAATATATATTTATAAAATATAAATATACAGACCTATATAGGCACATATATATACACATATACACAGATATATGCATACGCATACCGGCATGCATACATCTATGCCAAGTAAATAAGGTAAAGTTAGGATAAATAAATAATAATAAATGAATAAATGAGTACATGGTTTAATTTAGTTAAGTTATTTTAGTTAATACTGCGGGGGTTATATAATATATATAAGCATATACAAGTATATATATTCATAAAAATATAAACATACTACATACACATACAGACATATATATATATATATATATATATATATATATATATACAGAGATGCGTATATTTATGCTGAGTAAGTAAAGTTAGGGTAGATAAATGAATGAATAGATAAAGGATAAATAAGCGGCTGTAGATAATGCAAGGTTAGGTGGACATGTTGAAGTTATGTTTGAGATGCATGTTGATTTAATTTTTAGGGTCTGTATTGATTTGCTTTGCTTATTGGGTGGAGATTATTTTATAGTTTCTAGGAAAAAATAAGAGGAGGAGGATAAATGGGGTATAAAGGTTTAAAAAATTAACTATTAGGTTCATATACATGTTGCTTTGGGCAGTGGCTATGCTTAACTTTATTTTCAGTGTGAAGTGTGTTGTGGGCATAGGCATAGGCATACACATACATACAGACACATATATGCATATAAATCCAGGCATAGCTACATCTGTACATATATGCTCACTCATGCGCACATGATGATTGCAACGTCAGATGAGAGCCACTAAAAATCCATGTGCCCGAATGTGACTTTTTAGCCCTGCCAGTGACTTGCACACCCTCAAGCAGACATGACACTGAAAACATTCACTGATTTGTATGAAACTAACAGCAGCGGAACCTGTACTATCGTGGGCTTTCATGTGATTAACAAAACCTGCCTTAGACAACAGAGCCCGATCACACACCTTACAGATCCAGAGATCTCCATGGTTGGGCGGCAAGGTTTGGCATTTCCTACATGCTCTCTTAAGCTTCGCTCGGTCTATTTTGGTTGCTTCAAAGTTTTCTGTACCCCTGTATATCAGTGTCCTCCACTGCTTGCGATCATACGCTAGTGACTCCCAACTGTCAACAGGAATATGAAAGCTCACCAGACTCTCCTTGATGCTATCACGAAAACGTTTTTTGGGCTTGTGCTGGGGTCTTTTTCCAAGAAAGAACAATTGTTTTGGGAGTCGATAGTCTTCAAACCGGATGAGATGACCTGCCCAACGCAACTGGTTCTTAATAACAATGGTAGCAATACTGGTTGTTTTGGCCTTTTTTAAGACATATGTATCAGGGACAAAGCTATACCACTTTAAACCAAGAATGTGTCTAAGGCAGTGCTGATGGAACCTCTCGAGCAATTCTACATGTGACCGGTACAAGGTCCAAGTTTCAGATGTGTAGAGTAGGGATGGTACTACACATGCTTGATATACTGAAATTTTAGTTGTCAGAGTTAGATCCCCATCAGACCAGACTCTATCTTGTAACCTTCTAAAAGCATCAGATGCCTTGCTGATTCTTTGTCTTATTTCCGCGTTAAGAGTGCCATCATTTGATAAGGCACTCCCAAGGTAGACAAAATTTTTTACAACTTCAAGGCGCTTTCCACAGACGAAGATATCAGGTTCCACATACAGATCATCGGGGGCGGGAGTATACATGACTTTAGTTTTCTTAATGCTAACTGTCAGTCCGAAGCAGGTACAAGCATTTGTAAAGAGATCCATCACTAGTTGCATATCTACTGGGGAGTGTGTTACCAGGTCAGCATCATCAGCATACAACAGTTCCCTAACAAGTCCATCACTAACAAGTGTTTTTGCTTGGAATCTTCTGAGGTTGAACACCTTTCCAGTCGTTCGGAATCTAATATAAACACCCATATCACAATCGTGGAAACCATAGCAGAGCACAGCAGTCAAATAGAGCGAAAACAATGTTGGTGCAGCTATATCACCCTGCTTCACATCATTATCAATGGGGAATTCTTCCGAAAGCCGACCATTGAAGTTTACGCGACCTTTCATACTATGATGAAGTTGCTTGAACTTGTCTGTAAAAGCAGGTGTACAGCCAAATTTTTCCAGCACTTTCCAGAGAGCCTCACGGTTGACTGTGTCAAACGCCTTGGTTAAGTCCACAAGCACTTGGCAAAGAGGCATATGCTGTTCAATACATTTCTCCAAGAGCTGTCTAGCAGAAAACACCATATCCACAGTTCCTCGCCCACCTCTAAATCCAGACTGGGATTCCGGAAGGATATTAGGACATACATACTTTTCCAATCGGTTTAGCAAAAGCCGTGCAAACACCTTTTCAACCGCACTCAGCAGCGAGATACCTTGATAATTTCCACAATCAGACCTTGTACCCTTTCCTTTGTAAAACATAACCAAGATGGCATCTACCCAATCTTGGGCAACCGGGTCACCCTGCCATACTGACAGTATCAAAGAGTGAACCACACAATGTACATTAACACCACCATGTATCAGCAGTTCAACAGGGATGCCATCCAACCCAGGGGCTTTGTTCGAGTTTATCTGTTTTATACAGTCAACTGTTTCTGCAAGAGTCGGTTCAACATCAAGTTCCGGACAAAAGGAACATTGAGGGATACTTTCTATTGGAACAACATCAACATTGGATGGGTTATGAAAAAGATCATGAAAGTGTTCATGCCATCGATGCATAATTTCATCTGAGGTTTTCAGCAAGGTTTTCCCGTCCTTCGCCAGGAGTGGTGTAGTTTAAGAGGATTTCGGACCATAAGCCTGATGAAGCAGAGTGTAGAATGTCTTGACATCTCTATGATCGTAGGCAGTCTGTATCTCCCTGGAGAGGTCAGACCACCATTTGTTTTTTATTTGGCGCACACAACACTGAACCTCACTCCGAACAGAAGAAAAGTGGGCAGCGAGCGCTGGCTCGTTCAGAGGTGAAGAGTTGAGAAGTTTCAAATAAGCTTTCCGCTTTCTATCAATTTGAGGCTTAATTTGATTGTAATTATCAGCAAACCAATCTCTGTGTCTGGGAACCTTCAACCCAAGAGCTTCAACACCTTTTTGGTATATTGTATCTCTTACTGTCTCCCAGTCACAATCTGAGAAATCCACCTGGTTGAAAGCAGATTTCAAGGAACTTCATACGACTGGATCCTTCAATTTGGAAACATCAATACATTTAGGCACTTTGACACCATTGAAACGGCTTTTTTTGCAAACTGTAATTCTCAGTTTAGCTCTGACCATTAAATGATCAGTACCACAGTCAGCACCACGCATTACTCTAACTTTGCAAACATTTCCAAGATCACCATGTCTACACAGTATGTAATCAAACAAATGGCCATGTTTAGATTGGGGATGGAACCAGGTCTCCTTGTTTTTCTGGTGGGAAAAAGTGTTGGTGATAACAAGATTTAGTTCACTGCAGAGATGGAGAAGCAGCATACCATTTGAATTGACTCTACCTATGCCATATGGACCCAATGGAGACCAAGTCTCATTGTCTGATCCTACCCGCGCATTGAAGTCACCAAGAACCACCAAACTCTCAGCACTTGGCAAACTGGTGATAATAGATCTAAGCATATGATAAAAGGAAGTAATATCGTTTTCAGGCGAAGTAAGAGTCTGCGCATAGACAGAAAGAACATTTATATAACGACCAGCAGCAAGGGGCATTCTCAATGTCATTGCACAGTCATTTATGCCTACTGGCTGTTCGATCTTGTGAATTAAGGAGTTGTTAACTGCAAAACCAACACCAGCCTCTCGCCTCTCCTTTTCAGCTCTACCAGCCAGAAGATCGTATAGCCCAACGCGCGCTCAACCAGTTGATCCTCACCTGCAAGACGTGTCTCAGAGAGTACAGCAATGTCTACATTGTATCTTTGCAATTCCTTAGTCAAAATTGCAGTCTTCTGTTCTAGTCTTTTACCATTGTCAATAAGTGTTCTCACATTCCAGCAACAGAGCTGAAGTGGGTGTCGTTTAGCATAATATCTTCTGTTCCTATTAATATGGACAGCCATTGCCAATAGGACATTTTCTTTTTTTTTTTGACAAATGTCTGAGAAAGTATCTGTACAAAGATGTTATTCCAGAGATTTAGCTTTGTACGATAGCTAGTCTCTCTCTCGGTTCAAAATGTTGATATCCAGCAACAAGCAAGAGCAAGATAGCCAGCAACAAATCAAACTGCAGACCAGCTTAATGCGGGTACTGGTCTTCCGCTTTATGTTTTTTTAGATCAGAGATTTACTTCTCCTAGAGAGGCTGCCTTCACCATGGCTTTCTGGAGCCCTCTCCACCCCAGATAAAACAAATCCATTGCATGCAACATGTAAAACAGAGCAGTCATGAATCTTGTTGCTTTTTTTTTTTTTTTTTTTTTGAGAGAGAGAGAAGCGTTTAAAAACGGTGTAATTCCTCAATGGTCATGACGATAGAGATGATGTTCACAATTCAACGAATACACACAATAATAAAAATGAAAACAAATTCAGCACACGCAATACGTAAAACAAAGCAGTTCATGCGCACATACATAGATACATATATACATATAGTCACTAGGACAGCAGATGCATGCATACAGATACTTTTTCCCCCCCCTTCTTATTACCCCCTCTCTTTTCTCTTTACCATCCTCTCTCCCCCTCCCTATATCCACATATCTCCACCCAAGCCTACCTGAATCTGCTACCCCCACACACACAATACAACCTAATATATTTTAACTTTTAAAACTCAAATATTGTCATTACCTGCCTTCCCCCTATATTATCTCTTACCCAACCCCCCTCCTTTTTCTCCCCCCCCCATATTCCTCCTAAAAACAATTATTCCTAATACTAACCAACCATTTGTGCAAGGTCTGACGAGGCTGTTAAATCGTAAACACGATCAAACATCCGAAACATATGTAACCAAACAGATAATAAAACGGTAATAAAAAATAAAACACATATTTGCTCTGCAATAGTATTGAGCACTCTCTTTAGATTTTTACTAATTACCAGTTTTGCCAAATATCTTTCTAAAACACTCTTTAACCCTAACAATAACACTAAGTTTGAGTGGCAAGCCCCCCCCCCCAACAAAATACCTTTTTAAGCCACATACAAGTGTCTAAAACAAACAAACAAAAAATAGATCCTTCCTTAAAGAAAAATGCACATAAAAAATAAATTGGTTAACTGTCCTAAAATGCTAGAATGGCCTGGAAATGGTGAATTATTTTACATTAAATTTTTGTGAAACTAACCGCCCCATCCTCTAATATTGTTTTTGCTTTTGTTTCTGTCAAGTCTTCAGTATGTTCACACATAATTTTCCTTAGCCCAACAATTAATTGTACAATGGGGAAAGGAGTGGCTGGTTACTTTTAATGCATCTAAAACCAAGCTTCTCTCTTTACATCATCAACATTCTAATTCACATTTGTCATCAATTGAAATGAATGGCTCTCGTCTTCAGGAGGCCTCAAGTTTTGACAAGCTTCTGGGCTTGACCATTACTCCTGATCTTAAATGGAACACGTATATCAAATCTGTTGCCAAGGCCGCTGGAAAAATGGTGGGATCTTTCTATCGATCCAGTAGATATCTCACTGCTGATGCTATTCTCTACCTATATAAGAGCCAGGTACGTCCAAGGATGGAATACTGTTGCCACATCTGGGCAGGAGCTGCTAGAAAGGACTTGTCCTGCCTTGATAGAGTTCAAAATAGACTTCGTAGCCTCGTAGGAGATGTCCTTTTCTCCTCCTTGCAAACCTCTATCTCACAGAAGAGATGTTGCGAGTTTGTCTCTGATGTATCGTTATTTTCATGGAAAGTGTTCAACTGAGCTTCATTCTATGGTCCCCCCTCGCCAAACTTTCACAAGAAACACTCGTCTAGCTGTAAACACTATCAATAATTTCCCCCACTCTTTATCTGTGCCTAAACCTAAACGTAGATTCCATGAACAAAGCTTCTTTCTTAGAACTGCACGCCTGTGGAATTGTCTTCCGTTTTCCTGCTTTCCGGCTGACTACAATATGGTTGTGTTCAAGTCTAAAGTAAATAAGTTCTTGATGAGCCGTTCCATATAAGTTATTAAATTTACCAAATTTTCATTACTAATGATTACTATATTGACCAATTTCTACTGTACACTCTTTAACCCTTATCCTTGAGTGGCCTCTGGGCCTTGATAATGTGGTGATGCCTTTGTAAAAAAAAAAAAAAAAAAAAAATTAATTCAAAGTCTGAATGGCAACCCTTCCCATATTCTCATTGTATAGAAACCCTCTTAAAATCACCCATAATCGTCTTAAAAAAAATAAAACAAAAAGCATACAGGAGTTATCTCCCATACAAAAAACCCCAGTTAACTGCCCTAAAACGCTAGAATGACCTGTAATGGGGAATTATTTTACATTAAATTCTAAAATAATTTATCTTTCATTAAAGTTTTTCATGGCATTTCATACATAATTGCCTAAAAAGGTAGAATCACATTTTGGAAGGGGGGGCAGCAGAGGTTGGGCGGGGTTAAACAGAAGGTGTTAATCTACAATAATACCAAAGAAATATTGCAATATATTCATTTTTAAATGGTCTTATGTTTAGATTTAAGTTTTTTGTACATAAAGTACATTACAATTCAACTTTGAGTTCTCCAACTTCTTTTCTGTTTATGGATACTTGGCATTTTTAAGGAATTGCAGCATATTTATGCACATTTACAGCAAATTATTTGGAAACCATGAACTTTTGGAGATTTTCAGTCGCATATTCTGATTCTTTGTACAAAAATACACTTATATGGTAAATTTCATTGCTTAGTCTTGTGTTTTAACAAAGATATGACATTTTTACTGAAAAAGTAGTGCAAAAAATCTGACGAAATGCATATGGTCTTAAAGAGGGGAAAATATCCAAACGTATGAGGCACAAAAATAGTCATAACTTCCTTAATTTTAATCAGATTTTAAAATTTAAAAAGATTCTTTCTTAGCTCATCAAGCTCTTTATATGTATACCAATATTGAAATATTTTAAGCTATTTCAATTTTTTCATGTGTATTGCTACTCTCACAGTGCCATTATTGTGAAACTTTTTAGAAAAACAACATTATTAGACTTGGTGTCTCACTCCATTTAAGTCATCCACACTAGTGCTTCTGCTGCTAAACTGTTAACAAGTTTACCTTGCACCCTCCTTCTTACAAATTTAGTGTCGGTCATCTATCTTGTAATTTTATAATCAATGACATAGTCAAATGAGATCTTGATTCTACCACGTCAATTCAGTAAGCCTAGACGGAAGTGATGGTTGCCAGTCCAACAATGTCATGACTCTGAATCTAGGGGTCATGTGCATCTGCTAATGCATTTGGTGGTGTCATTAGTTTTTGCCTCTATAGAGTTGCAATCAGCAAACAGACAAGAATTCTTTGTCTTCTAATACTTGATCTGAAAATATTTTATTAAAGGATAATCCATTGTGATACTACATCTGGTCAAACTAATGTCCTACTGGGCTCCAATCCATACACAGGAGTTAGGGCTTTACCTTCTATAGGATTTGACACTGTTACGATTGTAAGTATTACCTTTAAGGCAGAAAATATTCAATACCTATCTAATTAAAATCTATTGATAAACATGTACTATCCCTCAAACATTTTAACGTCTTTGTGACTTTTGTCTTCATTTGCAGCAGGCCGTGTCATTTCTATTTTACAAGATTTATTATTTCTTATTCTAATAAGAATATATTAAGAAATGATCATTAAATGCTTATTCTATTATCATTCAATGTTTCCTCTTAAGGATATTAAATATTTTCAAATTTGTTCTGCTAGTAAGCAGAACAAATTTGATAATATTTAATATTATTATTAGAAGACCGATACCCGGCTTGCCTTGAGAGGTGGTGTAGTGAGGAATCGGGGGGGGGGGGGACAGTAGGCAGCCTGGGTGGAGAGAGGTGTTAGAAAAAAAAGGTGCTAGTGGCGGGTATGTGGAGAGTTTGGAGGGGGTAAAAACAACAGTAGGAAGCCCAGGTGGAGAGAGGAGTTATAAAAAAAAAGTGGTAGTAGGCAGGCAGACTCGAACCCATAACGAAAAGAAAAAAATGGGGAAAAAAACATCTTAGCTGATGTGTCCATCAGGAAACCGTAAGTCGCGAGCATTGGAATTAAGGGTAGTCAATTGAAAGGAGACGATGACTTGCGAGAATGTCGACGCAAAGACCGACCACCCCCCCTTGTAAAAAACTGCTCAGTTAAGGGTGAAGGAATTAATGTTTGAGGCCAATTTTTGGATATTTATCGTCCAAGAGACCAAGCTTTTAAACGATACCAGTTTTATCACGTTCTGACAAGACATACAAACACACACTCACACACATACACACACTTTGGCTTTTATATATTAGATTAGCAGGGGTCCCCAGCATTGCTTGTGGGTGGAGAGGTTTTATGGTAAGAGTATTGTACAATGGAACCCTAAATGAAAATAGCAAAAATCTACCACCCCCTAAAAAGAATAAAAAGCAGCAACTACCCATGTGAGCACAAAAAAAAAGTAGTAAGCAGGCAGGCAGGCTCGAACCTGTAACGTGTAGGAAAAAAAGAAGGTGAAAAACAAAGCCAACTGCTTAGATCCCGCGCTCACTGCGACATACGACGTCACTAACATTTGAAATCAGCTTAATCATTGCAAGGGGGTATGATGACTTTGCAAAAATGTTGACGCAAAAATGACCCCCTCCTTATAAGGAAAATCCCAGTTTACAGTCAAAGAATTAATGTTTTTAGCCAATTTTTTGATATTTGTCATCTGAAAGAGTGACCTTTCAAACAATATCAATTTTGTCAGTGTTCATCGTGTGTGTCGAAACTTTTTAGCAGACATAGAAACACACAGACACACACACACACATTTTCTCTTTCATATAATAGACGAACGTTGGTGCCTGGCATTGCCTGGGTGATTGTAGGTGTGTATGGAGGAAAAAAAAAATGTTAGTAGGCAGGCAGGCTCAAACCCGTAACCTTGAGAAGAAGGTGAAAAAGAAAGTTTTAAAAAATCCTGAGGCGTTACCACTGTGCCAAGAGGCGAGAGGAAGTTTTTTTTTTTTTTTTTTTTTTTTTTTTTTTTACATAGGCATCACCACTTATCAAGGCCTTGAGGCCACTCGAGGATAAGGCTTGAAGAGTGTTCAGTAGAAATTGGACACTATAGAAACCGTTATTAATGGAGATTCGGTAAATTTGTTAACTTATATGGAACGGCTCATCAAAAACTTGTTTACGTTAGACTTGAAGACAACCACATTGTAGTCAGCTGGAAAGCAGGAAAACAGAAGACAATTCTATAGGCGTGCAGTTCTAAGAAAGAAGCTTTGCTCATGGAATCTGCGAAGTGAAAAGCGTTGAAATTTAGCGATTAAAAAGTTAAGTGAATGAGTTCACACAGGGGTGTAAATTTAATGAGGTCAAACATCAAGCCAAAGAGGAACAAAATCACGCACTTAACTTTGGCTGCAAGCCAGTTAAGCTTTACACTCCACAAGATGTTGGGGAAAACCACCTCCCGTTAAGTCAGTCAAAAGAAATGTAGATGTGACCTCTCTTCGCAAATTGTAGATATTATAATCTAAGAAGTATATAAAAAGTTCTAAGAAGCAGTACCCCCTCCCCATGAATGCCCCCTTCCCACACCCACCAAAAAAAGCCTTTGCCGAACATGCAAAAAAATTGCACACAAACACGCACACATTTTCGCTTTTGTATTATAGACTAGCGGGGATACCCAGCATTGCTGAGGTGTGGGGAGGTGGTGTAGTAAGGAACCCCAGGAGTGGGACTCAAAGCAACAGTAGCAGGGAGGGGGGCTGTTACTCGGGTGTGTGTAAATGGTGTAGTAAGGAACTGGGGGGGGGGGATCAAAACAACAGTAAGCGGGGGGGGGTAGTAGGCAGGCAGACTCAAACCCATAACGCGAAGGAGAAAAAAAGGTTTAAAAAAATGTAAGATTTTAGCTGATGTCTCCATCGCCTGACCAGAAGTTTGGAACATTAAAATTGAGCGTAGTCAATTGAAAATATGATGACTTGCTTAAATGTCAGTGAAAAAAGTGACCCCTTCTTGTACAAAACTGCTCAGTTGAAGGTGAAGGAATAAATGATTTGGGCCAATTTTTTTATATTTTGAAAACGATACTGGTCTGTCTGGTTCTGACGCGTCTGTTGGAAGTTTTTGGCAGACATACAAACACGCACACATATTTTGTCTTTTATATATTAGACTAGCCTAGTTACCCGGGTGTTTGGAGGTGTGTGTTGAGCACAAAAAAAAAGTGGTAGTAGGCAGGCAGACTTGAACCCATACCGCGAAGGACAAAAAGAACATGAAAAAAAGAGGATAGTGAATTAAATGAGTTAGTAATTAACTTTTGCCTGGGTGGAGGATATTGGCACAAGGACGAAATAAAAAATAAAAAAAGATAGAGAGAGGTGAGATCGAACTCGAAAACGTAGGGTAATTAGTCTTCCTCGCTAACCATTAGGCCAAAGTGGATAGTGAATTCAATGAGTTGGTAATTAACTTAACACGTGCAGAAATGAATGTTGCTTTTAAACCTGGCTGGGGGCCAGTTAAGCTTCCCACTTTCTGTCGTTTTATTTATGTTTCCTCACGAAAGCAAATTAGACACAAGGTCGTTTTTACTGTGGTGGAAACCATGATTGCCTGGGTCTACATGAAGTTCCGTTTGAACACACCAGCTATACTAAGGATCTTGAGCATTTTTTCATTATTATATGTCAACTCCATCAAGGACAACGTTGATACCTTCACAATAATTTCAAAAATAAAAGATATGGTAATCCTACTTAAAAATGGATAAAAACATGAAAATGTAGTTGGCCCCTCAAAAAAAGAAGTATGTGAGAACTTCCTCAACAGATATTTTGACAGAAGGGATACAAAGAGAAGAAGCTATTCTTTGGATATTAAGCACTTTTTAATGACTATATACCAGTTTACGCAAATTTCTTTAATGCTGCCTCAGTCTAGAAAGATTTCTCTTTATGGTCTGTTGCAATTTGTTTTAACTGAAATAAACGTTTTTATGTTATAAAAATGATTAGTTATGACTTATTGTGTTATTAAAAGAAAAAAGAATAGCAGTTATGCTGTTAAAAAAAAAAATGTGATTTATGTAACCCTCGAAATAAGAAAAATGTTTTGCTTTAATTTAATTAACTGCCGATAAAAAAAATGCCAATTAAATAATACAAAGTTTAAAAATCCTTTAACCCTGCTTAAATGCAAAGGAAATTAAAAAATTAAAAATGAAATAAAGTTTTTTTTTGTTTTAATCAAAGAATCGTAATTGGATTGGAATTTTTGTTTCTTTTAAGTAAAAATTTAACCCTCAGTTGATAAAAATATCCAAAAAAGGAAATTGTTTCTGTTTTATTTTAATATAATTAGTCACTAAAATTATAAAACAACCCTGTTTAAATGCCAAAAAGAAATAGGTGTGTGCGAACCTCAAAACTAATTGTTATGAGACAACCTCCTAATCCACTTGACTATAGCGCTGATTACGAAATCACGTTGAAAATTCTTGTAGTTAAACAAATTCAGAGGAGAGTCCTTGACGCATGTACAGTTGTTGAAATCGTTTATTGTCATTTAAAACTATTTCTATACAAAATAATTGACCATTTTTTCCAATATTTACATATTATGCATCTGAGACATTGCTCTTTCATATGGTACAGGTTTCGACCCGGCCAGATATGGATAACAAAAGTCTTTACAAACATACACACAGATCTCCTTTATATAATAGATAATATTTAGAACATCCATTAATTTTAAACATTACACTACTTAGATTTTTATGCACATGATATATACTTATAACGAAATGGTTGAACAAAATTTTTGAGGATAAATCATAAATACACTGACAAAAATATGTGATCAATGAAATAAGAAAGATTCAATAAATTTGGTATTTCTATAAGACTAGCTGGGTTACCCGGTGTGGAGAGGTTTTATGGTAAGGGTATTGATCAACAGAGCCCTTGAAGAGTAATCAAATCTGTGGCAAAAATAAAAAACGCAAAGAAAAATTCAGTAAAAAAAAAAAAAAATGGGGCAATCAGCAGTAATTCCACTGATATTTTTTTTAAATCTAGAAACAGCAGATTTTCACCTGAATTACTTGGGCTTCCCATCAAGGCTTTTTGGTTAAAGTCTACTCTTTTTTTGATAAGAAAAATCTGATTTCTGCCAAACTGCTAGAGCCTTACCTCCTTATTTTTTTTGTAACTGTTTGGCTGAGTTTTCTTTCTCTTTCTTCCTCTTTCAATATTTTTTCCTCTTTTCCTACTTTAATCTCTCCTTCTTATGATAGTTCCCTCTAAAAACTGAAAATGTTGTGAAGGCTCAAACTTTAAGCAATTCATAAAGAGGAGATTTCAATGAATTTTGTTTCATCAAAGAATAACTTCATGTCTTCTTGCAAACTCAATGTTTTTCTCTTAATTTTGACTTTCTTACCAAGATTGATGTTTCACTGATAAAACATATTTTTTGTATATTTTTAATACATTTCTACTACATATCAACAGCATGTCATCCAATTTATTTTTAATTGGTCTTTGCACAATTCTTCACACACACACACACACACACACACACACACACACATATATTTCTCCCAGATTGGGCATTCCTCAGGATTTCAATTTTTTTGCTGTGGTCTATTCACATCCCTGGAATATGAACTGGATTAGTTAAACAAGCAAACTAAAAACATGTATTATGGTCAACATGATCATAATACATGTTTTTGGTATATGAAACATTTGAACTATGATAGACCTTCAGAGTTTCCCTAAAAAGGAAAAAATAACTTAATTATTTGTAGGAATAAATAATCAGAAATTTAAACTGTCCACATTTCTTGTTAGGGTTCAAAAGTTAAAAGTACTTTTGTGTGTCATGTTTTGTACTATTATTGCAATGCATACATCAATTGTATCTGCAAATGGAATGCTTTTATAAAACCTAATTGTATTAATTTATCTCTTGACCTTAAAAATACTAATCCTGATTATATATTTCGGGTGTTATATATTAATCCAGTGTTAATCAAATAATTCCATGCTTGAGTCTTAATCTTCTGAATATTTGTGATAGAATGGATTTCAGTACAGTTAATTTGAATACGCAATTGGAATTATGCTTATACTAGCAAGACTACCCTGCTTTGCCTGGTTTAAAAATTTAAAAGAAAATAGGTGTATGAGATATCTACCTAAAATAAAACATAAATTAAAGTACATGAAAGAAAAGAAAAGGGAAACATTGTCCAACAACAAAAACTAATAATACTTTCAATGTCTCTCTCTCAAAATCTAGAAAATTGTATCCTTATTATAGTTTTCTATACCAAATTAACCTGGAAAGGTTGATAATATTGAAACTTTTGGACCGTTTAATTAGTACAAGAGGATTTTATGTTGTACTTGAACATGTTTTAAAGCAATCAAAGGCATAATACTATAGCATGTTTAGATGTGTCCATCTGAAATACTAGCAGTAAACAATGATCTCATGTACAATGGTTTCCTTTTTAACACCTTTACTTTTTGTATTTTTTGAAAGGCTTTCAATGCTTTAAACATGACAATATGACAATAAAAAAAAGGGAAATCCTCCAAGAGAGTTATAGTGTACTTTGTATTTGTTATCATCTAAGAAGAATTGAGTCAGATCCTTATTTGATCTGGGACGGCATCTTAAATGAGTGTCGCACAGTTTAAGACATGATCATCAGTCACTCATGATTCTGCAGTTAAAGACCATATATCTAAGTGATTGACTCCAGATCAGTTGTCACTGTTGCCAGTCATATTTTTATCTGTCCCCAACTCTTGAGGTAAGTTAGATGCCATGCCAAGGAGTGGGTTAAAAACTTGTGGATGGAAGGGGGGGGGGGCATTTAATTCAGACATGCATAATCTTTCCTTTATTATAATAGATGAATGTGTTCTTATTCATATTTTGCTATTGGCATTTTATGCACTTTGTACTACATCAACTGAATATTACAGTATTGATTTTGTTTTCCTCAACTGGAATGGGTTCAATCAATGTCTATCAAATACATTGTTAGGTATTTAAATTAGCAATTCAATGAACTAGGTTTGAAAGAGATGAGAGAGCAACCCCTTTCTTACCATTTTTTTTATAGAATCAATCTCTATATTCAGGGAACATATTTTCCATACTGATTGTCCAATTTGAATCCTTAAAAGTAATGAGATTAATAATCCACTTATAGAATTGAAATATGTTTTTGTTACTGTTGTTTCTCTTTCCATACGTTTTATGAAAGCCATATTGATAGAATTAACAATAAATATCCAGTTCCCTTCCCCACTGTCAACAGAAAAATAAAACTGCAATTCTATTTTTATTTTTTGTACGATTACATGTCAACACTCTGAAAATACCTTGAAAAAATTTGCAAACTTTATCCAGAATGCATGATAAATAACAGAGACAATATATGTACATACACACATATTGTGTTAGAGGTGAGAAATCCCAAAATTTGAGGCAAGTGAAATGGGAGATAGTGTTAGGATGGGAGGGAGTTCAACTAGTGATGGGGAAAGCAGTTTATTTAAGTATTGCTGTTTAAAATAAACTGTAATATCTGCAAATACATTTGTTAATTTTGAACATTGTTGCAAGATTGAAATAGACTGGTAATATTTATTGAAAATTCTTTCATCTACTTTTGAAAATATATTTGAGTTCAAGTGAAAATACTTATACAATTTTGACTTGAATTAAATCTATTTTCTATAATGTTAATGCTAGTTGTCTTTTGTTTTCATTTGAAATTATTTTACAAATTGTAAACATTTCTAACATTTCCTATAAAAATAAAAAAATAGTCATGTTTCTATTCTTTGTTTAATCTTTTCTCTTACAAATATTATGTTGATTAAATTATTAGAATCTGAACAACCTTTTCCACTGTGTTGCCTTGGATATGGCCACTTGGTAATAATAAAAGCATACGAGTTTCAGCAATTTTCAGTTTACAAGTGAAAGTTGAAATTTAGTCAAATAGTCTCTCTCAGGTGCTTATAGATTTGCAATTATTACTTAGTACTCTATGCATTTGTATTAATATATATATATATATATATATATTTGTATAATATATACAGGAATTTACATCGGTAGTCGGTACCAACGGTTTCAAGCCCGGTAGTTGAGGACTGCTCTTAATGTCCGCCTCAGGCTCTCTTCAGCCGACTCTCTATTAGAGATATATATATATATATATATATATATATATATATATATATATATATATATATATATATATATATATATTTTAAAAATAATATATATACTGCTCCCCATGTGGGGGTACCAAATTGGTTAAAGGGAAAATTATTCCCAACTCGCATTTAGGTATAAATGCATTTTCGTAAATAATTGAATTCATTCAAAAACATATCGCTAAAATCAAAACAAACAACATATATATATATATATATATATACTAGCAGAGGTTACCCGGCGTTGCCTGGGTGATCGGCCCCCTTCCCACTCCGAGGGGTAACAAAAAAAGTCACCCCTCTGGATTTACATGCTTGGTGCCGGCCTCCCCCCTTCAGGGAGAGATAATCCCCAACCCCACCTTTAGGGAGGAGGGTCCCTGGAGGTTTCTCCCCCCCCCCCCCCCAAGAAAAAAGTCACCTCCTCCTGGCGTCTTCGCCCCCCACCCCACCCTTGGGGGGGGCACCAGCTCCCTCCTTTGGGGGTAGAAACTGCCAAGCCCCTTCCTTTCGGGTGAGAAAATGCCAGGCTTCCCCTTTTGGTGGGGGGATGGTGGCGTGGCCTTCGTTATAAAGATGGCCGGCCAGCTGAAAAAATGACGTCATCGCCAAGGTCCCAACAAGCAAGATATGTGAAACTCTTAGACTGTCAAAAATGAACAGTAATTTTTACAGACAGCGTTACAAAACTTCAAAATTGGATTGAAATAAAGAACACAATGATTTATACTGAAACTCATCTAATATTAATAATAAAAAATAATTAAAAAAACACAAGTTGTTTGTTTAAGTATTATAAGCAATTGAATATTTCGTTGTATTATAGATTTTAAAGATTAGAATGCGTTCTTTAATTACTTATAAATTACATTTTAAAAAAGTGAAGGAACACGATTTGATTTGTAGTAAACTTGAAGTTTATTTAATATAATTAAATGAAAATTATGCATGTAAGATTATGAATATTTGAAGCAGAACACAAGCAAAACATTTGATATGAGTTAAGACAATAAACAAATATTAAAATTAAACTATTTTTTTAATGAAAATGGATTTTTTTTAAATCAAAATGAATATTTTTTTAATCAAAATAAATATTTTTTAATCAAAATGAACCACAATATTTTTAAATACAAATGAACCGCAATATTTTTTCAAAATCAAAAACAATATTTTTTCAAAATCAAAAACAATATTTTTTCAAAATCAAAAACAATATTTTTAATGGGTTTGTTACTGTACACATAGATTCGAAAAAGTTGTCAAAAAACAAATATATAACAAATAAATGTTATCAAAGGCAAGATAAGTTACTTTTCTACCAAACTGGATATATTTTTCGTATTTTTATTCAATGTAACATGTTTATTCAGCTCGAAAACCATACAGTGTTTACCGATGTATTGGAAAATTCAAGATGGCGTCTGACTCCCTCTTTAACACAGTAAGTTTGGGAAAAGGTGTTATAAATAAAAAACTGGATAAAATACTGTTAAAAACTCGCTCAATATATGTTACCGTGACATAGCTTGACATATATTCGGCGGGTTTTTAATAGTATTTTTTGTAGTTTTTTATTTATAACACCTTTTCCCATACTTACCGTGTTAGAGAGGGAGTGAGGCGCCATCTTGAATTTTCCAATACATCGGTAAACACTGTATGGTTTTCGAGCTGAATAAACATGTTACATTGAATAAAAACACGAAAAATATATCCAGTTTAGTAGAAAAGTAACTTATCTTGCCTTTGATAACATTTATTTGTTATATATTTGTTTTTTGACAACTTTTTCGAATCTATGTGTACAGTAATACAAACCCGTTTTTCGAGCTGAATAAATATGTTACATTGAATAAAAACACGAAAAATATATCCAGTTTGATAGAAAAGTAAATTATCTTGCCTTTGATAACATTTATTTGTTATATATTTGTTTTTTGACAACTTTTTCGAATCTATGTGTACAGTAATACAAACCCGAAATGAACTTAAAGACCACGAGTGAACGCGCATTTTTTTTTTTAGTTTAGTTTCATATATATATATATATATAGACTTCGTGGTTTGGTGGGGGATGCCCTTTTCTCTACCCTAGAAAAGTAACTTATCTTGCCTTTGATAACATATATTTGTTTAGTGACACACAATATGGTTTCCGCTCTGCAAGATCTACTGCAGATGTGCTGACGGTTATATCCCACGGGATTGGTGGGTCTCTTGACAAAGGCTTCCTTTCTAGGGCAATTGCTCTTGACATATCAAAGGCCTTTGACAAAGTATGGCATAAGGGTCTACTTCACAAGATTTCCAGCTACGGTATAACTGGAAATGTTTTCTCAATCATTAAATCATTTCTCTCCGATGGGCTCATGGGAGTAGTGGTAGATGGACAAAAATCGGAGGCCTGCAATATAAATGCTGGAGTCCCTCAGGGGTCAATCCTCGGCCCAACTCTCTTCCTGATCTACATCAATGACCTCCCTAAACACATACTTAAATCATTCGTTGACATCTATGCTGATGACACGACCATCTACGGCAACACATCAAAGGCTGTAAATGACGAAGTTCTCTCTGATTCTCTCTCCTCTGATCTCGAGCGCGTGGTTCAGTGGGGGAAGATGTGGCTAGTTACCTTTAATGCATCTAAAACCAAACTCCTATCCTTACATCATCAATGCTCTGATCCCCAGCTGGCATCAATTGTGATGGATGGCTCTCGTCTGGGTGAGGCCCCGTGTTTTGACAAGCTTCTGGGTTTGACCTTTGCTCCTGATCTGAAATGGAACACGTACATCAAGTCTGTTGCCAAGGTCGCAGGAAAGATGGTGGGATCCTTCTACCGCTCCAGAAGATATCTCACTACTGATGCAATTCTCTATCTATATAAAAGCCAAGTGCGGCCAAGGATGGAGTACTGTTGCCATATCTGGGCAGGAGCTGCCAAAAACAGCCTATCATGCCTTGACAGAGTACAAAATAGACTTCGTGGTTTGGTGGGGGATGCCCTTTTCTCTACCCTGCAACCCCTCTCCCACAGAAGAGACGTTGCGAGCCTATCCTTGTTTTATCGTTATTTTCATGGCAGGTGCTAGTCTGAACTCCAATCTCTGGTCCCCCCTCGCCAAACTTTCACGAAAATCACCCGTCTAGCTGAATCCACTGTGAAAAATTTCCCCCACTCTATATCTGTGCCTAAATCAAAACGCGGATTTCATGAGCAAAGCTTCTTTCTTAGAACTGCACGCCTGTGGAACTCTGTTCCGTCTGCCTGCTTCCCTCCGGACTACAACTTGGATGTCTTTAAGTCTAATGTTAACAAATTCCTTATGAACCGCCCCCCCTAATTAAACACTTCATAAAATCTCCTCACTAACGTGATGTACTTGCAATAACCCTTATCCCTGAGTGGCTTCCGGGCCTTGATAAGTGGTGATCACTGTGTAAAAAAAAAAAAAAAATATATATATATATATATATATATATATATATATATATATATATATATATATATAAAAATAAGTATTTTTAAATTTTATCTTTCTAGCTTAAAAAAAAGTTTAAAAATTTTATCAGCAGGCATAATTTATTTTTAAATATTGAAAAATTTCAGGAAAATTAATTTTTGCTAGATTTTTAAAACGTGTGTCAACAGCTTAAAAAATCGTCTCTTCAAAAGAACGTGTTTTAAAGAGGATGGTAGTGAACGTGTGTGTGTGTGCGCGTGTGCTGGGTAGTAGTACGAATAGTCTGTCCTTTGGAGGACAGCGTTTGTTTTCGTGTTGTGTGTACGTGTAGCGCCAGAATGGCGGACGTGGTGTCGGAGGTTGGATTGTGATGGCTGGTGTAAGTTTCGTAATTTTGTAATTTGTAAATGGCAAGTTAGGAAAAAAATAAACCCTTCCAAGATGGACAATAAATAAGGCCATAATATTTTATGGTAAATTTAAGAACGTAGGAACCATAGTTTTTTTAGGAGATGTGATTATAGGATTAACCAATCAGAAATCGTCTGTGGCACACACATCTCTGTTTTTATAGATATATAGATAGATATATACTAGCAGGGGTACCCGGCGTTCCCTGGGTGTGCAGAGGTGGTGTAGTAAGGATCTGGGGTGGGGGAGGATCAAAAAGGTGGTAGTAGCGGGGTGGTGATTAAAACAACAGTAGGCAGCCCGGGTGGAGAGAGGTGTTAAAAAAAAAAGTGGTATAGGCAGGCAGGCTCGAACCTGTAACGCGAAGGAAGAGAAGAAGGTGAAATAAAACCTAACATCTAAGTTGATGCGTCAAACGTAAAACCAGAAGTTGCGAGCATTGGAATTAAGGGTAGTCAATCAAAAGAAGATGATGACCTGCAAAAATGTTGACAAAAAAAAAAACGACCCCTCCTTATTGAAAACTGCCCAGTTGAGGGTGAATGAATTAATGTTTTTGGACAATTTTTTGATATTTAAAAAGACCGGGCGTTAAAACAACAACAATTTTTTCACGTTCTGACGCATCTGTCGAAAGTTTTTGCGAGGCACACATGCACACATTTTACCTTTTATATAATAGATTATTTGAATATTGGTCAAATTCTATTTTGGTCAACTTAATTGGTTTCAACATTACTCAAAAACAACTTATTTTTCTGAAACTATATTTTAGTAAAAAAACTAAAAACCATTCTATAAAAGCCAGATAGATCCCATTATTTTATTATACCACATCTGTTCAAATGTAAACATGCTTATCACAATATTCTTATGTGGATCTATATTAAAGAACCTTGCTAAACTTTGTGGTTATATTTCCATAATTTTATCATACTATATTTTTTCAAACTGTAACAATCCTGATATCTGTCTGTGTAAGTACACAGACAGATATCAGGATTGTTAAAGTTTGTGACATATTTCCATTCTATGGAGGCCAGGCACGAATGTAGACCCCACAATTTTCATTCCTGTTCAATCTGAAACATACTTATCAAAGTATTCTATTCGCATCTATATCAAAAACCCTTGTAAAAGTTTTTGTTTTTTATTTCTATTTTTTGGGGAGCGGGCGCATATGCAGACCCTACAATTTTAATAAACCACCATTGTTTAAAATCTAACATAGCCATTTTTGCCCCTTGATACCTCTTCTGTGTGGTCAGTTTATCAATCACATTACTAAATATTAAAGTAGCTCTAGGATATTTGCCTATCAAGCTTATTATATATCGGAATTACAACGAGCACTGTACTTTTCTTGTATTTTAATTAAATTAGTAATTTTACTATCACATTAAAATACACTCTGCTCTTTAGACTACTGTTCTAATCTCCTTTAAAAATATATATATTTATATATATATATAAAATGAAAGAAAAAGAAACAAAAGCAGAAACCTACCGTAAGAATTACAAACATTTTACTGTTTTATCATCTTTTTAGACAGTTATTTTTCCGGGGGTGGGGGTGGGGCAATAACATTTTTTTTTTTTTTTTTTAGCCACCCGACGACTGCAGTTTATGTAAAACAATTTTTTGTTTATGCAATTTATTTTGCAGCAAAAAAAATTTTTTTTTTTGTTTTGTTTTTTTACATAGTTTTTTTTTTTTTTTTTGCAGTTGTTAGTTATTTATTGTGTTACTTTTTGGGCAACATGCGGTTGTTTCCTGAGGATAGCCTATTTCTTTAAGGATAGTATTTTCTACCGATTGAAGTAAAGCAGCTGACGACAGTAAAGTAGGCAGAGAAAGGTTGTTACAGAATGTAGAAGGAGGAGGACAAAATTCCTGAACCGGATAGCTTTCTGCTATATGCTTTATTGTAGAGATAAAAGGATTCTTTCTGAATTTTTGTCTCCACATAAATTCACTAAAATAACTGTCAAGCAGATTGCGATTGGTTCCACACTCTGTTTTATTTCATTGTTTTGCCTCCTTCCACATCCTTTTCACAAGATTTGTGCTAGCGTCCACGAAATGAACGCTCTGGTTAACCGTAAGATGTTCGTACCCTTCTGATCCTACTTTGCAGTATGCTTTCCAGCAATTGGAAACTATCGTGCTCCCCAGCAGTATGTACTTTTTTATTAACGGAAGAAAGGTTTCTGATTTACAGTCTGAGACTGTGACAAGAAAACCCTCCTTCTCAGCAGAGTATATCCTCCGAAGACCCAGAGCGATTTGACGAATGCTCCTGACATTATGTTTCGTCTGTTGAAAACGGACTCGTCAACTTCCACTGTGTGCCCTGGACATCCGATTTGCCAGAGATTCCTAAGGAAACAGTCTTGGCAAACATCCCTCAGGAAGTTTTTCCAGTCGGTGAGAGTGTGATTTGACCCAATATCGCACTCTCGCCACAGGTTTTTGTGTGTTGCCATTTCGAACGCCCACAAATATATGAATCGTATAATCATAGGTAGCAGGAGATGGGACCTCTCAAAAAAGATGCAAGGACGTCCATTGTCTGCAGTGGCCATTGGTGCACCTCCAGCCGAAACCGTCATTTATGTTTCGTTTCTTCATGATATATTTTCGCCAACATGCTTTGCATCTCCTCTCCGTTGCTAGCAGTTGGTATTCCTGACAGAAAACAAAGATGTTTTCTGTAGATTTACAAATCATTTCCAGCCTGGATTGATTCATTTTCCTTGGTTTTATTTTACTTTTTTTATTTTTTGTTTGTTTTTGATTGAATAAATGCAATGAAACTGCCTTTACTTTTCCTGTTAAAACTCTTTTCTTTCTTTTTTTTTTCTTCTTCTAGCTTTTAACTTCTCTTTTAGCTGCTAATTCGCATCTCTCTTTTGACTCACTCGTTATAATCCAGCGTTTTCCGTTTTTTTCGCCGGACATTGCCGAGCGCAACTCCCGGAAAAACGGGCAAGCAACAAAAACTAATATATAAGAATTATGGAAGAATTAAGATATTGAGCTTTCTTCTCTGCAGGTTGGAATTGAAAAATTCATATAGCAATATACATGGACGATAATCATAGATTCCATTCTGTTTTGTTTGGAAATGAATATACTTTCAAATGAATTAATAAATAATAATGTATATTATATATTTTAAGAGTTTCAAGCAAATAAAACTCGTATTGCATTTGTATTAAAAATTTTGTCATGAGATTTGGAAACTAATCAGAATAGATGTCGCTTTTAATAGTGTCTGAAATACTTTTAACCTGAGTATTGAAAAATTTGAAAAAAAATTATCTTCAGGCACCTACTGTTAAGTAAAATATTTTTACTGTTTTTGTCCATCAAAAGTATAATTGCATGTTGTTTTCTCTTGTGGTAGCTAGCAATTTAAAATGATGGGAAAAAATTGTTTCTATTTGAGTTTAGATGGAAAAACTATCTGTAGCAGCAGTATTACTATTAGCGATAGCACGACTGTAAACAGGTGGATTTTTGTTAACTTTTTATTCTTGAACAAATTTTTGAAAAAATGAAAATATAAATATAAAAAAAGATTCTTTATATGTTTAGTTAGAACTATTTTGTTATCAGAATATAATTAGCTTAAGGGTCATTCCGTGTCAAATCATCCAGAAATATGGGATTTTGAAACCTATATCCCCAGATCTGGCTGTAATTTGCACTGCAGATGGACAATATAGGAACTAAGAAATCCTAAAAATTTGAGCACGTAATTCCAAGTGGTTCCCGATTTAGAGCATTTTTTGTTTTGCCGTTAGTCACATAATGTGATGCCCAGGCAACAATTTCTTTGAATATTTTCTGATTGAAAGATTGTATGACTCTGAAAATTCATCCAAGTAAGTTTTTTGACACAAAGAATCAAAAAATTGCATCAGATTTTCTCAAAAATAAAGCCTTATAGAGAGTTTTTGGATTTTTACACATGTGCTCCAAAATCGAATAAAAAAAGGGTGTGGCTGGTATTGTACATTACTTTTTTCATATATTTTTTTAGACACAATGAATTGTCTTTGGACCAAAAATGGTTAAAAGTTTTTGTTTCATTCACTCACAGTTTCTGTTGAAAGTCGGGTATATTTTTGATGATAATGAAAAATATTCCCTCCTCCTATTGGATGTGATAATCAATTTAGACATGTGTTAAACTTATTTCACACCTTAATTTTGGAATAAATTTTGGTGTAAGCCAGATACTCAAACAGTTAAGTTCTGGTAACAATTTCAATGACCAAGCCATGATAGAAGTATGCTTTTTTTTTTTATAAGAAACTGTTTTATAAGAAATCAGTAATAGGATGCTAAAAATCTAGAAACTTCTAGTACTATCTCAAGCCAATAATTTTGATAAGAAACTTCTTGAGAAACTTTTAACCCTCAAAAGACTGGGGGGGGGGGGTATTTTGACAAAACTTTTTTAACTTTTGTTTATATTTTCCTGAAAATGTGATTTTTTTTTTCGCTCTGATTTTCTATATAACTTCCTGAATATTTCTAACCTATCATATAAAGTGTAAAAAAATCAAATTTACAAAATAATTTTTTTTGAGAGTAACCCCTATAAAATTTTTCAGAAATTCCAAAATATAAAAGTTACCTAAAATGGTCAAAATACAAAATTTTATTGCTTTTCATGATGAGATACTAACACTATGTGGATTTTTTTGGAAACATAAAGATGTTGATTTTCTGCATTTATTTGAAAACATAAATATGTTGATTTTCTGGATTTTTTTGAAAACATAAAGATGTTGATTTTCTGGATCTTTTTGAAAACATAAAGATGTTGATTTTCTGGATCTTTTTGAAAACATAAAGATGTTGATTTTCTGGATTTATTTGAAAACAAAGATGTTGATTTTCTGGATTTTTTTGAAAACATAAAGATGTTGATTTTTTGGATTTATTTGAAAACATAAAGATATTGATTTTCCGGATTTTTTTGAAAACATAAAGATGTTAATTTTCTGGATTCATTTGAAAACATAAAGATGTTGATTTTCTGGATTTTTTTGGAAACATAAATATGTTGATTTTCTGGATGTCTTTGAAAACATAAAGATGTTGATTTTCTGGATTTATTTGAAAACATAAAGATATTGATTTTCTGGATTTATTTGAAAACATAAAGATGTTGATTTTCTGGATTTTTTTGGAAACAAAGATATTGATTTTCTGGAGTTTTTTGGAAACATAAAGATGTTGATTTACGGGATTTTTTTGGAAACATAAAATGTTGATTTTCTAGTTGAAAAAAATCAGTTTTCTAAAAATCACAAGGTTTCTTGACTTGACCATGAATGCAAAGCACTGCTAATTTTTGTTGATATGTGATCTTAGAAGGCTAAGGAACACAAAGATATAAAATTGTTTCAATTGTTTTGTGAGGTTTAGACACATTTTTAAAATTTGAGTTAAGTTGATCCCCCCACCGTAGTCCATTGCACTCCGGAAAAAACCCATGGTTTTGCGAGAGTTAAGAAACAAATCCTACATTACCTTATTGGCTCCTGTAAAAAAGTGAAACTGGTATATTTGTACCAGAAAGCCCCAAATATTCACACCTACAGTGTTTACCTTACAAAATGTCCTTAAACTACATTTCCAGAGTAGTTGACAAATTTAATTAAGAAACTTTTGGAACTATGTATCAAAAATTAAGAAACTTCTTGTACTAGGAGGCCAACTCATGTTTCTTATAAAAAAGCATGGAAGCAAAATGTAGTGCAACTAGTTTCTAATTCTTTTTTACCTTTCTTCAGAAAACTGAATTACTTACGAGGCTTGCTCGATTGTTGTTCAACTCAATTTAAGTGTCACAAGTTTGACTATAATTGATCCAAGAGAATCTATCAGACTTGGAGCAAGGAATTGTTGAGACATTGTTGTAGAGAGTTGGACTGAAAGAAAATGAAGGTGAATTATCAACCATTTGCTTCCATCACAAACAATATTTCCAAAATATTGTTTGTGATGGAGCAAAGACCACAAAGTGTTGTGGTGGATTTTTACAACACAAGAGGACAAAGGTGAACGACTGATATCTTTGCAGATGGCAAATCATTTGGAGGCAAGAGGGTATAATGTAACACCAGGTCATTTTCTTTGTCGTCAGTGCACAAAGAAATATGTGAATCTAACAATTGATGACACAATGGATTTAGACTACGAACCCATGAGTTCTGTGAAAACTTCACAAAAAACCTTGAATGCAAGACTGGTATCCATGGATGTTTCCTCTGTAGTTCTGCACAGTGTTGCTTCTTATAGCCGTGTTCATAGTGTGAAAAGGAAGTTAGAACAAACTGTTGAAACATTCAAAAGTGATAAAGTTGGTGTTAGTGAACTGACTGTGCATAATTAATGCCCAGTGAAACAGACATCAAAGAAAAAGCAGCAGAATTGAATCGATTACATTATCTGATGAAAGAGAAGTTAAAGAGCGCTTCAACTCCTGATAAAATCCAAATCATGACACTTGCTTCTGATTTCTGGTCTCGTGAATACAGTTCCAAATTCTTCAATATGTCTGAGTATGCTGTTCGAACTGCCAGAGAACTGACAAATAGTATTTTGTCAAAACCTAACTCTAACAAAGGGAAACGATTTTTACTGGAGAGAGTCGACATGATAATACAAATGTATGAGAATACAGTTGCCAAATACCAGCCAAAAAGGACTTTGTTAGTATACAAGGGGCGTGCAATAAGTAATGCCCCTGATCCACTTCCCATAGGCAGTAGAGCAACAAAACTTGGCACAGTTATTAGTCTTTCTCTGCATAGGAACCACCCAGAGTTATGCATTTCTCCCATCGTTTGATGCAGCTCTGGAGACCATTTTTGTAGAACACCCCAGGTTGGTCCTCCAACCACGACATGACTTCAGAAATCAAGGCTGCATCATCTGGGAAACGCTTTCCTTTCAAAAACAACTTCATGGCTGGGAAGAAGTGAAAGTTAGAGGGTGCAAGGTCAGGAGAGTAGGGAGGATGGAGGGTAATTTCATAACCACGCGCCCGTGCTTCTAATCTGGCGACATGCAAGTTGTGGACCAGAGCGTTGTCCTGGAGGAGGAGGGTACCTTTGCTGATCTTGCCCCGCCTCTTGATTTTGATAGCTTCCCTTAATTTCCTCAAAAGTGAAGCATAATAGGCTCCTGTAATTGTGGTACCCTTTGCCAGGAAATCTGTCATCACTACTCCGTCCTGGTCCCAGAAGACTGTGACCATGACCTTGGCAGCGAAGGGCTGCACCCTTGCCTTCTTTGGAGGTGGTGAGTTCAAGTGCTTCCACTGCATTGACTGGGCTTTGGTCTCTGAATCATAGTGATGGACCCAGGTTTCATCCTGTGTAATCAGTCTTTTGAAAAACTTTGACTCATTTTCTTGGCACATCTCCAAATTCATCCTCAAGCACTCAACGTGTTCTCGTTTCTGGAATGGTGTGAGCAACCTGAGAATCCATCTGGCAGACATCTTATGCATATGCAAATGGTCATGAATGATAGTTTCCGCAGACCCTGTACTAATCTTGACATCTTGGGCTATTTGGCAAATAGTAATGCGCTGATCTTCCAAAATGGCAGCCTCAACTTGACAGGCAGATGCCGTATCAATGGCAGAAGGGGGGGGGGCAACCAGATCTGGGAGCTGTTTTCACAGACTTACGGCCATGTTTGAATTCACGATGCCAGCATTTTACAAGGTCATATGATGGGGCATTATCACCATAAGTTTCTTTCATTTCATAAAAAGTCTCCTGTGGTGTGCGTCCTTTCAAATACAAAAACCGGATCACTGCTCAACATTCAACAGGCTCCATTTCACACCTGACTCAGTTGAAACACCTGAAAAACAGAAACCACAATTAGCTCAGAGCTGTAATTTGCCACATAACCCGTAGAGATATAAATCATTGCACATGCAAAATTTCAGCTAGATCAGACAACTGAAAGGGGGTCAGGGGCATTACTTATTGCACGCCCCTCGTAGCAAAGGGTGTTCACAAAAAAATACGTTTGATAGTGTCTAATTTGCATGAACTGTATGTTGCTTTTAAATAGAAGTATCCCAATGTCAAAGTGGAGTTTCCAAATTTGCGGAAATGTGTCCAAAGTGGTGTGTTTTAGCTGGATCTGCGGGTATACATTCTATTCTGTGACATGTCAGAATGCAAAACTTCTTGTTGATGCCATGAAGTGGAACATCACTTACAAAGATTTGATTTCAAAGTTAGTTTGTGATTCTTCTAACAAAGAGTATATGATGCATCACTCTGAAAATTGCCCTCGTAGAGAAGCATTGCAGAAATTCTTTGAGGTGCTGTATGATATGAAGCCTGATGATGAGTTTCATTTTAGTCGATGGGACACATCCAGCCATGCAACATTAACATACGCAGAATATAAAGATCTGTTGATTGACACCATTGATAATCTTACTACACAATCATATCTAGCAAAATGCCAAGCCAGATACTTGAATCAAAAGATATAGAATCTTTGTTCCAATAAGGTCCTTGTTCTGGGAGACTTTGCAGAAAACTTTCAAGACAAAATTCAAAGTTATCATTGGAGTAAGGAATATTGCACCCTGCACTTAGTGGTGATTTACTACCGAGATTCTGATCACCAACTAAAGCACATTTCATTGTATTTTATTTCAAATGACAACACCCATTACATTGCATTCGTGTATCGAACTCAGACACTGACTGGTCACTTAGTCACAAAGGACATACATAATAACTGACCAAGAGTATCAAAAAACCATTTCTGCATTTCAATGGCATATAGAACACAGCAGCATGTAAATGTTGAATGCTGACTTTGGTTGTGAAATCTACTAGTTTCTGAATACCATTTCATTGCAACTGTTTTATCTTTATTTTTAATGGACGTCTGTTTGAAGACGAAATTCTTGGAATATGGCATGAATGGTCACTCTCCTGACTTAACCCCATACAGATTGAAACTGGTTGCTTCCCATGAAGGTACTTCTCAGGGAATAGTTCAAGTTCGTTTTTGTGTATGAAATAGTATGTTCACTCAATGAGGGGCCTAGCTAAAACAAACAGTCCTTATCAAAATTGCCATGTTTTGTATAAGAAAAAGGAATAAGGGGAGGAGTCAAAAAGGCAGAAAATGAGTGTACATAGTTTTTGAAGACTTTTTCAAATGTTTTTACTTTCAAACAAATAATGAACAAGAACTTTTAGCCATTTTTGGTGAAGCACAATTTAATGTGCGAGATAAATATATTGAGAATGCTTTTGTGAGAACTACTTTTATTATAAATATCTTATGGAATTGAGCCTGTTTACTTCTAGCATCTGGTTTACTCCAAAATGAAGGTGTGAAATAAGTTTAACACATGTCTAAATTGATTATCACATCCAATAGGAGGAGGGAATATTTTTCATTATCTTCAAAAATATACCCGACTTTCAACAGAAACTGTGAGTGAACGAAACAAGAACTTTTAACCATTTTTGGTCCAAAGACAATTTATTGTGTCTAAAAAAATATATGAAAAAAGTAATGTATTACTATACCAGCCACACCCTTTTTTTATTCGATTTTGGAGCACATGTGAAAAAATCCAAAAACCCTTAATATCTCTATAGGGCTTCATTTTTGAGAAAATCTGATGCAATTTTTTGATTCCTTGTGTCAAAAAACTTACTTGAATGAATTTTCAGAGTTATACAATCTTTCAATCAGAAAATATTCAAAGAAATGACATCACAAAATTGTTGCCCGACCGTCACATTATGTGATCAACGCCAAAACGAAAAATGCTCTAAATCGGGAACCGCTTGGAGTTATGTGCTCAAATTTTCAGGATTTCTTAGTTCCTATATTATCTATCTGCAGTGCAAACTATAGTCAAATCTATGGATATGGGTGTCAATCCCTGGATGATTTGACACGGAACAACCCTTAATTAGAGCTATTCAGTTATCAGAATGTATAATTAAAGCAGTCCCTTCCAATCAGTCCAGCATTATGAACTTTGTTCAAATTGCAATTTCTCGCATATTTCTGATTAAATTTTTAAAGTATTTATATGGTTGAAAAGACAAAAAAATAAACTTTCTAAATGTATAACTTGCATGCACTTTTTATCCACTGCATTAATTTTTAATTGTGAATTAAAAAGTGTTTTGTTTTGAACAACCAAAGATATGAAATGATTTATTTGGTTCAAGTGTGCGAGCGGTACCCCCCACCCCGACCCCCATATTTTTTATTTTCATCTTTTTCAGCGGATTATTATCGAATGGAAACTAGTCTACCCGATTATCAAAAAAATAAAAATACAAATCAATATTTAAATATTTGTAGATGGTGCTCAGTTTCTAGTGAAGTTAAGAAGAAAAAAAACGTTTTTAACTGGAAAGTTTAACAAGAAATGTAATTGAAAATAAAAATCTAATTCATCCAAAATTTGTGAACGATTTGTCAGTCAGCTTTAGCAAAAAAAATTTTTTATATTTAAATAGGTGGCCAAAAAATACTTGATACTTTTCCAAACGTCATGTTTTCTATTTTAGAGTGATGTCATTTGTTTTAAATAAATTTATTTTTGTCTGCTTGTTTTGATTCTTGTAAAGTTTCACACGCTCATTTAAAAGTAATTTTATGTTCAAAATCTAAGCCATAACATTTTCAAAAACCAATAATTATGAACCGAATAATGAATTATGACACGTAAATATAAGTGTCAAACATCCTCTTAAGAAAGAAAAAAAAAAAACTCCCTTTATCTTACTTTTAACCCTAGGTATGAATAGCAAGCTTCCTCCTTAAACCTTCTTTAGCCCTAATAATAATGCTAAGTTCAAGTGGCAAGTTCTCCACTAAACAAAATTAGTGTCAGAAGTGTCAAAAAAATACAAATAACAAACAGACCCTTCTTTGAAAAAAATGCACATGATTTATATCCCATAAAAAAATTTATATCCCATAAAAAAATTTATATCCCATAAAAAGATTTATACCCCATAAAAAAAATTTATACTCCATAAAAAAATTTATATCCCATAAAAAAAATTTATACCCCATAAAAAAATTATATCCCATAAAAATAATTTATATCCCATAAAAATAATTTATACCCCATAAAAAAAATTATATCCCATAAAAAAAATTATATCCCATAAAAATAATTTATATCCCATAAAAAAAATTTATATCCCATAAAAAAATTTATATCCCATAAAAAAAAATTATATCCCATAAAAATAATTTATATCCCATAAAAAAAATTTATACCTCATAAAAAAATTATATCCCATAAAAAAATTTATATCCCATAAAAAAAATTTATACCCCATAAAAAAAATTATATCCCATAAAAATAATTTATATCCCATAAAAATAATTTATACCCCATAAAAAAAATTATATCCCATAAAAATAATTTATATCCCATAAAAAAAATTTATACCCCATAAAAAAAATTATATCCCATAAAAATAATTTATATCCCATAAAAAAATTTTATACCCCATAAAAAAAATTATATCCCATAAAAATAATTTATATCCCATAAAAAAATTTTATACCCCATAAAAAAAATTATATCCCATAAAAATAATTTATATCCCATAAAAAATTATATCCCATAAAAATAATTTATATCCCATAAAAAAAATTTATACCCCATAAAAAAATTTATATCCCATAAAAAAAATTTATACCCCATAAAAAAATTATATCCCATAAAAATAATTTATATCTCATAAAAAAAATTTATATCCCATAAAAAAAATTTATATCCCATAAAAAAAAATAAATTGGTCAGTTGTCCTAAAATGCTAGAATAGTCTCGAAATGGTGAATTATTTTACATTAAATTTTTGTGAAACCAACCCCCACTCTAAATTCTAAAATTGTTTTTATCTTATTTCTGTCAAGTCTTCAAGATGTTCACACATAATTTCCCTTAGCCCTATCATTAACCCAAAGTCAAAGTGGCCATCCTCCCCATCCTCCCATAATTGCACAAAGACCCTCTTCAAGCCACACATAATCATCTTTAGAAAAAGAAATGCACAGGTTTTATCTCCTATAGAAAAAAATGGTTAACTGGCCTAAAATGCTAGAATGGCTCAAAATGGAGAATCATTTTACATTCTAAAATAATTTTTGTTTATCTTTCATTAAAGTTTTTCAGAGTGTTCACACGTAATTGTCTAAAAAAGTAATATCACATATTTTGATTATCAAGCTCTTTCTATATATGACAATTTCAATTTTTTTCATGTGTGCTGTTAATTCATATCTATAGCTCTGTATCTTCTTCAATGAATTTGAATTATAATAATTTTGATAAAAAAATCTATAATTCAGACATTGCAAAAGTGATTCTTTGTTTAACGGCCTCATATTTCATTAATATACTGATTCTTCAGAATGTGTAGTTTTACTTAAAATTCATATTTTGTTTAAGGTTGTTTAATTGAAACTAAACATTACAGAAATAGCCTGTGTTCCTTTGGATTCTTTTATGGTTATGACTGACTAAAAAAAGGATTTCTCTGGGTATCCATATTAAACCCAGCCAATTCATTGCTTTATTATTCAAACAAGAATTCTAGTTAATACATGCATAATTTTCACTTGAATTAATTGCAAACTCTAAATTCTCATAAAATATTAAAACCAAAAACAGCAGAGGTGGAGGTTACTTCGACTCTGGATGAAAATAATTTTTATGAAAACAGTGTGTCCCTTTTGATTTGCTGCCAAAAAAATATTACACATAAAAAAATAGATTTGATGCATTAACGGATTTAGGTTTCAAAAGCTCACATAATCTTTAATTACTGATTGGCATCTGTTCTTTTTAACATTTCGTTACATATAAGCTTTGCCTATTAGTGCGATTGACCTCTATTGTGAATTTTATAAGTCATACACCAGTGTACCTTTGGAGCCCATTTTTGTGTGGCAATTTTGATGAATTTGCTATCATTTTAGTATGGTGTTGTGTCATTTTAAATTTGCAAATTTAATTAAAACAAAATAATTTCAATGTGATGTTTAGAAGGTACATCTTTCTATATTTTATCCGGTTTTTTTTTTTGTTTTTTTTTTACTTTGAATATTTGAAAATCTAGTGTAATGATTTAGTACTAAAATATTGTTTTCATTGCAAAAAAAATATTTTGCATAGTTGAAACATTGTTTCTGAGACTAATTGCTAAAGTGTAATGAAAGCTGTAAAAAATATTTAGTCAACTTTTGCTTTTAGTAATTATTGGTTCATCTTCCATTTTTTATTTTAATTTGTGAATATTATATAACAAATTATTTGATAAAATTATGAAAAATCTAAGTTTTTTAACAATATCTAAGCTAGCATGACACGCATATTAAAGTTTTACAAATTAACCAACTTGTGCATGCAAGGATGGTATACATTAAGTCGACTTTCACCCGCCAAGTTCCAATTATTTTTAATTTGGATTCATTAGTTGCTATTTTTATTGGCTAAAAACCAAATTGAATTTGTGTCACAGGTCCGAATCCATTATATATCAAGCTTCAATACTATAGACCAAAAATTGACAGAGTAGTTTAGTAGAGACTGTTCAGCACACACACACAAGGTCACTTGTAGTGCTTGTGTAACTATGCTACCATACTATTTTTTTTAATAGTATTTTCAAGTTAAATTCAATTTTTACGCTTATTAAATTGTTAGGAATAGTTACAAAAATACCCTCCCCTCTCCATGTTAAGAATGGGTTTCTAAATAAAACGTTAGTATTTCAGTGTGGTAACATACATAAAAAAATACCATGTGTTTTTATATATATATATATATATATATATATATATATATATATATATATATATATATATATATATATATATACACACACACACACTTTATATTGTCAAAGTAAGAATATTGCTTCTATAAAAAGTCAATAAATTATCCTAGTAAAAATAAATTTAAATCATCATCATCAGGATGGGCTCCTTGTGACTCTTCCCCTCCAAAGTTTCCTGTATTCCATCAGCTGCCTCAGATCTTGAGGTTCACAGTTGGCGTCGTGTGCTATCTGCTGGATGTATGTGGATCTAGGTCATCCTTTGCTTGTGCGTCTGTGTCGTGGAGTCCATAGCAATACATCACTCACTAATTCATGCTTGCTTCTTAGACAGTGACCGGCAAATCATAGGCGTCTCTCCCTGATGATATTAGATATGGCAGGTAGGTTGCCATAAAGTTGCTGCTTCATGGGATGATTTTACCAAGATATATTTAATACTGTTCGTAGCATACGGGTGTATGTGCCGTTTAGTTTTCTTTCCAATCTTTTGGTAATTCTCCAAGCTGTAGCACCATATACAAGGACAGGCTCTACCACTGCCCTGAAGAACTGTCTTTTCAGTTTGTCAGTTAGCCTTGAAGTTCATACTGAACGCAGCCCATACTTTTGAGATGCGAATTTCGATATCTCTCTGTGGAAACTATGTTGCTGCCCAGATACGTAAACTCAACAACTTCTTTCAGTGGCGTTCCAACCAGAGCCCTGATCTCTCCTTCCACATTGAAAGTCATAAACTTTGTCTTATCTGCATTTATGTGAAGACCAAAGTCATTTGCGGACTTTTCTAGTTTGTGTAACAGTATTTGTGCATCAGCAGTGTTATTTGCAAACAAAGCAATATCTTCTGCATAATCTGCATCAGTTATGCGTGCTGATTGATGACGTCTATTTCTGGATTCATTTAGGGTGAAGCCTAGCATTTTGTGTATATCAACAGAGACAGACAATGAAAAGAAAAGGGGGCAAGAGTATCTCCTTGTAGAACCCCGGTGCGGATGTCGAAAAATTCAGTGTCCCCATCTGGGGACCTGACCATTGCTCGAGTGTGCTCATATAGCATCATGATAGCATTAATGACTTCATTTGGAATGCCATATGCTTTTAATATGCTGGCCATTTTTCCTCTATGTATGGAGTCAAATGCTTTGGAGAAATCTACAAAGATCATGACTGCTTCAATGTTTTTGGCTTTGACTCCTTCGATTAGTCTCCTGACAGTAAGTATTTGACTACTAGTAGAGCGATTCTTTCTAAATCCATTCTGGTTCTTCTTGAGAACTTCTTCGATCTTTGGTTGAATACAATTGAGAAGCATGGCATTGTAGATATTTGCTGCAATTGGAATGAGTATTATTCCTTTGTAGTTGCTTGGTATGCTTAGATTAACCTTCTTGGGGAAGGGGAGTATGCATCCTTCCCTCCATATATGAATAACCTTTTGATTATATACAGCATTGCATGAATCAAGAAGGATGCCATTGAAACCACCTGTCTTCAATACTTCCGGGGAATGTTATCTAAACCTGCAGCTTTATGATTCTTGGTCTTCTTTAGTACAATTAGAAGTTCTTCATTGAAAAATCACCCTTCTCAATATCGAGTTCCTGTACAACAGTCAGCTGAATTGATTGATCTGTCATTTCTAGTTTGTTCCAAGTAGCTTTTCAAAATGTGCTTTTGATTTCGAACATGCATTTTCCAGGGTGTTTGCCTTTAACTTAGTTTTGGCAGGCTGTTTGCGCCCAGATATCTCATTTACTACTTGCCAAGTCAGATAGGATTGTTTGTTATCCGCAGCATTCTGGATTTGATCTATTTGTTCTTGAACATATTTGGTATTCTGTCGAGTGGGGTATTTATGTTGCTTTTTGTGTTTTTTTTGGGTTTTTTTTTTAATTCAAATATTCACCTGATAATGTAAAAAGAATTTGGCCTAAACTTCAAAAACAAAATTAATATGCCTAAAAAAAAAAGCTTGCTAATGCCTCTTGATTGGACAGAAAACAATTTAAAATTATTATTTTTATTTAAAATAAAATGACATTTTACATGAGATGTTTAATGTACTTAATTGAGCACTGTTTAAAAAATTCTTTTGTTTGTTAAAAGACAGAAAAGTTGTTTTTTTTTTTAATTTGAACAAACCAAATATGTGTAAAGTTTAATTGTTCACTTATTTTGAAAGGTGTATTGTTATTTTGCAAATAATTGATGTTCAATACTATTTAGATGGGAAATCAGAAAAAAAAGAATTATAATTTACTAGCAGGACACCTGGCATAGTCTGATTGTAAAATACGCTTAAATATAATATTTTAATTTATGTAGATTTTGTATTTATTATTATTATTATTATTATTATTATTATTATTATTATTATTATTATTATTATTATTATTATCATAGAGTTAATTCTCTGTAGATTATTATATTGTACCAATATATAGTAGTGCCCCCTCCTCTGGCATGGCCTGGTTGTTAAAAAAAAAAATTTGTTTTCATTATCATAGAGCCAATACTCTATTATATTGTACCGAATACATAGTAGTGAGCACCTGGCATTGCCCAGTTGTAAAATACGCTTAAATATATTTTAATTTATGCATATTTCATATTTATTGTTATAGAGCCTATACTCTATTGATTATTATATTGTACCTAATATATAGTAGTGATTTAAAAAAATATTACTTGGGTTCCATCAGCTACAATCAAAAACAACATGTAGTTCTCCAGCCTTATTCATTACCATCTGCGAAGCTAACAACAGATAGATATCAGAATTTTAAAAATTAACCATCTTTACCATATAAATGTATATTTGTGCATGCGTAGAGGATACACATTTAGTTGACTTATGCCTACCAAGTTTCAGCTTTTTTTCAATTTTAACCACTTAGCAGTTAATTTTACCAACTAAAAACCAAATTGAATTTGTTTGACATGTCCAAATCCCCTATATATCACGTTTCAAGTCTATAGACCAAAATTTGACAGAATATTTTGGTAGCGACCATTACTCACACAGGCAGCAGACAGACTAACAAGGCCCTGCCGGTGGAGCTGTAGAATACCCGACTCCCCCCTGCAAAGGATAAAAATCCCTCAATGGAGCAACCCGTTAGCTGTAGGTTTGCAACCCATAACACCTGGTGGTTGAGCAGAGCAAGATTTGGGTGCATAGAACTCTTGGCAAGCAATACACTCTGGCCAGACAGCCCAATCTGATCACTTGACCAGTCATGTCTAGCCTTACACTTAAAAACGCCAATCTCTAATATCTAAGAATAAAATTCCAAAGTATTACATGTTTTTACTCTTGCTACCAAAATAGACAAATCAAGTAAGTACTAAAAGGCGGTGGCAAGAGTTAATCAATTATTGAGAGGAGAACCGTGTAATTGATCATAATGTTTCTTTAAAACTAGAGTTACAAAACTGAAGGAGGAACCAAAAAATTATGATAGAAGCTCAATCGAGTATACCTTTCTTGTATCCCTGGCAAATGGGTTTCCTTCCTAACATCTCCCGAGAGCAAGAAAGATGGAAAATCAAACAATTTTTCATGGATTCAATAAAAAAGCCGGAAACCAAACTAACAACAATGGAAAAACAAAAAGAACACACTTTGACATTTCTGATGTCTCCAACTCAGACAGTGAGCAAGAATCTAACTGGTTCATTTCTAAAAAACTACTTAACCAATTGCCTCAATATTTTGCGATAACATTTTTATCTAATCCAAGCATGTTTTTATATATTTAAGATTAAAAAATATTACAATATTTAAAAATCTTTTTTTGAAATCCTCTCGATAAACATTGATAATTTTGAATGTGACAAAAATTTGTGTTTTTCTTAATGATTGTTTTACTATTTCATTTTATACAAATATGGTTTATTTTTATATATTTACCATCAAATAATAATAATAAAAAATAATTCCTGTGTCTCGGAAAATGACGAAAAAAATTTTTACCAATCGCATATTTATTGCTTTAGTGGTTAGTATTTTTAAACGTTAAACTAACAAATGTATACATTGTGATTTCCTACACAATCACATTGTAATATAAAAAATAAATTATATTTTAAAAATTTATTTTAAATGCTGCTATATAACAGTGTAAGAAGCACAAACAATTGGTGATTATAGAAACTGAACATGCTGGTGTATTATTTTTTTACTAATCGTGTGTTCATTGCTTTAGTGGTCAGTTATATATATATATATATATATATATATATATATATATATATATATCTTTTAAACATTAAATTAACAAATATATCCGTTCATACTTCCTACACAACTACATTGCGACATAAAAAATAGATTATATTTTAAAAATTCATTGTTAATGCTGCAATAGAACTACAAAAAGCATACACGAATAGCAGTTATTGCTGGTGTACTTTTTTTCTCTTTCTCTCTCTATCTCTCTCTCTCCCTTTCACTCTCCATCTCTCTTTGAGCCCCTTTCTCTCTCTCACTCCTTCTACATCTTTCTCCCCCTCACTCTTCTTCTCTCTCTTCCTCTGTCTCTCTCCCTCTCTTTCTCTAACTCTCTCTTCCCGTTCTCTCTCCATCTCTATCACTCAATCCCTCTATCTCTCTCTATTTTCCTCTTACTTTCTCTTTTCTATCTCTATCTCTCTATCATCCTATTTTAGTCTCCTAAATTACTTAGAGTGAATAAGATGTTGTCAAAACATGATTAAGTCCTATTTTAATCACTTAAATTACTTACAGTGATTAAGACATTGTCAAAACATGGGCAAATACTATTTTAATCACCTAAATTACTTACAGGGAAATAAGGCATTGTCCAAACATGAATAAATCATGTTTTAGTCACTTAAATTACTTACAGTGAGAATAGAAAGTTATTTGAAAATTACTAATTAGAACAGCACCAGAAGGAACTGGTAAAACCTTTCTAATTAAATTGATTTTGGCAGCCATTCGATCACAAAATGACATTCTTCATGCAGAATAGTTGTGATCTTACTACCAGGTAGAAGAACTGCTCATTCTTTGAAATTACTATTAAACATTCAATTTTTCCAAACTCCCGTGTTCCATATATCCAAAACATCCAGTATAGAAAAATATTGCAGAAATGCAAAATTATTGTTTAGGATGAATGCACAATGTCAGACAAAAAAATCACTTGAGGCTCTTGATCGATCCTTTGCAAGATTTCATCGCAATGTCAGACACTTGGGAATGCAGTAATATTGCTTGCAGGAGATTTCAGACACCTGTAATTCCTCAATCAGCATCAGCAGATGAAATAAATGCCTTAAATACTTTACTTTTTGGCACTATGTGGAGACATTAAACTTCGCTCGAAATATGTGTGCCCAGTTGCCAAATGATCGATCACAGAGAAATTTTCACATCAGTTGTTAGAAAAGTGCCAGCTGATATGAGTTAAGGGCGAATTTCGTTACCTCATAACTTCTGTAATTTAGTTACATCAAAAGAAGAGTTGGTAAAAAAAAAAGTTTTTTCCAGATGTTCTAATTAATTATAAGAATTCCAGTTGGTTAAGTGAACAAGCTATTCTTGCAGCTCAGAACAAAGACGTCCATAAACTTAACAATATTATTGAGCTTAAAATTCCAAGTGAGGTAGTCACATACAAGCTCGTCAACACTGTTGTGGAAGCAGATGAAGTGGTTAAATATCCAACAGAATTTTTGAATTCACTAGATTTACCAGGGATGCTACTGCATGTACTGCAATTGAAAATTGGTGTACAAATTATCATGTTGCAAAATATAAACCAACCCACGCTTTGCAATGGCACATGCTTGCAATAAAAAAATTAATGAACATCATCGAAGCAATAAACTTGACAGGACTTTCCAAAGGTAAAGATGCCCTCATTCCTATGATTCCACCGAATACACCATTTCAATTTAGGAAATTGCAATTCCCAATTTGATTGTCGTTGCAATCACCATCAACAAAGCTCAAGGACAATCTTTACATTGTGTGGCTTACATCTACACACTGACTGTTTCTCACATGGACAATTTTTGTTATGTGTTCAAGAACCACAAAAATCTGCTCAGAAAATGGAACAACAAAACATTGTATATCAACAAGTACTGGGAAATTAAGCATAAAGAAACATGCATTTTCTTATTTTGAGATTTTTCCCATTTTGCCAAATTGAACTACAGCAACATGTGGCAGGGTACAGCTAGTATGTATATATTCATTAAAAAAAATCAATTTGGAAATTTTAACTACATATATATATATATGTATATGAAACAATGGGAAAGTTTTTTTTCCATCTATCCTAACCATATTAACACCAAAACCGGTTAGGCTTATTTAATTCTAATGATACAACATTTTGACATAGTGTATATGTAGCAATTTTCAAGCTTCCTCAAACAACTTTCGATATTGTTTATTTATTCGTATATTTTGTTATAAGTTTCTAATAAATTAATTTTCTATAATAGAAATTTCTAAATATTTTCTTCTATATACGCAATCGTTTTATTGATAGTACTATTATTGTATATATGAATATGAATATATATGATGGACTCTTCTGTCGATTTCGACATATGAGGTTCTGCTATAACTAAGTTACTCAGAAATCCACACAGATGATTTGTTTATAGTGGTGAAGGTTTGTATAGAACCAACTGCACTTCTTGGTATTACTTCTAACCTTTGTCGGTGCAGATGACTGCCACGGGACAGAGTATACAGTAGACTGCAGGTTTTTACATTAAAGTTTCCTTCTCCTAGATACATGTCTTAATGAAGAAGACTGGAGGTGCATCTCTCCCAGTGAATTAATGCGCTCCCAGATACTAACCTGGAAATTTCTACAATTTGGCTCGGCAGATACAGTGCTTAACCTTCCCAAATGGTTGCCCATCTGGTACTGGTCAGGCTCAATGTTGCTTAACTTCGGTAATCTGGCGAGAACCGGTATGTCAACGTGATTGTGTCGTATATATACAGCACAATCTATATATATATATATACATTCAAGTTTTGTGAGTTCAAAGAATATTTGTATAGTATAGCAAAAATTCTTAATATACTGGTATAATCCTGAGACTTAATTAATGCTCCACAAATTTTTACTTTGTTGGATTTGTAAATAGTTACCATATCCTTCGCCTTGGAACCTTAAACTAAAAACTTCACTGGAACTTGTATAATTGTATTTTATTTCTGAACTTATTTTAAGCACCTTTTTTTGAACATTTTTCTAATTCATTTTCTTCATTTCCAGATTGTTTTATTTTTATTTTATTATCTATTTATTTCCGTATCCCCTATTTACTGTTTCTATCTCTTCCTCCTCTTTCTCCCCTATTTTTTCTTTCTTCTTTTATTATTGGCTCTTCTTTAATGATCTCAGTTACGAGATAGTGACCTATATTTTTTTTTGTAAATATTACCTACATATATACTACCCTTCTGATCCACTCTTATATAGTGTAATTACTTTAATTACTTTTTACCATATTATTCTATTCCTTCATTCTCATTTCATATCTAAATGTCATTAAACCAGTTTTTTTATATTTGCATTTTGCATAATTCTGGCCTTTCTCGTCTTCTGATGAAAAGCATTTTGCTTCAAAATGCCATGGCCTAAAGTTTTTTTCTTTAATTTCCCTTTAGGTTTTCCTTATTGTTCTGATGATATAATTAAGTTATATATACCTTTAATTCCTCATCTTTTATTTAATGTTATTGAATATGTAATAGTGGCTTAGCAAGGCTGCAGCAGAGACAGCTGAAGCAGCAAAACTGAAGTTGACCTGCAGGATACTATATATATACAAATGTAAGCAAATCTGGGTTTGAAAACATAGATTCTTTTTTACCAATTGTCATAAAATTTTAACCATAGAATAGTATTATAATCTTCAAAAAGCCTCCAAATTTTCATTTAGTTTCGTTCCATAGAACCAGAAATAAGCATTTCAATATTCAGTTTGGCCACCAGTGTGTGTATATATATATATATATATATATATATATATATATATATATATATATATATATATATATATAAGCTGTGTGTGTGTGTCTGGTCACGAATAGGCTCCTATATGGTTGACTATTTTAAAAAACTGATTACATATAATGATAGAAGATGTACCGAGACACAGGAATGGGTATGTTTGATCTGGCAGAACAGTGATTCATTAAAATTGTGGGGTCTGCGTTCGTGCATGGTCCACAAAGTATGGAAATAAAAAATTTAAAAATTATAAAAAAAACGTTTACAAGTGTTTTTGATATCGATGTACATAAGAATACTTTGATGTATGTTTTAACTTAAATAGGAATGGTATAATAAAATTGTGGGGTCTGCGTTCGCGCCTGGCTTCCATGGAATGGAAATAGTCACAAACTTTAATAAAGACTTTTCATATCTATCTGCGTAAGTATACTTTGATAATTATGTTTCAGTTTGAAAAAATATGGTATAATAAAATTATGGGGTGTTTGTTCGCACCTGACCTCCATAGAATAGAAATATGTCACAAAGTGTAACAATGTTTTTTAATATAGATTCACAGAATATTGTGATAAGTGTTTCAGTGTGAACAAGTATGGTATAATAAATTATGGGGTTTATCTATTTTATTTTTACTTTCATCATATTTTGCTTTGGTTTTGATACCCCTAAATTCGAAGCTATCTCTTTACAACCCTTCCTTTTCATAACCTATCATACTTTCATAAATCAGAGTCCATTTTCTGTAGGCTGTTTTTGAACCCAGTCAACGACGGGTACTTTTGCTAGTATATATATACATATCACTTTTTTTTTTTTAGCAATTTTATAAGTTACAAATTTCAGTGACTATTCATGATTTAACAAATAAGGCTATAAATAAGGGAACATCCATCATCCAGAGCCCATTTTTGACACTTTTTTACAGCCATAAAGTTTCAATCATAGTCATTTGTTTTCTTAGTTTTGCATATAAATTACAAAATATCTGATATTTCCGCCAAACTTCTAGCCTTGATGTAGGGGAGACTAAATCTTGCTGCTATGGTTTCAAATGAACTTAAATAATAGCGGGGGCGGGGGGGGGGCTTGATTCCAAATATTTCTCATATGTTATATCTCCCCTCTTCTGTAAATTTCATTGTATAAGGATTATTTGATACTGGAGATATTTTACCCTATTTCCAAAAGAGAGGAGATATAAAATTTGAGAAATATTTGGAATCAAGTCTCCCCTTCTGTTATTTCAGAACATTTGAAACCATAGCGGTAGAGGCTTTGGAAAATATATATTCGGTTGGTACAAAAATAATGTCGTTTTTTGACATGCAGTTGAATGTCAAAAAACAACATTATTTTTGCACCAACCTAATATATATGTATATATGTTTATATATATGTATGTATATATACTGTTTCATCATCTGTGTATGTTTACAATATGGTTAGACTGCAAGTATATGAAATGTATATTAACTCTAACCTAGTCAATTTAGCTGTCTCCCCAACACGTGCTTCTTTGAGATGTATTAGTTTTGTCTGTCCAGAATTTATGATTTATTCCACAACTGTGATCAGTCATACCTGACTTTTTAATATCCCATTTTTTCAATGTCTGTCTCTAGCCTTAATTTTAATGGATGCCATATCTCGAGTTTTGTGAAACAGTATACTACAATAAAACTTATAAATGTACTACACTTCAAAATTCATGATAGAATTGTCCACAAAGGCACATGCCATAACAGATTTGTATAATCGTATTTTGAATTTAAAATAAAAAAATTTTCATGATTATTTTTGATAGAATAAGTTTTAAGCGCTCAAACTCTAACAACATTAAAAATTCATGGCAGTTTAGAATACAACTAAAATAACTAGCAAACAAAATAATTATAATTTCTTTTTTCTGTGATAATGATTTTTCCCCCTAAATATTTTCATTCTTTTATACTGGGGGGGGGGGTATTAACCATATAAAGTAGTATTGGGACAATTAATTGAAATTGAAAAAAAATGGAACTTTTGGGGAAATCAGAATCAAAATTTTCTAATTCTAAAAACGATTCTTTAAATTTTATTTTTTAAACTTAATTTTATACTGTTCATACTAATGATAAAATGATGGGTATTTATTGATTTTAAACTATCAGTAAAATCATAACGGAATGAGGTAAAAATGGCACAAATGAATAAATCATAAAAAGTTGTCACAAATGAAAGCTATACATGTAAATTTCAGAATGAGGTCATCAAATTTTAGGATATGATGTATAAACGGAAAACATTAAAAAGTTTGTCAAATTTTAAAAAGTATATTTCCATTTAAAAGTAGATGAGAACCTTCAGCTAAATCAAAACTCTTCCTTACAAAAAATTAGATTTTTCTTTTTTAGGCAATTACATGTGAACATTCTGAAAAACCTAAAGTAAAAAAAAAAAAATTTTAGAATTTAGAAGGGGGATCAGTTCTGCATATAAATTTTACATAAAATGATCACACATTTCTGATCCAGGACCTAGCCAGATGACGCTTTAACAGAATAAAACTAAGATATTTTTTATTCATGGAGATAAATATTGCATTTTTTTGTTTTTGTTTTTTTTTGGGGGGGGGGGATTAAAAAGATACAACTCTCCCTAAACCCTTTCATCAACCTTAAATCTGGGTGACAATAACCCCCTTCCCCCCAAAACCAACAACCCACCTTTTATTCTACCATTACCTCTAAGGCCAGGTGGTATCCTTCTGTTAAACTCTATCACTATTCCTAAGTACACCCCCCCCCAAAAAAAAAGAAAAAAACATGGTTCCATTATCTTATAGAAGTTTACTACCACCCAAATTCCAATAAAAAAAAGAAACTTGATTGTTTGGGGTTGAAACTTGTGTGTGTGAGCTCATCCTCTATTTAAAACAATATGGGAGGGAAAACAAATCTATGTTATTTGTTTGAAAACAACGGAGTAAATACTTATTCAAAAATGTTTGTTTTAAATTATTTGTCTGGAAGAGGGTAGCCTCTATTTAGGGAACTTCAACCTGGTTTGCACTCACACTCCATTTTCCATTGAAATTTTCTTCAATTCCATTTTCATTTTGGTAAATTTTTTTTTTTTTTTTTTTTTTTTTTTCACTTTTGAGGAATTTCAATTTTTTTTCCTGATTTTTTACTATTTTATAAGAAAATTGGAATAAACATTAAATTATGATATTAAATCTGAAAACAAAATTTAAAGTTTTATTTACTGTTGGGACGCTTAATCAGGAATCAGAAAAATTAGAACTTTTGGGCATATCGGAATCTGAAAATTTTGTACCTATTCTTTGATGCCCAAAACAATTCTTTTAATTGTTTTTTTGTTTTATTTTGTTTAAAACAACATCTACTATTGGTAGTAATATTAAAAAAATAAATATTTATTGATATTAAACAGCCAGTAAAACTAAAAATCATCTTATATAAGTTGGTTTTTACATTTGAGAAAATATCTGCACATTTAGCTTTTATGGTAATCAGCGAAAAAGAATAACAACTCTATAGTTAAATATTTAGGGATTTATGAAGATTGGGGATTTAGTATGGAATTAGTAATTGTATTGGAATTGAGAAAAATGTTTCATTGTTACCCATGTCCTTGCGTTGCCCAGGAATTCAGTTCAATGCCAAAGCCTAAGCCAGAATTAATGATGAATAATACTGCATGATAGTGATATTAGCAATACTAATACAAAGATCAATAACAAAAATTGTAATATTATTACTATTACTACTAATAATATTTTTGATACTAGTAAGAATAAGAAGTAATAATAATATTAATGATAATAATATTGAGAAAAATATAATACAAATAATAATATTACTTATAGAAATACTCATAATGATACTAATAGAATCATAGCGATAAAATTAACTAAGGAAATAAAAGATAATGTTAAGAAATAAAACAAAAATATTAATACTAATATTAAAAACAGTAAGACGAAAAAGCATAAGAATAATTGTAACAGTAATACAAACAATAATAGAAATAATCATAATAGTAATAATAGAATGGAAAACAAAAATAGGGAGAATGTAAAAACTCAAAATAGTATGCACTATTAGTAAAAATAATAGCATTACTAAAATCACCACCACCAACAACAACAATAATAATAAAGTTTTAATTTTAGCATCAATTGATAACCACAAATTTTTTTATCAAATTATTAGGCAAAAGTAAAACTGTAAATGTGTATTTTTTTAATTTTAGAATAAATAAGAATTAAAATATGAATTATGTAATGATATGTTTTTATTAAATTTTTAGGTGAAAGTACAGAATAATTGTAAGAAAGCCTCTCCATTTTTTGCATATGTATATTAAAAGTAACTAAAACTGTTATATTTTTAATAATAGTAATAATAATAATAAGCGATGCAGGATCTGTTTATGTACAAATGTCAAGAATCAATACAGAATCCTGTTTTAACATTGAATTTAATATAGCAAAGTTATAGAGAAAAAAGTAGGTTTTCGCTGCTTAGAGTCTCCATATATATTCATGGCAGAAAGCATTTGACAAAACCGTGCTGTGTGAATAATTCTGTGTCTGTGTTTTTGATGATTAAGCTAAGTGATTTATTTAAATTATCTTTTATATTTAGAAAAAGATAAATTAGGAAAAGTTATAATATGATTTATAATAAGAATTTTTGGGTTGATTAAATGTATTCAGAATCGCCACTGTGAATGTTTTTTCAGTGTTTGAAAACTATTAACAATTAATCTAAAAAGCGATTGATTCTAATGTTAATGTGTATGTTGAACTGATGATTATCATCTATTTTGTCATTCTGATAAACTTAGCATGGAAGCGGAGAATTTATTAATTCAAATGTAATATATGTAAAATGACTACTTTTAAGAATGCAAGTAATTTTTTGGTGGTATGTGGGTATGTATGCCTATAATTAAAAATACTTGGTGATAATGGGTTCCATGGGGGGCTTAATTTAATGAGGTTGAAATATATATACTATCTTTGTGGATTATGTATTTGAGAAAGTGAGTCTATGGGTAAATTGTAACATTTATTAAACGGTGATGAAATGTGTATATTCTTACACAAAAAATGCTGCAGTATTTGATGGAAATTATAAGTATGAAAAATTTACATAGGAATTGCCTCGTTGTTTCATATAGTGTTGAAAGTGATGGATGAAAAATTGATGTCTTTTTATTAATATACAAATGATAAGCAAATGTCTACAGTTTTTTTATTGTACAGAATTCCATGGCCAAAAATAAATGATTGTTAAAAATTTAACATGAGCAGACAATAAGACAATGGAATATTCCAGTGCATTTAGGATAAAAAAAACTCCATCAAGAGTTCCTTCTAAAGAAAATATTAAAATTTGTCCTTTTTGTAAAGAAAGAATGCACGTTGATTTAAATCAATATAAAAATCACATTTTAAAAGAATTATCAACAAATAAATTACATTTCAGGAAGTTTTTTTTTATTACAAAACTTTTACAGTTTTGTAACAAAATTCATAAAATGTATATTTCATATTAATTCAAATTTTCAATAAAACTTATATGAAGTTGAAATACTGCTGAAATTTAAAATTGGATATTTCTCAAATTAAGAGATTAGCAATTTTTAAATCTCTTCCCTAAATCTCCACTGTAATACAACAAAGTTGCTTTTTGTTAAACTTTCCTGTTGCTTATTAAATGTTTATATTGAGAAAATGAATATGTAACATTTCTGTTGATGCAATGCAAGCATATGACTTCATTACTAATCTACTTTCTAGTAGAAACGAAAATTGCTTTTGTGATTACAAAATGCTGTTTAAAGGGATTTGTCAAATCATTTTGGTAATTCACATAAATTTAGAATTCTTCAACAAGATCAATACACAAGACCAATGAAAAATTATTATGTCTTATACATAGGAGCTTTCTATAGTCAAATAGATGAGCTGCCCTGTAAAACTTATCCTCACTGTGTGGCCATTTTTTCAAAAATGATGTATCGACAAAAATTTTTTTTTTAATTTGAGATAACACTTTCCTTTCATTTATGATTTTTAGTTGAGTCAGAGAATGGGCAGTTTCTAAACTAAATGTTGATTTCATCCCCCCATGTTATATGCAATGCATGTGAGCAGAGACTTACTTTTTCAAAGCTTGGTAAAGTTACTATTAAAGGGATTAATGAATTATTTTGAAATATAATAGAACCTGTCATAAAGATAATGATATTTTCAAATGCAATATCCACAGTTACAGCTCAGATATATGCATAAATCAATGATTGAGGGTTACATTATCCTGACGGTTACAACATCAATGGGAAATAACTTCCCATAAATGTTTGCAATTATATTCAAACCTAGCTGTACCCTACCACGCGTTGCTGTGGCTTAATTTGGTGTAATGGAAAATTCTAATAAAAAGAGAAAAAACATGTTTCTTATATTCTTAGTACAGCAATCCACTCCAAAAAGTTTAAAAAAAAAAAAAAAGGCGAAAATGAAAAAAAAAAAATGGTACTCTTGCAGAATTGGATCTGGATCCTCGGGAGTTACTGTCAATCATGGCTTGGGCTCGACCAATATTCAGTGGATTAAGCCGAAAGTTGCTAAAACGTTGAAACGCTAAATAGTTTTTAATTAATATTTGGGTAAGGGGGGAGGGGGTTACTATACACAGATTCGAAAAAGTTGTCCAAAAACGAATAAATGAAAGCAAAGGTAAGGTAAATTACGTTTCTATCTAACTGGATAATTTTTTAGTGTTTTTATTTAATGTAAAATGTTTAATCGGCTCAAAAAACTCAGTGTTTATCTATGTATTTGAAAAAGATGAATGGTTGCGGACTCTTTGAATACGTTAAGTTTGGGAAAATCAGTTAAAAACTATACAAAACAGTGTCAGACACCTACTGATTATATGTTATTGTGACATAGGCTGACATATTCGGTGGGTTTCTGATAGTATTTTGGATAGTTTTTTAGTTTTAAATCATTTTCTCAAACTTAACATCATCAACAGTGTCCGTCATCGTTTGTATTTTTCAAATACACTGATAAACACTATTTTTTGAGCCAACTTAACATTGTAGTAAATAAAACGGGTTTGTATTACTAAACACAGAAGCGAAAAAGTTGTTGAAAAATAAATATAACAAATAAATGTTATCAAAGGCAAGATAAGTTACTTTTCTACCTAACTGGATAAGATTTTAGTGTTTTTATTAAGTATAAAATGTTTAATCGGTTCGAAAACATGTAGTGTTTATCTGTATATTTGAAAAATACAAATGGCGGCAGACTGTGTTGAACACGTTAAGTTTGGGAAAATGAGTTAAAACTGAAAAACTATACAAAATACTGTCAGGAACTCACTCAATATATGTTACCGTGACATAGGCAGACATGTATTTGGTGGTTTTTAACAGTATTTTGTATAGTGTTTTAGTTTTAACTCATTTTCCCAAACCTAATGTGTTTAACACAGTCTGCCGCCATTTGTAATTTTCAAATATAGCAGTAAACGCTGTGTTTTTCGAGCCGAATAAACATTTTACACTAAAAAAACAAAAAAAAATTATCCATTTTGGTAATAAAGTAATATATCTTGCCTTTGATAATATTTGTTATACATTTATTTTTTGACAACTTTTTCGAATCTATATGTACAGTAGTACAAACCCAATAAAAACACTAAAAATTATCCAATTAGGTAGAAAGGTAACTTATCTTGCCTTTGAAAATATTTACTTTTTATATATTTGTTTTTGTTGACAACTTTTTCAAGTCTTTGTGCAAGTACAAACCCAAAGGTGTATTTTTCTGTCTAATTTTATTTTTAGTATCACGCTTAAATTTAAATTTCATATCTTTTTTGGGGGGAGGGTATTTTTTTTACATTAGGTCCACCTCTACAATTTTCGACTATGCTGAATAAGAAAATCTCATTTAAAATTTGGAGAGGCAATTAGTTTTCGGGATATAAAGACCTGTACTATGCGCTATAATTCACTGATGGCCATGAATAAACACTCCCAACCTCCCCATATTAAGAATGGCTTTCGGAATAAACAACACCCATGCCTAACCACGTGTTTTAACCTTTTACCTGTCTTTCGTCTTTTAAAAACGGCTTTTGGAATAAATACCACCATTCTCCCCATGTTAAGAACAGCTTTCAGAATAACCCCCCCAAGCTACCCATGTTAAAAATTGTGGAGGTGGACCTTTTGTTTCTTTAATAAATTGTTAGTTGAAAGCACAGAATAGTGACAAAACACCACTCCCTCCCCTTGGTAAGAATAGCAAAAAAAAAAATAATGGTTTTCTTGGTAGAAACTTTTCTGTATTTCACCTAACAATTTCTGGTGCTAATGAACTTACTGATCCGCGCTATTTTTTAAATTGTATTTCCAAGTTTAATTAAAGTTTTATGATATGTTTTTTTATTCAATTTTAAGGTTAAAGTACAGAATAGGTACAAAACACCCTCCCCTCCCCATGTTAAGAATGGCTTTTTAAATAATAACATTATTTCAGCACGGATCACTCTCTACATGAGTACCTAATATTTTTTTTTCAGCCATTCTTACCATAGAGAGGGGATGGTGTTTTGTAACTATTCTGTGCTTTTAACTAACAATTTATCATTAAAAAAAGATATTGTGAAATTATAAAAAGATATTGTGAAAGTTGAATTTAACTTAGAAAAAAAACAAAAAAAAACAATGTTAACGGCGCGTTCAACATTGTAGCCGGAGCTTATTTGGCAATAAGGTGACCTTAGTCGATTAATGGGTGCTAATGCACTTACTGATCCTCGCTATTTTTTAAAATCGTATTTCCAAGTTTGATTAAAGTTTTATGTGTTTTTTTGGTATTTTTTTAGATTAGGTCCACCTCCACAATTTTCTTTTAAATGACGACTTTTAAAGGTTTCCGACTATGCTGAATATGGAAATCGCATTGAAATTTTGCAGAAATAAGTATCGAGAAATAAGTTATCGAGATATAAATAGTTGTTTTATGCATTGTATTCTTTGGTGGCCATCTTTGTTACGTGCATAAATTTATTTATGACGCCTGCAAGCGTGTAAAAAAGATGGCCGCCAGAGATTAGAATGCATTATACAACTTTTTATATCTTGATAACTACTTATTTCTGCAAAATTTCAATGCGATTTCCGTATTCAGAATAGTCAAAAACCTACAATTTATTCAATTGTAACGTTCAAGTACAGAATAGGTACAAAAGCCCCTCTTCTCCCCATGTTAAGAATGGCTTTTTAAATAATAACGTTATTATTTCAGCACGGATCAAATAAGTGCACGAGTACCCAATTTCTTTAATAAAGAAAAAGCATTCATATTTTCTTATATAAAAACAACTTCTGTAAAAAAGAAAAAAAGAAAAACGTGTACTTTCAATTTTTGTTAAAAAGGTTTTCTTAAAAAAACAAAAAAATATGATAAAAAAAGCAAGCAACAAAACATTAATCGGTATTCATGCAGAGAGTGATCCGTGCTGAAATAATGTTATTATTTAAAAAGCCATTCTTAACATGGGGGGGGTTGTACCTATTCTGTACCTTACAATTGAATAAAAAATATATCATAAAAACTTTAATTAAACGTGGAAATATGATTTAAAAATTAGCGTGGACCACTCTCTGCATTACCACCGAAAGTACAGAATAGTTAGAAAACATCCTCCCTCCCCATGTTAAGAATGGCTTTCTAAATAATGTTAATGATTCAGTACTGTTCCTTGTCTGCTTAAGTTTAACTTTTGTTTATTAAATTGTTAGGTGAAAGTTCAGAATAGTTACAAAACACCCCTATTCCCATGTTAAGAATAGCTTTCTAAATAATAATGTCATTATTTCAGCAGGGTAGCTTCTCTGCATAAGTACCATGTTTTGTTTTTAAATTGTTAGGTAAACGGACAGAATAGTTACAAAATACTGTCTCCATGTTAAGAATGTCTTTCTAAATAACATTATTTCAGCACGGTATTTTCTATGCATACGTACTATCTATTTTTGTTTATTAAATTGTTAGGTGAAAATATAGAATTGATGCAAAACTCCCCCCCCCATGTTAAGAATAGCTTTCTAAATAACGGTATTATTTCAGCACAGTACCTTCCCTGCATAAGTGCTATCTTTTGTTTATTAAATTGTTAGGTGAAAGTATAAAATAGTTACAGAACACCCTCCCTTTCCCATGCTAAGAATGGCTTTCTTAATAGCATTATTTCAGCATGGTACCTTCTCTGCATAAGTACGATCTTTTGTTTATTAAATTGTTAGGTGAAAGTATAGAATAGTTACAAAACGCCCCCCCCCCATGTTAAGAATGGCTTTCTAAATAATGTTATTATTTTAGCACGGTACTTTCTCTGCATAAGTACCATGTTTTGTTTATTAAATTGTTAGGTGAAAATACGGTACTCATGCAGAGAGTGATCCGTGCTGAAATAATAACATTATTATTTAAAAAGCCATTCTTTACATGGGGAGGGAGGGTGTTTTGTACCTAATCTGTATTTTAACCTTACAATTGAATAAAAAAAACATAATAAAACTTTAATCAAATGTGGAAATACAATTTAAAAAATAGCGCGGACCACTCTCTGCATTAGCACCAAATATTATTTAAGCACGTCATCAATCCGTAAAATTTCTTCGAAAAAAACCTGTACTTTTACCAAACAATTTATAGTGTTAATAATAAAAAAAGTTCATATTTTCTTATATCGAAAAATAAAAAAACAAAAAACAAAAAAACGACTTCGACTCAAAAAGCAAGCGACAAACTTTTTTTTTCACCTGATATTATAAAGAAAAAAATATTTAAATTAAAAAATTTGGAAGATAAACAAATGAATTATGTTTTTTTTTTTTTGTTTTTTTTCACTTATCAAGTAAACAGAAAATGAAATCTTCTAATTCGTTTCGTCAAATCGTGGTGTGTGAAATGAATCGAACCTGAAGTTCAGTTCTATCAACAAAACAGGTTCGCACTAACGGCTTACGAAAAATATATTTATTTTATTTAATATTTTAATAATTGGCGATGTAAATTTATTTTAATAACATAGAAACATCCCTCGACTCTAAGGATGGGTTGTCTGAAAATTTCAAATAAATTGGTAATGTAGAAATATGGTTGTATAAACTTTGAACGAACCAAGAATTACATTTTTATATATATATATAGATGTTGGGATTGTGATTTGCCAGTTATGCTAACATCTGTTTATCAAACTTGGCTTTAGGAGCAGCAAAGTGACAAGCAAATAATTTTGGTAGATGAAGTTGCCAAACACAATTGACCTTCCTTATAATGCTTTAACAAAAATGACATTATTTTGTTAAGAGGAATATCAAAGTGCGCCTTTACAATTGAATCAACAACAGAATCATATTGTCATACATTTTTACTTTTTAATTGTGATTGTTTTCTCTTTCACTCGAGACAAGATTTTTCTTGTGATTTGATTTTAGTGTCAATACTATGAAAGCAAAATATGCAAAATAGCAAATTATCTTCTTCATAAAAATTGTCAGAAAATTGATCTACTACTTGAGGACAAATTTTAGATTATGGGGCCATAATGTTCTTTTCTTTTTAAAGAGAAGTAAAAACAAAGTATGTATTCTGTTCCCTGTCAGAAGAGGAGAAAACTCTTCTCTACAGGGCAATTTTTATTACCCCCTCCCATTAAAAACTCATGCTTTATCTTTGCCCCATAAGTAAATAGGAACAGTGAGTTTCACTTAGCCGTTGCTGTTAGGAGAAAAATATTTTTCTGTATTTCTAAATTGCATTTACTTTTCTCACATTAAACAATGTTATAATTTTTTTAAATAAAAACAAAACTTGTTGGTTTGTTCTTCGTCTCTCTCTTCTCATCCAATTCTTAAATCGTCTGTATTCCCGTTTCCACTGAACCAGAGCCATCTAGAATTACGTAATTTACAGTTCCTGTAACCACAACTGGGCTTGACTTATATGTGGTACAAAAAAGTTTTAAATATTTAAAAATTAGATTACCAACATTATTTCTGAAAATCAATGACCAACCCAATTGTTTGTTTGTATATACAGGGTGGTCGCTAGAAAAGCGGGAAATTTGAAGGTAAGCTTAGATCATGAATCAAATGCGTTATTGCTATTTTTTCATTGGTGCCGTGTGAGTGTTGTAAAAATAAATCGTTGTTTGATGCTGCAGTGAAGTGCATGGACGACATTTTGAGTATCTATGAGCATAATATAACATTTGTCTTTGAAAAACTTTGTAAAAATTATTCTTTGTTTGACACACATATATATAAATTTATATATACATATATGAATCGAGAGAATGCTGTAGAATATACTCAAGCTCTTCTTTTTTCATAGGGATTAAAAATACAACATTAATGCGTTTTAGAACTTTTCATTGACATAATTTTTTTTGGTTGAGCATTATTTAGATTATTCTGTATGCTATTATTATCTTGAGTACGTTTCGGCCGTTTTTAGGTTATTTTGTCAAACTTTGAAATCTGCGTGTCAAACTTTTTTTGTCTCTAAAAGTCTATTTTATTTGGAAAAAGAGAGAGAGAGAGAGGGGAGGAGAAAAATTGTATTTATTTTTAAAAAAGAGGGAGGAAAGACTTGGAAAAAAGCAGTCATTTTCTTAATTTTTCACCCCTGATTCTTTCTCTCATTTCTCTTAATTTTGTGCAATGGATAATCATTTTATGAACAAAAATTTTACCTGAATTCTTTATTAATATATATTAAAATTATCCTCCAACATAAACAAGTTCTTGATGAGACATCCTCTTAAGTAATCCAATTTATCAAATTTCCTCTACTAATGATTATTACAATATTTTCCCAGTGACTATCGTATGCTTATTAACTCTTATCCTCGAGTGGCTTCTGGGACCTTGGTAAGTGGTGACTTTTTTGTAAAAAAAAAACCCAGAAAACCTTTGTATGATTTAATTCAATTTTATCAATATAATTGTAACAAATTCTTCTGAATAAATATTTGTTAACATTTTACAACAGAATAACATTGATCTTCCACTACTTAAATACATTTCTGGTATTTTATAAAAATCTTAATTTCCCATTTTCAAGCATTATTTTCCTTAATTAAATCAATTAAAAAGAGGTTTGAAAAACAGAATTAATGACATGATGAGAGATTTTATACCAACCAAGTTCGTGTTTCTTTTCTAAAAGGTGCTTAAGTTTTTATTTGACAGTTTAAATGCTTTTAATTTCCTTGCAAATTTCAAAGAGTCAAAAAAGTTTACCAGGTAATTAATTAAAGATTAAAATGACTGATTTGTTTACAAAGAAGTGGAATTGCATTCTAATTAATTTTGTAATTATTTTTTGAATAGGATTTGAAAATATTTGTTATATTTTATGCTAATCATTTTCATTTTAATAAAGATTTGATTAATAGTAAATAAAAAAGATAATACAGTTCTCATAGTTATAAGAAATAAGGCACATAGACACATGAAGTTGTCTTAAATTTTATTCATATAGAGATTTACTGGATTTACTCTTGCAAATAGTTCAATACTTGTTCATAATATAAAGGTCTGAATAAAAGAATCTATCTGATTATTCATTTTTAGAAATCCATTGATCTCTCCCACTAACCTGACTTGTTTTGCAAGAAAAGCATAATTGTGATTTTTGTAGCCTTTCTTGTTTGCTTTTACTTGAATAATACTCTTAAAATATCTAAAATAATATTAGTAGTAGATGTATCGAACTAAAATCCTGCAATGTATAGCCTGGCTGTGCTTAAAATACTCTTAATGTGTTTCTTTATAAATAGCCAATATTGTTGGCAGATTAATGTGTATGACCAAACGAACCCATGCTACATATTTAATCAAATATGAAAGATGTAATTTCATGATAGTTCCAAACACTAATACATATAAAATTGATTTATTATTAAATTTGCTTAAATAATTCTAAGTTTATGAAAATAGTCCTTCTCAAAATATTTACTTGAGTTTCTTTGAAAGGTTGAAGTAATTTCAGCAAGTTTCAGTTTGGACTAGTATTTTCATTGATGTGCTGATTGAATGCACATAATACAATCAAGCACCTATCTAAGAAGTTTTGTCAGCCAGTCTATCACACTTAAGTTTAAAATAGCATTTTTATTGATCTAAACAGTGTGATGATGTATGGAAGCGAAATCTGGTCAGTGAGAGTTGAGGATATATGTTGCATGAAGAGAAATATGATTGTTACACTTTACAGTTGAGCTGGTATTCTTATCTTATTATTGGCTGATTTAGTCACTTCATCTGTTATGTAGAGTACAAGTTCACTTCTTTTATGTCTTTTTGAGCTGACCATTTAGAGGCAACATGTTTGCTAATCTCTCTCTATATATTTGTTTGTCTGCTTTTATTGTTCAGCACTACCAGACTAGTTTTGTGCTCAGTTGTTATCACCCATCTATACCAATTGTGTTCAATGTTGACTCTATACACATTAGTATGTCTGCCACGTATTAAGAATTAGCAATATGTGTTTAAACATTTGGTATATTTACTTTGAATGTAAATAAATTCACTAATATTGTTATAAGATGGTTCTTAGTTCGTTTAATGATACAAGAGAAAGAATTGTACATTTATAAAGAGAAAATATTGCATTTTGTTTACATTTAAATTTTATCAAGATAATCCCCCAAAAATGAGTTACGATAAAGGAAGAGAATTTCACCATATTTATCTGTTTTCACATGTTAAACTGGCTGGTTTGTAATACTTACTAGTATTTTTTAAATTTTATATTTATGTTTATTTTACATAAACTGTTCATTAAATCAGTGACTTTGTGCATAAGCATCCTCCTTCAGTTCCAATATGAATTCAAATCTCACACTAGACAAGATTTTTTTTTTGTTTTTTGCTATAGCATTCCAGCTATTTCCTAGCCAATGTCAATCATCATCACCTGAATGCATTTTTTTTTTTAATGGATGGAAACATCTTTTTTTAATTTCTTAAATTCTAATCCTTGCTATTATATTTCTAAACCATAAATGGAAATCACACCAATTCTAAAAAGCCAATTTCAATCATTTTGTAATAACGTTGTGGAGAGTTACAGCAATATACGCCCACGGTTGGCATGTGCCCTCTGTACAGAAGTATTGGTACTTGTACCTGGAAGCTGTCCAATACAAAAAATAATACAAAAATAAGAAGATAAATGCAAATTTAGGATCGGGGTTCAAGGCAAGAACATGGAAAAAAAAAAAACTTTTTTTCCATGGCAGTGACATTATCTTGTTCACCTGAGTTTGTCATCAATTGGGAAGAAGATGCAAACAAAAATCCAGCAGCTGCTTGGGTGAAGAAGCGAGCAAGTTGTGGAAGAGATCTCTTCTTGTCTTTTGCATCTAATAACTGTACAACATTTGAGCAGTTTTGATTCCAGAATAAAAAGATGTTTATTTCCAGTTTTGTAGTTGCTATCCCTAAATGCTTAATTGCAATTTCAACTCGTGAAATTTTAAAAGGTTTAACTTCAACCCAAGAATGCTTCTTCTTCCACTAACAATTGATACAATGAAAATAGGCTTATTTGGTCAGAAGCTCACATCTGGACTAGTTCCTAAAGCAAGAGATTTGCTCTGATTTTTTTGTCTTCTTGTCTCTGGTTTGTCTAAGTATCTTTTTGATTGCTTTTAAATATGTTAGTCTCCCAATCTTCGTCAGCTTATTTAAGAATGCAAAGATTTCTTAGTTGTCCTGGAGTGGGTATTTCTGCTATTTTTATATGTAAACATGCACACACAAATTTAGTTATGTACTCCTTTTACATTAAGCCTTTAATTTTTAGGGTCTTTTTTTTAAACATCTGTAGATGCTTTCTAACAATTTTCTCTCTCATTTTTTTTCTTATTGTTATTAGCGGAAATAAAGGGAAATAACTCTAAAAGAGTAGGATTGTTTCCCCTGGAGAGACAGAACGATAAGGGACTCACATTATTTACAATATCATTCTTCTAAAGTTACAATTTTTTCTATTCTTAATAGTTTCATGCTCATACGAAATGTTTTAGCTAATTCTCATAACCAGCACCAAATGACATCATTTTTATGAACAAAACACTTATTTAAATGAATCTTTTTCAATTTTTATTGCACTTCCTCACCCCTCAATTTTTCAAATAAATTTTTTTATAACTGTGCTCAGTAATGTCCATAATGGTGCCAGTTACTGCTGCTGCACTTTCTCTTCCTTGTTCTGCAAAGTATTGCTACAAATTGCTAATTTTTAGTTACTATTTTGAGTTGTACTATGTCCAGATCTATACTCGTTTCTTGCCAAATGACTTCGACTCATCCACTTGTAGATAAAGATATGTTGCCTTTCAGTTCATTGCTCTCATTTCCACCCTTTAAATCAATCAATAAGTTTTCTTTTTAAAATTCATTTCTCTTCAATTTCCTTTTCCTCTACCTCATGTGTACTTTCTCTTTCTATCACTCTATTTTGTCATTCTCTTTATCTCTTGTCTCTTTTGTTCTTGCTGGTCAATTGATGTCATTTTTCTCTCTTTTCATCTTTCGCTCTTTCTCTCTCTCTCTCTTTCTAATCTTTCATCTTTGCTCTCTTTTTTCATCTTTTGCTTACAGCTCTTTCTCTCTCACCCTTACTGACTCTCTCTCTCTCTCTCTTGCCTTCACTCTCTCCTTTCTTATTTTTTGCCTTCTTCCTCTTGTTCGCTTTTTATTTCTCCTTTTCGTCATTTGTCTTCTCTCTCTCATCTTTATTCTTTTCATCCTCTCTCATCTTTTGCTTTCTCTCTCTCTTTCTCTCTCTCTCTCATTATTTGCCTTTTCTCTCTCTTTCTCTTATCTTTTCCCTTTTTCCTCTCTTTCATATTTCACTCTTTTATTCTGTCTATTCTCTTACGCCTTGTCTGTTTTTCTCTTTTTTGCATTTGCATTCAGTCTCTCCTTTATATCTCTCTTTTCTGTTTCACTCTCTCTCTCTCTCTCTCTCTCTCTTCTCTTCCGTCATCACTCTCTATTTTACTCTTTCTCTCTTCCTTCATGTTCGTTTTCTCTCTTTTTATCTCTTCATCTACTCTATCTCTCTTTTTTCTCTTCTTGTCTGCTCTCTTTCCCTTCCTTTCGCATGTTCCCTCTCTCTCTTTCTCTCTTTTCATGTCTTCTTTCTCTTTCCCCTTTCTGTGTCCTCTTTCTTTCTCTCTCTTTCTCCTTTTTCATATCCTCTCTCTCTCTCTCTCTCCCTTTTCGTGTCCTCTTTCTCTTTTTCCCTTTTCATGCCCTCTTTTTCCCTTTTTGTGTCATCTCTCTCTCCCGTTTCATATCCTCTTTTTCCCCCTTTTCATGTCCTCTCTCTCTCTCTCTCTCTCTCTCTCTCTCTCTATATATATATATATATATATATATATATATATATTCTTGCCTGCTTTCTTTTTGCTGTCTGCACTCTCTGCCTCTCTTCCTTCTCATTTGTTCTCTTTCTCACACTCTTTTCTCATCCACACTCCCTCTCTCTTTCTCTTTTTCTTGTCTGTTATCTATTTCTCTCTTGTTATTCATTCTCTCTCTCTTATCACCCACTCTCTTTTTCCTTTTGTTCTCAATCACTTTCTCTTCTTTCTCGTTTACCCTCACTTTTTCCTTTTCTCATCTGTTCCCACTCTCCCTCCTTTCTAGTCCACTCTCTTTCTCCTTTCTCATTCGTTCTCTTTTCTCATTCTCATACATACAGTGAATGAAAAGAAAGAGAGTGAAAAAAACTGAGAGCAAATGAGAAAGAGACATCAAATAAAAGAGAGAGAGAAAGAGAAGAGAGAGCAAATAAGGAGCTTATTTGCTCTCTCTCTCTCTCTCTCTCTCTCTCTCTCTCTCTCTCTCTCTCTCTGCCTCTTTTTCATTTGCTATCACTTGACTCTCTTTTCATTCACTTTTCCATTCACTGTATTTATTTATGCTAAAACAAACGTTATCTTGATGAAATCCTTAGTATTTCGAGGGTACAATCAATACTACACATTCTAATTGTACTATTCTTCCTCTTTTATTCCCCCCGCCCCCATCACATCATTCTCCAGCCATTCTCTGTCAATACGAGACAACCGTTAGTATCAAACAGCAGCATTGCTTAATATTCAATAATAAGCGATGGCAACAGCAAGTAAATCTGAATGAAGTGCTGACCACCGGTTTATAATACTCTTCTTTTTTTATCAATATATGAATTTGGAGAAACACCAAAATTGAATGCAACTATAGCTTGGAACACACACATCGAAGGGAAATCTCTATAGTCAGGCTTGTGTGTAGATTTTGGTGAAACTAGGAATATTTACAATCATGAGGTAAGAACGTCATGCTTTCAATATCAAGAAAATCTCCTTGGATACTCAATTCATTTTCTCCATTTTATGAATGTTACTATTTGCTTCCAATAATTTAAACAAAAAAATAAATGAGGAAATTCACTTGATAAAATTTTATCTTTTTTTTTAATTTATTTTCAGATATATTTTTTAAGTTTTCAACAACTGAAATAAATGAATAAATTTTGCATGATAAAAATGTACTAAATTTTCTTAAAAAAAGAAATTGCAAGTTAATGTCAAGTTTATCTTATCTTTTAAATAGAGATTTTTTTAAATAATTTCAGATACATTTTCATGTAATTTAATTTTTTATTTTCATACTAACTTTTTATATTATATGAAATGAAATTTACATGCTTTCCACAAAAGATGAAATTAGATACAGTTCAATGTAAAGAATCTAGCCCTCACCCCCACCTCTCTGTCACTTGTAATTTTAGGATAACTTTACAATGTATAAAAATGTTACTTATCAATTATATATTCAATACACATTTCTTGTGGATTTATATATTTTATTTTTGTTGTTGTTATGGCTTATTATTAAAACCAATTGAACAGTTCATAGGCGTTGAATATGTTTTAACAAGTTTAATTAAATTCATCATAAAAACAATGAGAAGAGTCCATGGATTCATTCTTTCTTCCCTTTCTTTTGGAAACAGACTTCAGGCTATAATAACCTTCCTACCAGTCAAAGTCAATTTTGATAGAAATTCTTTGATTGTAGATTCGGATTCCCATTTATTCTTTTTCTTTTCTTTTTTTTTTTTTTTTTTTTTTTTTTGGTTGATTTTATAAATTTCATGTTCTTTCCCACTCCAAAATACTTTATAATCACGAATTAGTTTTTTTATTATTATTCATTTTTTATTTTTTTTTTGTAATAAAAGAAATATTTCAATTGAATTTAACTGCTTCAAAATTGTGTAAATTTAGAATTTTCTTTCTTTTTTAATGACTTTGAAACATTAAAAATCCATATTATTTGGAAAAATTTTAAATATTCTATTTAATAATTAATTCAAAATATTTCACTTTTAAAAATGTGTGTTTCTTTATTAAAAATAGATGTAATCTCTCCAGTCTTTTTTCATTTTTGTTTCACTTGCTTTTTAACTAAACCTTTTTTATTTGTTTTTTTTTCTTACAATTTTTTAAAGTTGATTATAATCAATCTTTTAATACATATGAATTTATTAAGAATTTTAAAGTCAGAACTAGCTATCTATTCAACAGTTTAAATATTTCCAAATACCTTTCAAATTTCAAAATGTCAGAATTAATTCTTGTATTTTTTGATTTCAATAAATATTAAGGGGGGGAAAAAAAGCTAAAGGTGAGAAACATCCAGTGATCACATAATTAATATAGAGATGAGATGCCATGAAAGCAACCTAATGGATACAAAACACCAAGACCAAATAGATATTAATTTATTATTCATTAAGATTTAAATCTGTTTTATTGTTCTCTGATATGAAAACAATTCATCATAGTTTTTACCTTTATAGAAAATAAGTAATGCATAAATTATTCTGCATAATTGAATATAATTTGATGCTAAAGAAACATTAAATATTACAAAATTAAAAAATTTAACGGTTTAAAGACCAAACAAGTGCAGAATCTCTTTCCATAAATAAACATATTCATTTATTAAAATTAAATTCAATATTTCGATTTATAACAAAATCTTCATCGGGAAAATGCAAGGATTTTTCTATTTTTTTTTTTTGGTACGTTAAAAAAAAAAAAGACTGTATTTCCTTATAAAGATTCTGTTATGAATCAAAATATCGAATTTAATTTTAATCAATAAATATGCTTATTTATTGACTGAGATTCTGCACTTGTTTGACTTTAAACTGTTAAATTTTTAAATTTTGAATTCCATATCGGCAATGCTTATTATAAACAGTAGACATTTTATTTTATTTTTATTTATTATGTTTAAAATTGGGTTTTTTTGTTCCGATTTTTGTTTTTTGTATGGGTACTTTTATTGATATTACACACATGAAACACCAAAATTGAATGCAGGTATTGCTTGGAACACACACATTGAAAGGAAATCTCTATAGTCAGTCTTGTGTAGATTTTGGTGAAACTAGGAATATTTACAATCATGAAGTAAGAACGTCATGCTTTCAATATCAAGAAAATCTCCTTTGAAGTAATCTTCTCCAACTGCAATGCACTTGTTGCACTGTTTCAACAACTTTTGGAAGGCTCGTGTAAGTCCTCTTGTGTGATTGTATCACTGACCCTCGTCACAGCCTCTTTCATCGCCTCAATTGTCTCATAATGGCAACCGTTTCCTTGATCTTGGGGAATAACTATAAGTCACAAGGAGCAAGGACTGGATTATAGGGATGGTGAGGAACTGCCTTGATGCTCATCTTTGTCAAATAATCTGTGACAAAGATGGAGAACCCTTATGACAAACTTTGCGCAAATCTTTCGCATCTTCAGTTCCTACACTGGCATCAAACTGTGCACTTTTTTATCTTTGGAGACACACTCCGGTCCTTATCCATGAAATTCTTTCTTATGTTCTGACTTCCTTACGCTTCCTACACCTCTCATCATCCCTTACAGACTCCCTGCCTTCCTTAAATCTCTTATGCAACTCAAAAACTGATGCTCGATTCATGCAAGATGGTCCAAAAGCAGTCTGAAGCATTCCATAAGTTTCTGTGGCATTTTTTCAAAGTTTAAAACAGAATTTTATTGCATATTGTTATCTTAAAGTGTTTTCACTTCCAGATTACATTTTTGAAATTCACCAGCTGTGATAAATCAGGCTTTAGTAGGGTGTATTACAATTCCTGCTTTCATTCTTCAATTAGCATCGCACACTTTTCCAGAGAATTCATTACCTTGCCCAAATATAAGCTTCTTTTTTGTTTTAATGTTCTTGTAATGTTAAATGTTTTGCATTGGTTTTAGTGTCTCAAATTGTAGCTTGAAAAAATGAATTTAAAAAGTTTTAAACTGTTAAAAAAAAAATGAAAGAAAGTTTAATTTTTTTATTTTATAAAAGAATCGTACAAAAACTTTTGTGGTATTTTCTGAAGAATCTCGGATTGAATTCAAATTATTGTTTCTTTTAAATAAAAATTAATTGTTCAATTCCAATTCGCAATGAAAAATAGAAATAAATTCGTAAAATGCTGATGGAAAAAAGCAGGAAGGTTTTGGTTTTATTTGCATATTTTAAATGTGAAAAATTGTCGATTAGAAACAAGAGCTTTCATCGCTTTGTTTTTATTTAATGACGCATGTGCAGATTTTTTTAAACCGGAAGCTGTAGACCGGATACATGGTTTCAACACCCAAGCAAGACGATTTGAGTTTTATGATATAATAGATGTGTGTGTATTAAATAAGTTCTAATCTATTGAAATCTATATACCTATAAAGTTGATTTTTTTTTTCTCACTCTTTTTCTATTTAAAAATTGTTAAAACAAACTTCTTTATATATTCAATCATGGATATGAAAGTGACTATATGAAGGTAAACTGATTTGAATATTCCTCATATGTTATTGTTATAACTCCTCTCTTCGGTTTTCATGCAAAAAGTAAATTTCAGTGTATGAGGATTATTTGATATTGGAGATATTTATAATATTTCTCATATGTTATATCTTCCCTCTTCCTTCCAAAAGAGGGGAGATATAACATATGTGAAATATTTGGAATCAAATCTCCCCTTGCTGTTATTTCAGATCATTTGAAACCATAGCAGCAAGTTTTAGTCTCCCCTTCATCAAGGCCAGAGGTTTGGAGGAAATATCAGATATTTTGTAATTCATATGCAAAACTAGGAAAACAAATGACTATGAAACTTTTTATGGCTGTAATAAAGTGCTAAAAATAGACTCTGGATGATGAATAATCCCCTTAATGTATGACTTTAAGGGCAAATGTTATATAGCTCATTACACAATTCAGGTCATTATCTTTCCAATGAGACTTCATTTGTTAAATTCTGATCAATAGTCACTGAGATTTGGAACATATAAAATTGGCAAAAAAAGATGGTATATATATATATATATATATATATATATATATATATATATATATACACATACATACATACATACATACATACATGAATATATTTGAATATTGAAATGCTCATATCTTTGGTTCTATGGGACGAAACTACATAAAAATTTGCAGGCTTTTTGAAGATTATAATGCTATTCTATGGTTAAAGTTTTATGAGAATTGGTAAAAACGAACCTATATTTTCAAACCAATAAAATATGCCCAAATTTGCCTACATTTGCAGGCCAGCTTCAGTTTTGCTGCTTCAGTTGTCTCCCCTGATCTCCTGATGATGATTTTGCTTTTTGCTGCTTCAGCTGTCTTCTCTAATCTCCATATATAATAAAATGACTGCAGAAATTCCCCTTTGGACCAAAGTATTGTAGCTTTGCAACACCAGATGCCACATATAAATTCAATAGATCTAGACTTATAGCAATTAGCTTTCGAACACCATTTTAGACACATTCAGTCGTGATAATAAAATACTACATTGCATTCTAAGGGGAACACCATTACAATCACAACATCTTTAGAGGAAGGGGTACCTACTTTTCCCTCTAAATATTTAGTCCTACCACCACAACCAGTCAACACCTGGAGAAAGTCTACATGTTCACGAGATTGTACACTTACACTGCCAATAACTGGATTATACACATGCATACCATAATCTTTCCCGTAGTAGAATAAAAAAAAAATAATAAAGTCTCCCTCTGGAAAGTTGGCTGCCTTTGATTGGTTGCCCGCTAATTCTCTTATTCCAGAATTAGATCATTATAAACAAACACTTCAAAAAATTTACAATATGGCGTCACTCTCTACAAATAAAAAATACAAACATAATAATCGCTCAAAAACACAAAATTAAATACTGGTAACCTTAAAATTATCATTGTTTCATAAGTACTGGCAACTTCTTTTTAACAATTCAGCATGTTATATATATATATATATATATATATATATATATATATAGTCTTTCAAAACAAACTCTATAATTGCACAAACATGTATCTTCTAGATCCTTCTTTTTTTCTTTCTTTGTGATCGTCGTCAAGATGTAAACAACATATGGAAATAGTGATTTGTAACTATTGCATACTTATGCCCAACAAATTATTAACAGATGCTGAAAAGCTTAAATTTAACTGGAATATATTTTTGAAGATTATTGGTGGATTCTGAGAATACGTTTTAGCATAATAAAAACACTTCTCTACATGAGGCAATAGTGCTAAAAAAATACAGACATAATAATCGCTCAAAAATAGAAAATTAAATACTGATAACCTTAAAATTATCCTAATGTTTCAAAAATAATGGTAACTTCTTTTTAACAATTCAGCATGTTGACTTATGTTAACATGTTGAATAAGTACATAAGTAAAAAAAATATTTACATAATTTCTTTTAACAATCAACAATCGCACAAACATATAACATTATAACAACTTCTAAACATGATGCAATGCTACTAAAAAACCTAAACATTAAATACTAACCCTTAAAAATTTACTATGTTGAGCTCTAACAAAAGGTTTGAGAATTCTTTTACCATGCATTGCTAACGCTTCCCTTGCATAGACAGAACTATCATAATATATAAACAAACAGATGGAACACTCACAAAATACCAACACACTATTGCCCCACCCCCAAGCGACCCTGAAAAAAAAAAAAAACTTTTACGGGTACCAATATTTAATTTTCTGTTTTTGAGCAATTATCTAACCTTTAATGATGTAAGATTTTTTTAGGAAAGGGGGCATTTTCTATTCCTATTAATGATTTGATTTAATTTTATATTTTGAACCAATTACCTAGGCTTTATCATGTTGACGCTTTCTTTTTAGAACTGAATATACTTACAAATGAGTTAAAATACCAAAATATTATGCAGGTAGGTTTTATATTAAATTTTATTGGCTAAGGAAACACTTATTTGTTATATATTTGTTTTTTGGGTTTTTTTTAACCATTTTATTTTTTGTGGAGTGTTTAATTTAATTTTCTTTTTTTATTTAATTTTCATCCCAAACAAGGCACAGTACCACTTTGAAGTAGGGGGCTACTATCGGGGACATAATTTGTGGGGGCATTATGAAGGGAGATGAGTAGCAAGATGTTTGTTCACATTACACTTGAACTTCTGCATATCAGTACAGTTGGAGAAGCAGAATCCCGGAAGGGAGTTCCAAAAACTTGCAGTTCTGAAGAAGAAAGTACTGGAGTAAAAGGCCTAGGGATCTCTACTGTGAAGGGGTGGGACTTAGTTGCTTGTCGGGCTTGTCATGTCGAGGAGATACAAGTGTTTGCAGTTCATCAAAGCATTCACCATTAAAGTATTTGTAGAACAGGCAGAGGGATGCGACATCTCATCGATGGGAAAGAGGCTGAAGCTTAGATGACAGTTCAGGACCTATCAGGTTGGTGACTCTCTTTTGAACCCTGCCCAGGAGTGAGAGACAAGCAACAGATGCACCAGCCCAAATGTGACAACAGTACTCCATACATGGGCGAATGGTGGCCTTATAGAGGTGCAGGATACCTTCTGATGCAAGTAATTTTCTAGCACGGTAGAGAGAGCCCACCTTCTTTGCAGCAGCTTTGGCAATGCTCTCAATGTATCTATTCCAGTTCATATTCCCTGTAAACGTTAGGCCGAGGAATTTAAAAAAAAGTACTTTCAGGCAATGTGTTCTTGGCCGTTGCTATTGGTGGTAGAGAAGGTTTCTTATAGTTAGTTATTGAAGGAAACAAGCTTAGTCTTGGAAGCATTAAATGTGACCATCCATTTTTGTCCCCATTTCACTACAGATTGGAGGTCATCCTCTAGTGTTTCTCGCATTTCCTTAGATATGTGTTCATTTGTTTTCCCCTCATGCCAGTTATAGAGAGTGGTGTCATCGGCAAATATACTCATCTCTGAAACAATTTTATCAGGGAGGTCATTTATGAATATCAGGAATAATAAAGATCCAAGGATAGACCCCTGAGGTACTCCCGTATTTATATCATATTGTTTAGATGTACGACCATCGAGGACAACTTGGATTTTTCTCTTACTTAAGAAGGATTTAATTACATTATGTATTCTTCCAGTGATACCATATGATCTAATTTTCCTTAGAAAACCATCGTGCCATACCTTGTCAAAAGCCTTAGATATATCAAGGGCTATCACTCTATCCTCCCTTGTTTTGTCCAGTGAACGGTATATACGTTCAGAGACTACAGTTAAGATATCTGCTGTTGAACGGGCTTGCCTAAATCCATATTGTTTGTCGGTCAGGAGTTTAGCAGCTGTTAGGTGTTGGACTAGAGCTTGATTAACTAAGGACTCAAATATTTTGGCAAAAAGCGGGAGGAGGCTAATAAGCGGTAATTTAGTGGGTCAGTTCTTTCACCAGAATTCTTGAAGACTGGTACCACACAAGCAGTTTTTCAGCAGTCGGGAAAGCAAGATTCGTTAAGGCATTTATTGTAAAGTTTGGAGAGAACTGGAGCAACCTCAGCGGAGCATTTTTTTAATAGCACAGCCTGGATGAGATCTGGTCCACATGCTTTTGAGCTGTCTAGGTTTTTTATGATATGATGTACCTGAGTAGGGGTGATTTTCAAATCATCTACTGTGGCGTCTGCAAAGGAAAGTTGGGGAAGGAGTTGTGTGCCGGGTCCAGTGTGGAGTTTGAGGCAAACCGACTCGCAAGCAGATTAGCCTTGTCGGTTGCCGTGCAGGCAACCTCATGATTGTTTGATAGTGGGGAAATCATTGACTGCCCATTATTTACTACACTGTTGTAGAGTTTCCAAAAATCACGTGTTCCTAATTTCTGTGCTTCGATGCGTTCTCTGGTAGTTTCAGTGTAATCTGTCTTAGCTGTCGCTATTACTCTCTTACAATTATTTCTAGCTTCTATATACTTCTGTCTGTTTGAACTGGACATGTCGATTGAATCTGTGGAACGCATGCTGCCTTTGAGCAATGGCAGCTGCACAAGCAGAAGTAAACCATTGGGGAAAGTGGGGCTTGCTATAGAATTTCCGTGCGGGGAACATGTGCTTCAATTGCAGTTTTGAACCATTCAGTGGTCTCATCTGCACACTGTTCTGCTGGAAGAGAAAAGATAATTCGCCATGGAGCATCTCTGATGAGTTCCCTGATGGCTTCCCAGTCAGCCTTTTTGTAATACCTCATTGTTTTGAGTAGTGGGTCTTCAGTTTTAGGGCGAGAATTTAGGGTGATTTCTACCATTATCACAGCGTGATCAGCATTCCCGAATGGGCATTTGTTGTACAATCATCGGGAACTGTTATCAGAAAGAAATCTAGACGCAAAGCATGTTGATCTTGCTCGTCTGAGAAACGTGTCCGAAATGTAACCGTCTGAGATAGGGAATGGGATATAGAAAAGCTATGTGTTGTGTTAGCAGCTACGTCTGTGTAATTAGAGAATTCAAGCCAGTTACTGTGGTGGACATTGAAGTCACCAAATACATGTACTTGAGCGCTAGTATCGAGGGAGAGTGCTATATCTATGCTGTCAGAGACTTTATTTATTAGGGTATAGTCCTGGGTTGAGGGGAGCGGTAGAGAAAATACAAGTAGCTAGCTAACATTATGTTGCATATTTAGTCTGAACTACATAAAGGCCTGGTCGTCTGATTCTAGTTTTATTTCTCTAGTCAGAGGGGAGGGTGTTACGAATATAGACTCCAAGCCCATGCATATGTCTGTCCAAGTTCTTGCGGCAGCGTGGGAGATAAGCAGGCATGTTAAAGTGGTTAGAGGGAATGGAGGAGTGAAGATTAGTTTCACTTAATGCTAAGATATCCGGGGTGTTTACAAGGAGAAATGATCCTCAAGGGAGGAGGCAAGTTGGTTTTCTTTGAGTTTGGTTCTAGTTTAAAGGTAACTTTTGCTTGAGCTGTCATTTCATTTTATTTAAAAGTTTCAGTTAGGGTGAGTGAGTGAATGAGTGAGTAAGGGGTGCTGGACAAGTGGTTGTGCAAAATATCAGACATGCAATACAAGTAGACCAAACCTTTTCTAACTGATAATCGAGACTTCAGAGACGTTATCTTTGATTTTTTTTTTTTTTTTTCTCATACATGAATGTTACCATGCTGGAATTATAGTGGTATTATTTAGAAAACCCATTAGGGTGTTTTGTAATTATTCTATACCTAAAAATTTTTTTAAAATACCTAACAAGTTAAAAAAAAAAAAAAAAAAAAAAAAGATGACGTAAAACTTGAATTTATTTTAATACTATTTATGGAAAATTTGACCCCCCCCCCTCCTAACCTCAAAAAAGGAAGAGGAAGATTGAACAACAAATAGAAACAGCTAGGAGTACTTTTTCCTTCTTGGTTTTAATGTTGACAATGAATGCCCTAAAAATTGACCAGTAAGAAAGTGTCTTAGAGCTACTTTTATAAAAAAAAAATGCTTGCAGTATACTGAGAAGAAAAATGATGGCCGACTTGAACGATACTATCATTGGTAGAAGGCAATTATCTACCGCTGATTTCGATCACTCAAAAGAATTAATATATAGCGAGATTCTCTGACTTAGAAAACTTCTGCTTTTACTTTATATTATTATTCTAATGGACCATTTTTCGTAATTTTTTTTTACGTTATACTGATTTAGGCATGATTACAAAATCCACAAATTGGGAGAGAAGTTGCAATTCCCTTTTATTTTTTATTTTATCACGCCATTTTGAATTTTCAAGTAAAGTCACTAAAATTTAAATTTCCGTATTAATAAATTATATTTATTTTGATATACACTAATGCAAAATATGTTCTTTAATATTTTATTAATTTATTATTTATATATTCTATATATATATTTACTTAGATAATATTAATAATTGTAATATATATAACATATGTCTATATGTTTATTTAATTTTATACGAAACTAATTACTTAATATATTGATATTTTGTTTCTGGTTTCATTTGTTGATTAGCTCTAAATTTTATATCTGTATAGAATTCTATTTTATTAATATTTTAATTAAATTTATTACTACATTAACTATAATTCTTTTATTGTCATTTAATTATTTTTAATTAATCATTCTTATTAATATAAAATTTTTCTTTTTAATATTTTTTATCGTAACTTGTTTAAAATCAGTTATAGGTCTATAACCTAATTTCGAATATAAGTGAGTTATTTTCCTTTATACAATCTTATTATATTGAATGTTTTTATCATATTAATAAATTATATATTTATCTAGTTTTATTGTTTTTTATTTTATATTATTTCTTACATTATTCATTTTTTTTGTTTTACTGATTATATTGTTTATTTAAATATTAATATTTAAAAACATTTCAATATAAATTGATCTATACTTATGAGTTTTTATTTATTAATATTGTTAGTTAAATTATAATTTTCAAATCAACGTTTAGCTGGTATGCCTATTAGTTTTCCTTCCATGATTATATTTCCTCTAATTTAATTTATTGAATTCAAATATATCTCAATTTTATTATTTTTTATTGTATCCTAATATATTAAAATTAGATCACATATTTAATTTATATTAAATTTATCCGTAAATTCAATAAGTGATAATAAAGTATTCAATATTCTTTAAGCTAGTTTTATTATTAAGATTATTTAATTGTGATAATTATTGACATATGTTTTACTTCAATTTTTCATATATTCATTAATGAATTTGTGTATTTTGTTCAATTTTATTACAATTTTAATTTATATCCGTTAATATTAAAAAATAATTTTTTTTTTTTATTTTAATTTGAGCTATTATATATTTATAACTTTATTAGCTTAATATTTTATTTCATTGACTTAAGTACTTCTGTTTTTTATTGTTATTTATTTTATTTATTTTGAAAGTCTTACTCTAAAAATTAATTTTTCTCTTTTTTTTTCTCAGTCTGTAAATGTTATATACAAATATTCTTCAATTATGTTTTAATAATTACTTCCCAAACAAGTTACATTGGTTAGTAGAATTTACTTAACCTGAATAGATCATATTTCCACTTCTATTTATTTTAAAAGTATACCGATCATATAATAATTTATTATTTTAATTAAATGAGTATTTAAATTAATATTTGATGATTCAATTCTTATTCTGCTTTTATTATATTAAAATTATTAATGTTGTTATTATAACATTATATCTTATCTTCTCCCACCATCCAATTTACCCTTTTTTATTTATAATTTGAAAATTTTAATATAAACTAATATTTAACATGCTTAAATATTGCAATCCGATCAATAGTTAGAATATTTCCAGCTCCACACACTCCATTCCGTATGTTAATTTTGTAGTTTCATTTATTTTAATCTATAATTCCAAAATAAAATTATTAATGCCTAGTTAATATTAAAAAACATTATACCACCCTATATCATGTTCTTATTTATTCCGTAAATATATCTGATTATAACATGTTTTTATTTTTAATTTTTCTGTAATCACATTTCGTTTATTTATTTGAGTCAACACAGCAATTATATAATACTTTTTTTTTTTTTTACAAAGGAGTCACCACTTATCAAGGCTCGGAAGACACTCGAGGATAAGGATTAATGAGTGAACAGTGGTCATGGGGAACATGTCATAGTAGTTGTTAGTAGTGGAAGTTTGGTAAATTAGATTACTTAAGGGGACGGTTCATCAAGAATTTGTTTATGTTATTTCAACTAATTAAATGAGTATTTAAATTAACACTCAAGAATTTAATTCTACTCATACTTTATATATTAGGATTATTAAAAATTGTCATTACAACACATCTTCTCACATCCTCCTATTTACTTTTTATTTTATTTATAATTATTTTTTTTATTTTCAACTAATATTTAACATGTCTATATATAGCAATTAAACCAATTGTTAGAATATTCCACAACCTCCATTCCATATACTAATTTGATAGTTTAATTTATTATTTACATATTTACAAATGAAATTATTAACTCCTAGTTATCAGATTTAAATTAAATACTATATTATGTAAAATATATCACCATATTTTGTTTTCTAATCTATTCTATATATATATATATATATATATATATATATATATATATATATATATACTGGTCACGAATAGGCTTCTATATGGTTCAATATTTTAAAAAACTGATTACATATAATGATAGAAGATGTACCGAGACACAGGAATGGGTATGTTTGATCTGGCAGAATGGTGGTTCATAAAAATTGTGGGGTCTGCGTTCGCGCCTGGCCCCCAAAGTGTTACGTTGTCTATTTATAAAATCAGCGTTTAATTATCTTACCAGAGTTAATGTCGTTGTGTGTGTGATCTAGTGGTCTTTCTATTACATATGTTCATATGCTGTTAAGTGTGAATATGTGTGTGACATGTCATTTGAACATACCTTCTGCCATTTTGTTGGTCCATCTGGAAATTCTCTTCTGGGAGGGAGACTTGATACCTGTTTTGGGGGACGAAGATTTATTTCACACCAAGACAAGAAATTGGTTCTATAGTTTATTTCACTTTCCCAGATGTCTTGCAGAAGGTGGAAAGTGAATATGGCCTGTGTTGTTTTTTTCTTCTAGGTCTTATTTCTACCACGTCAGCGTTCGTTCCCCACCCCCAGCGAAGGGGAGGAGACAACGGCGAAACTGTCTGCTCTCGTTCAAGTCGCAACCAAATCTCTTCGATTCAGCTAACCTGATCACATGAATCCAATCAGCTGATCTTAACTTCCTGTCAACGTGTCTACACTGTAATTCACACTCTCCCTCCTCTCTCTCTCTCTCTCTCTCTCCATTCTCTAACAAAAGTATGGAAATAAAAAATGGAAAAAAAAAACGTTTACACGGGTTTTTGATATAGATGTACGTAAAAATACTTTGATAAGTATGTTTCAACTTAAATAGAGATGGTATAATAAAATTGTGGGGTCTGCGTTCGCGCCTGTGCACCATGGAAATATGGCACAAACTTTAACAAATACTTTTCATATCTATTTGCGTAAGTATACTTTGATAATTATGTTTCAGTTGGAAGAAATATGGTATAATAACATTATTGGGTGTTCGTTCACGCCTGACCTCCATAAAATGTAAATATGTCACAAAGTTTAACAAGGTTTTTTAAAAAGAGTGAGCGCCACAATAACACCTTAACTTTAATCTTAATTTACGTTAGCTTTTATTTATTTTTTTAGTTGAATCATATTGTGTCAAATAAATTCACCTCATAAATTCACGTTCTTATTAAAGTGAAAGCGAAAAAAAAAGTCGGAACTTTAAACAATTCTCAACACAAATTTTGCATAACTCTGTTTTTTTCCTTCTTCACTTGCATGTGGCACTCTTTTGAAAATAGATAAATAATAAAAAATAAGAACATTACTTGTTATCGTGTCAAAAGAAGGAAAAAATCCTGCTCAGGTGATTACGTGTCTTTTTAAAATATTTACATAACCTTTTTATTTTTATTTATATATCTGTTTAAGCTTTTTTTGTCAGTGTACTAGAAGGAATTCAATTGATTACAACCCTTTCTGCGTGTTCTTTACATTACAATAGTACAACCCTGAATCCGACGGCACAATACTACACCGTTCAATACTGTAAAACTGAAACGAAGCTGTTCTGCTTGAAAAGGGCGCCATTTTCTTCTTATTCATATTTATATCGATTCTTTGCTTTAAAAACTAAAGTAATTACATGTTTACTTTTTAAATATCCCATTTTGCTGTTTCAGATTATTTTACTAAAGCTTCATTATTTTTCAAAACTGTTTTTGTTTCTTTGTTTTTCGCTATTTCATCGATATTATTTAGTAAGAGTGTTTAGTAGAAAAGCCAATAAACGACTACCCGAAAAAATAAATATACAAGAAATAAATGTTACCATAGTCAATAAAAGTTCAGTTATGTTTTTTTTTTGTTTTGAAATAGTTTTTAATGCTCTTTACTTGAAATAATTTTAGCGAACCGAAATTAAAACGAAATTTGAGACGATAACTACTTTAATGAATTTTTATATAAACTACTTATGCCATAATCGAATATTCCTCAATCACAAAATAATGGAAAACATTAAAATATGTTTATAGATACTCCTTATGTTGACGGAACTCTCTTAAATTGTTAACACAGAATGCTCAAGTGCCCCTCCTTCAAATTGAAAACGGGGCTCTCCATTTCAAAGTCGCTGCTATTTTGATTTTTTTTAAACCGGTGCGTGAATTAAAAAAAAAAATTTTTTTTTACAAACTACTTAAAAATACAAACCAATGAACTTTTCTACCATAAAAGTAACTTTTATTAACTATGGTAACATTTATTTCTTGTATATTTATATTATTATATATATAACATTTTCTCTTTGTAAGGAAACATCATTTTGTTGGTCACTCTTGACTATGAATGGAAGCAAAGTTGATATAAAAAATATATTTTTGCAAAAATTATCTTTACTTTCATCATATTTTGCTTAGGGTAAAATTTTTGAGTATCAAAACCTATCTATTTACAACCCCCTCTTTTTCATAACCTATCATACTTTCATCAATCACAGTCCATTTTCTGTAGGCTGTTTTTGAACCCAGTCAATGACGGGTACTTCTGCTAGTGTATATATATATATATATATATATATATATATATATATATGATTATAACTAATATTATTTGCTATCATTATGTTATTACATTTAGTTTATTTATATAGGCTATTCTAACTTACAATTTCCATTTTATTCTACCTACTATATTTTTTATCTTATTCAATATATTTATCTCTATAAAACTTCTAAATATTTTATTTTCATGCACCTAATCAGGTTTTAGTCAAGACAAGATATACTTAGATCTATGTAAATAGTTTTGTATTACTTCCTGTCGTTTGTTTAGAAGGCTATCTTTTTTTTAGATATTATATATGATTCTAGATTAGAAAGATTGCATCGGCCAGATTTATTTTGTGAGTATTTACTAGCACTTCCTAGTATAGACCATTTCAATTTGTATTCAGTGTTAGTCATTCTTAATTCCCTTATCTAATTTACTAATGATGTAGTTTTCTTATTATTAACTGCTAGTATTTTAAAGATGCTATATTGTTGTTAAATCTATCTTTAAATCCGCATTTTGTCGCTCTAATGTATGTTCTGTTATTATCTATTATTTCATATTTATGGACTACTAATCGGGGGTGGGCTGGCATTGCTTGGTCATAAAAAATTGTGACAGCAGGAAGGGGGGTACCCGGTAAAAAAGAAAAGCAAGCAATTATGATGTGGGGGAGGAAGTTGCCCAATTGTAAAAGCCACTTAAATATGATAAATGGGGGGGGGGGGTCTAGCATTTCCCGGTCGTTGAAAAAACCCCAAAAAATGTGAGAGCTGGAGGTGGGGTGCAAAAAGGAAAAATTCAAGTGCCATCAGCCAGAAGTGAAATTGAAAGCAAAATTTTGTAAGAAAAAGAAATGAGGCATGCCGGGCACAAACTTGCATAACTGAAGTTAGTAACCAAACTCTTTTACTGATGCTATGAAATCGCAAATTATAGTTATTTTAAATGAAAGATGGTATCAACGATTAGCTGATGCACAGTTAATGTTATAAACTTAGTTTCATTAAAAAGTTGTCAAAACATTTCACTCTGCAATTCATCAGCTTCTTTTTTGTTATTAATGTTTTTTGCATTGTCGAAATTGGCATATGAATTAAAGAAGTTTTAAACTGTTAAAAAAAAATGAAAATGTTTTAATTAAAGAATCATAATTGGATTGGAATTTTTTTTTCTTTTAAATAATAATTTAACCCTCAGTTGATTTAAACTGCTGATAAAAAAATCGAAATAAGGAAATTGTTTTTTGTTTTAATGTAATTAACCGCCGAAATTGCAAAACAACCCTGTTTAAATGCAAAAAAATAAATAAAATAAAACAACCACCGATAGGTGTATGCGAACCTTATAACTCATGGTTATGAGACAACCTCCTAATCCACTGAGCCAGAGTGCTGATCATGAAATCACATCGAAAATTCTTGTATTTAAACTAATTCAGAGAACAATGGTTGATGCATGCACAGTTGTTATAATCGTTTAGAAAGAAATGATTTTAGGTGACTCCTGCTTGAAATAAAACACAATTTTTATGCAAAATAATTTACCATTTTTCCTAATTTTTACATATTATTTATTCAAAGGATCGCTCCTTCTAATGATGCTGAGTTGGTGCATGTAGAATACATATGAAAATATTTTTAGCAGATATACAAACAGACACACACCCATACACATACACAAACTCACAGACATCTCCCCTTTATCTATATATATAAAAGGCAAAAGTAGCGTGCACTTTTTTGTATGTTCTAGAAAGCCTTTTTTCGAGGAGGCAGGGTTCTTGAGAGGGTTACTATTTTTTAAAACTTTTGATATACTCCCTAAATCATAATATCTATAATTTGCGAACGGATGTCATATCTACATTTATTTACATTGACTGTTATTCTGTCCTTTCATGTGTTTGTTGGTCTTTTTTCTATAAATAAAGTGAAACTCATCGAAGGAAAGCCATCAGCGGCCTTTCGTGCTGAGACATCTTGAAAGCAATTAGCTTTGATCATTGTTGGGAAAACCCTTCATATCAGACAATTGCTACTCAGTTAAGGGTTCCCCCTTTTTCGGGGGACCTTGGTTTCCCCAACATCGCCAGATATCCCCGCTAGTATAATAGATAAGAATTGCGACATTTACTATCTAACAAAACATTCGTTAATATATACCTACAGTTGCAAAGTGATTTCTCTTCAATGTTTTGATTAGTTAAGAATCTAGGGTGACCCAAGAAAAACGGGCCCCAACTCTAATTAGGCCCCGTTTCTTAGTGTTTTGTCCGAATGCAATGAAACTTTGGTCATAACTAGTTTATTATATTCAAAATATCACATCAAAACACTAGGGTCTTTGGACTTTTTTTCTCCATTGACTGTAAAATGCTCAGAAAAACAATTGAATTTTCTCTGTTTTTTTGGGGTCACCCTGTATATATATTAGTGATGGGATGATTCCAATATTTTTTTTATTCCATACTAAATTCCTTATTCCGATACTATTATAGATTCTGATCCTTAATCAATTTTTATATATTTAACTACAGAGATAGTATTTTTCCTAATTACAGTCAAAACATATGTTAATAGTGCAGGTATTAAATGTAAAAAATAAAAACTTGTAGAGGATAATCTATAGATTTTGGTTTTAAATATTTAGCAGTAGCAAACAAAATCGAATTAAAAAAAAAAACAATTAAAAGAATGCATTGAAAAATATGCACATTTTTTTTTTTTATTCCGATGCCAATTTCAATACCCCCAAAAGTTCCGATTTTTCTGATTTCTGATTTAGATTAATTGTTCCAAAACACACACACACACATATATAAATTCTGTGGTAATATGATTTCTTGCAATTATATTTCACTTTTTTTTATATATACTAATTCTTAATTCATGAAGTACAATGTAAATAGAGAGCATATAACAAACAAATGACAGAAGTCTATATTCCAAATTTTCTTGATGTTGGCCATCTTATATGCAGAATTCTTGTAAACTGAAACCACAGAAGCAATTTTCCAGCAGTCAGGAAAGCAAGATTCGTTGTTGAAAAGTTTGTAGAGGACTGTGGCAACCTCAGCGGAGTATTTTTTAATAGTACAACTGGGATGAGATCAGGCCCACATGCCTTTGAGGTGTCTTGGTTTTTTATGATATCATGCACTTGAGAAGTAGAGTACATTTTTTTTCTTTTTTCACATGTTAATCTCATCGATTACCAACTTTCAGATTAAAAAAAAAAATTTTGAAAAAATTTTTTTTTACTTTTATCGTTGAGGATCAGTTTTCAATTATAACGTTCTACTAAATTGGACACCTACTTTGTGACCATCTCTCTTACGTGAACGGTGAATATTCCCGTCTAAAAAAAGGGGTTAGGAAGATAATTTTTTTAACTCCCCTCCTCTCCTCCTATATCTCTCTCATCTATCATCAATATATTTGAAAGTATCCCAACTATAAAAAATTGTGAATAAAAACAAAAACTTTTTTTTTTTTTTTTAAGAATTTTGTAAAAAATTGAAATGGGTCTTTTGCAAAATTTTATGGAAAATAACGTTATATCATGCACAGACAAAACTTCTTTTAGCAAGTAGCAAGTTGTGTTCTTGTTGACATGCCATGTCTATACTGACATGTTCAGCTTTCAAAAATGACATTAGTAATGTTCTATTTTAGCATTGGGAAAAATGTATGACTATAATTATTTAAAATAACATATTTAAACCAAATTAATTTAAACTAAACAGAAACATTATTTATATCAAATGCTAAAAGTTAGACCCGTTAAATTGTCAGATGTTTTTACTCATAACCAAAAGAATGTGTTTTTATTTTTTATACAATTAAACTTTGTTATTTAATTTTTTGTTTGAATTGAATATTATTGAAAAAATTTTCCCGATGCTAAAATAGGACATTACTGTGATATTCATTTTCAGCATTCTTGAAAACCTGTAAAAGTCATCATCTAATCGAGTTGGAAAGAAAGTAAAAATTTACCCTAACCTCCTTTTTTAGATATTCACTGGTCACGTGAGAGAAATGGTCACAAAGTAGGTGTTCAATTTAATAGAATGTTATAATTGAAAACTGATCCCTGACGATAAAAGTCATAAAAAAATATTTATTCAAATTTTTTTTTAATCTGAAAGTTAAGTTTGTAATCAATGAGATTAACTTTAGTGTAAATTGTGGAATTTGGGGGTGGGGGGACAATTTTCTAAACTTTCCACCCACCTCTTCACCATAGATTTAATGCTTTTTGCATGGATGATTATATGTACTGGCTTTGTGAACAGAATTTGAATTAGTCATATCATAACAATAAAAGTGAAGATGTACAAATTCACCACTTCACCAGAACATTGTAAATAAATTAAATTTGTTTATTCATCATCATCATCATCATGTTTAATGTCAGTTTTACATGCTAGTATGTTTGAGACAGTTTTAAGAAATTGACTTCCAAGCTAATAGGCAAAATGAATGCTGACGCTCAAAATGTATAAACATTTTGACCCCTCCCTTTACTTAAAAATTCACCAAAAATCAGGAAATTAACCAATTTTAATAAAATGTTCAGTATTTATCAAATAATGATCACGGAATATAATGAACTAATTATTTTAATTTAAATTTCAGTAGCAATGTATTATTTTGTTTAAACAAAAAATACCTTTACTAAAGTTATGGTTTTTAGTAGTAAATAAAAAATGCAAGAATTTATTTTTGCTTTTTTTTATATAAATAAAGCATCGTAATTTGTAACAATAAAAACAAAATAAAATAATTTGTAACAATAAAAATAAAATAAAATAATTTTTGCAGGAACATTACGAAAAAGCCCCTAAAGTCTGTATTAATGAATTCGATATAACTAAAAAAAAAATGAATTTCTCGAATTACCAATATTACCATTGAAGTAAGCATTGTTTATTTAATATTTTCACAAAAAAAAAAAATTATAATTGCAAAAAATATTTCTACATTTTTTTAAATTACAGATTTCGCATAATTTTTATATGCAAGCTTTTAATAATTTTCTTGCTTGCAAGAATGTGAAACTTTCAGCATAACATATTTTTTTATATAATATTAAACAATAATTAAAAAAAAATTAATTTAAAAACAGGAACGTACAAAAATAATTAAATTAAAAATGGAAAAATTTATACAAACGTTCCATGTCGGTAACTACGGATGGCCATTTTTGAAAAGAAAAGTAAATCTGTCCGTTTTGCCCCCTCCACCTCTGCCTCCTACCTTTTCCTTCCAACTACCCGATGTCATTTTCAGATACGTTTCAAATTCTGTAAAGTCGACTTTAAATTTTACGTTAACATTCCAATTAATTAAGACGTAAGTTTGTATTTCTTTTAAGTGTTAATTTTTTCAATAATTATAAATTGTTTCCTTTTCACTTTCAATTCTGTATAGATATTAATAAATGATAGTGTTAACTTTTTTTTTTTTTTTCAATGAATAAATTGTCAGCATAATTAATGAATTTAAATAACATTTATGAAAGTTTAAATTCTATTAATTATTGTTTGAACTTTTATAATGAATAAATTGTCCTTGTAACTTAGTGAATTAAATTCACTGAATTTAATTGAGTCAATTAAATCGACCTTCCAATTCTCGATAAGCCGGAACATTGTTATAAAATAATGAAATTATGTCATTAATGTGCTTCCGTATTTTTTTGAATTTTCCGCAATGACTTTTTTTTTTGACACAAAACTAATTTTGTTGCTATCATGGTCATATTTTTGGAAAATTATTACCCTTTTTAGCAAAAGTTAAGTACATTTATTTTATTAATTCATTATTTTAAGACTTTAACTTAATACTTCACTTGGAAATAATTCCAGAAAACTTGTATTTTTCTTGCCAGAAAAAATGTAAACACGATATTTGTCATGATGAATTTTTACGTGAAATGTACGGTTTTTCAGATTTGAGATAAAATTATTCCATGTATTTTTATTTCACACACTATTTTTTTCTTTGAGAAATTAACTTTAAGCTGTAATCTTTTAAACATAATTAAAAGGTAACCGAAAATTTAAAAAATATTATGATTAAGCGGCGTTCAAAACCAGGTCCCATACCGAAGCAGGCATTAGAATTGCCCGTACCTACAAGCTAACCTATCTCTCACCAAATCTTTATTTATCCTTCTTTTTCTCAAATTCGTTTTTATCAGTTCCTCCCATCTTTTCTTTAGTCTTCTCCTATCAACTGGACCTGTTGCCTTAACCTTTCTCCAAAACTCAAGAATTGTCATTCATTTGTTCAATATGGCCATATTATAAAAGTTTCCTATATTGTCCAAATTTAATATTTCTTTTAAGCCTCATATTACACATCCATCTTATCTTTCTTATATCATTTCTCTTCATGCAACGCATGTCCTCAACCCTCATTGGCTAGATTTTATTTTCATACATCACCACACTTTGTACACGTGCTCAACAGATTCCTTCCTTGACTGAAAACGGTAACACTCTGCTGGTTAGTAATGGTAGAAATTCCTGAAGTTACTCCATTCACTCCTAATTCTACCGATCACATTAGCACCTGTGCCTTAATGTTATTACCAAGGTAACAATACTTTTGGGCAACTTCAGAAACTTATCATTAAATTAAAAAATTGCGGAATAAAAGTTACATATAACTGTGTTATATCATCAAACCAATAAAGAAGAAGAGAGAAACCCCGTTTAGGCCATTTCAAAGCTAAATGCTTCTAATCAGAAGAGAAGGATTAGAATTATATAAAATATACAATATAAATAAAAGCTGACTTAAAACCACATATATTGAAAATGAAGGAAATCTTAAGATATATTAAGTACAAGAATAACAAGCATTAAGATATAACTAGAAAGAACGAATTAAGCATACATGAAAATGAAAGAGAAAATTTTTAACAATGAAAAAGTAAAAAGAAAAATAATAAATATAAAAAGAAAGGAAAAGTATATAAAAAAAGGAATGGTAGTATATAAGTAATAGTAAAAAGAAAATAGGGATCACTAAGAAATAATTGGCATCATTAAAGAAGAATAGATAATATAAGAAAGGGGAGCAAAGAAGGAAAGAAAAGTAAAGAAAGCATGAATGGGAGTAAAAAAAAAAAGGCAAATACAGGATACGAAAATGCATATAATAAGGAGTAAAAGGAAATTTAAAAGGTAAAAAATGAAGAATGGAAAATCCAAACTTCAGAAATCCACAATAAATTCCTTAAAATATTCAAACTTTTATAAAAGTCTAAGAAAGTTCTTAGAATAGGGCTCTGGAGAAAAATAAAATGGCGACTGTTTAAAAATCAAAAAGTTAAAATGGGTTCAAAGTTAAATTCCTGTAGATTTGAATGAGATCTTGTTGAAATCCTTGTGAAATACTGAAAGTTAATGTGAGTTGAGAGTAAAGTCCCGACAAGAACTCCCAAATAGGAGGACCAATAGGAGCTGGCAAAGTTTCCCTCAAATCAGGTTAGATAGGCACATTGAGACAAAAATTGAAGCAAAAGAAAGATGTAAGTAAAGGGACATTGTGAAAAGCTGAGAGAATTTATATTTTTTATTGTTAAACTTTTTCTCTTTTCACATATGTTATATTCCTTCTCTCTAGCTATATCTTAATGTTTGTTATTCTTATATTCAACATATCTTGATGTTTGTTATTCTTGTATTCATCATATCTGGATGTTTGTTATTCTTGTATTCATCATATCTTGATGTTTGTTATTCTTGTATTCATATCTTGATGTTTGTTATTCTTGTATTCATCATATCTTGATGTTTGTTATTCTTGTATTCAACATATCTTAATGTTTGTTATTCTTGTATTCATCATATCTTGATGTTTGTTATTCTTGTATTCATATCTTGATGTTTGTTATTCTTGTATTCATCATATCTTGATGTTTGTTATTCTTGTATTCAACATATCTTAATGTTTGTTATTCTTGTATTCATCATATCTTGATGTTTGTTATTCTTGTATTCAACATATCTTGATGTTTGTTATTCTTGTATTCATCATATCTTGATGTTTGTTATTCTTGTATTCAACATATCTTAATGTTTGTTATTCTTGTATTCAACATATCTTAATGTTATTCTTGTATTCAACATATCTTGATGTTTGTTATTCTTGTATTCATCATATCTGGATGTTTGTTATTCTTGTATTCATCATATCTTGATGTTTGTTATTCTTGTATTCATATCTTGATGTTTGTTATTCTTGTATTCATCATATCTTGATGTTTGTTATTCTTGTATTCAACATATCTTAATGTTTGTTATTCTTGTATTCATCATATCTTGATGTTTGTTATTCTTGTATTCAACATATCTTGATGTTTTTTATTCTTGTATTCATCATATCTTGATGTTTGTTATTCTTGTATTCAACATATCTTAATGTTTGTTATTCTTGTATTCAACATATCTTAATGTTTGTTATTCTTGTATTCATCATATCTTGATGTTTGTTATTCTTGTATTCAACATATCTTAATGTTTGTTATTCTTGTATTCAACATATCTTAATGTTTGTTATTCTTGTATTCATCATATCTTGATGTTTGTTATTCTTGTATTCAACATATCTTGATGTTTGTTATTCTTGTATTCATCATATCTTGATGTTTGTTATTCTTGTATTCAACATATCTTAATGTTTGTTATTCTTGTATTCATCATATCTTGATGTTTGTTATTCTTGTATTCAACATATCTTGATGTTTTTTATTCTTGTATTCATCATATCTTGATGTTTGTTATTCTTGTATTCAACATATCTTAATGTTTGTTATTCTTGTATTGATTATATCTTGATATCACGTTGACAAACTTGTGCTCAGCTCACTGAAGTAAAGTATCAGATGGTGACCATTTTGAAATAGCAGGCGCTGTGTGTGCTCTCCGCTTATCTTGGCATTGTTTCCAACCGTTCTGAATTTCTACTTGCACTGGAATAAAACAGTGCTAACACAGGAGAAGTGTAGTTGGAAATTGCACAACTCTTACCACAAAAAAAAATTCATGTGCAAGTCACAGCATCATCAGTGATGTTCATGGTCACAATCGACAACAAGGGACGAACTGTGTATCTGAATATATTATTCCTTCATTTCCAATCTAAATGTTTTTAAGCCAGCTTTTATTCATATTATATATTTTGTATAATTCTAAACCTTCTCCTCTTTTGATAAGAAGTATTTAGTTATAGCCTACAAAGTTTTTTTCTCTCTTATTCTTTCCTTATTGATTTGATCATATAATACAGTTATATGTAACTTTTATTTCTTATTTTTCATCTCCTATATAATATTTTGATTGTAGAAATTCCCTTCAGGACCAAAGTACCATAGTTTTGCAACAACAGATGCCACATACAAATTTATTATGTCTAGACTATTAGCCACTATCTTTGTAAATTTAGAATGCCATTTTAGATACATTTACACCATGAAAAATGTTGAGCGCGTCCTGCCATTGAGATTGCGAGGTGGAGCTCTGGCCATATACAGTATGGAGCAGAAAGCAGATGCAAAACAGTTCAAGCAAGCCCTTATAACCGCGTATGCTACTGGTACATTTAATGTATATGACCAGTTTGTCACTCAACAACTTTGTCTTAACGAGACAGTGGACAAGTTTTTTCCTGAGCTGTGACGTCTGGCCCGGTTGGTTGGAGGACCGTTGTCCGAATGTTGGCTAACGTGTGCATTCGTATCTGGACTACTGCAATATGTTAAACACGTATTACGTGCCTCATCCAGGATGGAATGAATGAGTGCGAAACAACTGTTGACCCGAACAAGAGCTATCATGATTGATCACAATGGCCCCGCAGAATTGGCTGCTGCTACGTCTACCAGACAATCACCTACAAAATCAAATATGCACTGTGACAATGAAAAATTTGTTTGCTATAGGTGTGGTGGTCCCAACCACTTGGTGAAGGACTGCTTACAGAATCGCCAAAAGGGGTTGAACAGTCGGGCGTGCAAAGTCCGTCATGAGATACGTTGCTTCAGATGCAGTGGCCTTGGACATATATCATCACAGTGTCAGGGAAATGCCGAAAGGGAGGAGGCAGCAGCATTAGTCTCCTCCCTGAGACTCTTCCCTCCATGAAAGCACGTGTAGATGGGCAAGAGTGTACGGCATTAATTGATTCCGGGTGTTCACAGACTTTAGTGAATAAAGCTGTGTGCCGCTTTTTGAAGCGGAAGTCAGCAGGAGTACTGACAGCTGACGGAAGGACATTGAATTGCCAAGGATATGGCAAAGTAAAGTAGAGGTTGGCCGAGTTCCTGCTGTCAACATTGAGACCTTGGTCATGAATAAACAGTTGTTGGGTCTACTGCTGGGAATTGATGCCATCAGAAAACTCGGTGGAGTTCATTTCACGGAATCAGGTGAAGCACGTTTTGGAGGCTCAAACAAATGTGCTGCCATCTCTATCAACAAGCCGAACTTAAGCGTGACTTATGATCGCATTAATAAAGAATGGACTACATGGACATCGGCAAATGGTTGTTCTCCCATTAAATTGAATAACAGTGTGCAAGAATGCACAATGCCTTGTCATGCCAGAGCATCTCTGGCATGACAAGGCATTGTGCATTCTTGAGAAAGAAATTCAACAAAATCAAAAAATTTTTTGTTGAAAGTTTTAACATTTAAACAGGGTGATTTTTTTTCGTCCCTTTCTTCTTTATTTTCCTGTTTTTATGTCTTCTTTTATTTTTTCCATGCTCTTTTTTTTATGCCTCACCCTTGCTCAATATCCTTAATACACCACCTCTCCACACCCGGACAATGCCGGGTATTCCACTAGTCTATTATATAAAGGAGACCTGTGTGTGTGTGTGTTTGTATGTCTACTAAGGACTTTTGTTATCCATATCCGGCCGGGTCGAAACTCGTACCTTCTGAAAAAGCAATGCCTCAGACGTAAATATTGGAAAAATGGTCAATTATTTCATATAGAAATAGAGTTTTAAATGAAATGGAGGTCAGTTAAAATCGTCTCTTTCTAAACGTAGCCATGTTCACTAATATTTCAATTGTAAATCTAATGATGGATCGAGTATTGTTACATTGTAAAGAACTATCATCATCCCTACCACCACCATCAAACTTTCGGTATAGGCAGTAAATTATTGTTCTAGTATGAATTTCTCCAAATAACTTTCTCCATATATGTTCAATCCTCTATAAATCTAGCTCCATATCACAATGTGTTTCTTTCCTTTTTCTTGTGGGTTTGATTAAAGTGTTGCAAATTCATTTCCAAAAGCGTTGCAGGATTTCTTCCTTTGTTGATGATACTTGATACGTGTTAAAGTGTATGAAAAAATAAATACCTTTCAAACAATACTAATCATTTTTTCAATTTCTGTTTTGAAATAACTGAATCACAGAGGCAGTAATTTATTACGTTTTGAAAGAATTGAATAAAAATAAAATGGTAATTTGCATAAAATACAGATTCCATTTTACATCTATATATATATATAAAAGCGAAAATGTGTGTGTGTATGTGTGTTCGCTTTTTGTGTATGTCTTCAAAAGGCTTTTTTCCAGCGGATTCTCGAGGCCGTCACTCATTTTTAAAACTTTTTATATCACGTCTAAATGATAATATCTATGACTTAACAACGGTGTTCGCCTCTCTATTTAATTTGCCCGATTTTGAAATGTTAATTATTCAACATTTTCGGATCTGCACGTGTTGCATTCGTTTTTCGGTATAAAAAGAAAGCGAAACTCGATTCGAAATACTGGCCCACAGCTAGTGGTCTCTAGAAAGCTATGTAACGTTTGGTCAATGTCGGCTTCATCATATTAGACGGTTGCTTTCATTTCGAGACAAGACATTCCCCCTAATAAACAGGGAGCTGTTTTTTTCCAAAATTAGTTAAAAACAAACAAACCGTTTATTGACCTCATTAAAAACTGTCCCGCAGAAAATGTTAACTGCTGAATAGCTATCGCGTACCATCGCCGCATGTGCATTAAGCTTTTTCGTATAAAAAAACAGACTCGCGTTAAATAAAACACTGTCCCGCACTCAAAGTTCACGTCAATAACTCGTCAAAAATGGGCACCTGTTTTTTTCACACTTTACTATTTTCCAACTGTGCGTCAAGGCTTTGTTTTTTTTTTTTTTTTTAACAACCAACGATTTTTCTTTTTATTTACCCAAAACCACACACACTTCCAAACACCCGGGCAACGCCGGGTACCCCTGGCTAGTTTCATGATAAAGGAAATTGGGTTGCTTTACTGCTTTATCACATGACTCTGATTATAATGTAAACTAATTGGAAATCGTTTCCATTTTTCTTTTCCTAACAATTTCTTTTTCTTCTTTTTCAGTTTGTGCATGTCCTTGGCATCTCAGAAATATCACAGGAAACATTTACCCGACAAAGAAACTTCCAAACAACCCTTTACCAATGGGATTGTAGGTTCACCTAAAGTATCCAATAACAACAAGTTCATTATGAGTAAACACTCAAATCAATTTTATACTGTTGAAGTTGGTGATTCTACATTTACAATTCTCAAGCGATACCAGAACCTAAAGCCAATAGGTTCAGGAGCTCAGGGCATTGTATGGTAGGTCACTTTTATGCTTTTTCTTTTTTTTATTGTGTTTTTACATGTTACAGACCTTTTGTACTTGTTTGTCATTTTGATGTTTTTATCACTTTTAAAAATTATTTAAAGGATTGAATCATTATTTTAAAATATATGCTCCATCTAGTCACATATTTTTGCTAGTAAAATAAATGCTTTTTCTATTCAAATCTAAATAAATAATTAAATACCAAAAATTACATTTATTAAATTTTAAAACCTAAATGTACAATATCCAATTAATTAAATCAACGAATAGTATATTCTATCTATTATTTCTATGTAAGGAATATACATTTTTAAATTTTTCTTCTTTATCTATATTAAACTTTTTATTTAATATTTTATTTATTTATATAAAAATTAAATACAAAAATATATATTTGCATAAATAATCAAAACAAACGCACCAATAAAAATTGTGTTGCACCACATCCCAAACCATGGTAATCCATGCATGGTGGTCCCAAGAAAAATTGTAGAAAATGGTTAGCAAATAATGATTCCACTGTCAAAAGTTGACCACCTGTTGATCTGAGAACTCGGCCAAGTCCTTCCTTATACTTATCGTACAATAATTCAACTACCTGTCAATATACTTGCATCACTCAGGCAGAGAAGTAGGGAGGATTACAAATTAAGTTACATGCCAAACCATTGAAGACATCACAACAAGGCACAGCAAAGGCTTCAGGTTGAGATGTTGGTGGAGAAACATTGTTTTATACATGCTGAACTAGTGATGGAGGTGATTCAAAAAATTTTCCTGATTTGGATATAATTACTGATTCTAATTCTTTTTAAATTTCTCAAGGTTTAATTATGGATTTGTTTTCATTTTAACCTTTTCAAATTACTATAAAACTTATGCGTAATGTCTGTATATATTTTTGCAAACATAAAAAATATACTAACAGTGGAAAGGGTGTATATTATACAAGTAGGTTTTTCTAAATATTTTTTCTCCAATGTTTCCTCATAATTAATTGAAAATTGTGAGGCAAAGATTTATTTCTCTTTTAAAAGAAAGCCAATATGCATTTTGTTGTTAGTTGAACAAATGTTATTTGAATTTTTTTGTAAACAATTAAAAATAGTCAATGATGGATGTGCAAAATAAGAAGACAGAGTAAAAACAAAGTAGTTAACAAAGCCTTCTCCCATTAATGTTACTATTTAGAAAAATATTCTTAACATAAGAAGGGAAAAGGGCTTTGTTAATTAATCTATACCTTCTCTCAATGTTCGTGGTTTTATCCTAATTATAAATACAACAGATATGTAGTAGATTGATTTGTTTTACTGTAAATGGAAAAAAGATAAAGATAATAATAATAATACTAATAATAATGGCAAATTTATAGATTAATATCCTCAGCTAAATTATCCCCTCCATAAAAATATGAGATTCTACTTTTTGAAGTGATTATCTGTGAACATGCTGAAAAAATTAATGAAAAGAATATTTTAGAATTTAAAATGAAGGATCAGTGTCATATATAAATTCAACCTAAATTTCAAAGCTATTCTAACTTTTTAGGAACTAGCATTTCAGCTTGGCGTTGCCCAGGTGTTTGGAAGTGTATGTTGAGCAAAAAAAAAAAAAAAAAGTGCTAGTAGGAAGGCAAGCTCAAACCCGTATCACGAAGGAGGAAAAGAATGAGAAAAAAACGTGATGTCTTTGCTGTTACGACCACCGCCAAACCGGAAGTGATGTAGGTTTAAATTAAGGCTAGACAATCGAAAAGAGGGGTTGACTTTCGACAATATCGGCAAAAAAAGCGACTCCTCGCTGTAGAAAAGTGCCCAGTTGAAGGTGAAGAGATTAATGTTTTTAGCCAATTTTTTTATATTTGTCGTCTGAAAGGTCAAGCTTAAAAACGATACTGATCTTGTGAAAATCCGTCGCCTCTATCGAAATTTTTAGGCAGACATGCAAACATACATACATATATTTATATATTGGTAGCTCAAATTTTTGACCCAAACTGATTAAAAAGCTTTCCCTATCTCTGAATACCCTTTATGTAAAATTTCAAATGTTCAGACCAGAAATTGTTTGAGTAATTTGGTAGAGACCGCAGAGTTCATTTTTTTTAAACTTTGACCCATATTATGAACCCTTAACATTTATTGTTTTGGGCTCAAATCAAGTTATTAAGTTAGGTCCATGTCCAAGGAACCTATATCTAAAATTTCAAGTGTTTAGACCCAAAATTGACGGAGGAGTTTGGTAGAGTTTTCAAAGGTGAAATCGTTGTACTTTGACCCCTTAACAGCCAAATATCTGGCTGCAAAACCGATTGCAAAGATTTTCCCACATCTCAAAACCCTGTATATTAAATTTTGAGTCTGTAGACTGAAAATTAACAGTTATTGTGTAGAGAAATGTACACAGACACACACACACACACACACACACACACACACACACACACACACACACACTTCCTCTTTTATAGAGGTTGTTATGAAAAGCAAGAATAATAAAGCCCAAGGATCCAACCCTCGTATTAATGTCATGTTGTTTGGATGTATAGTCATCAGGGACTACCTGACCTTTCTTTTGGCTTGGAAAGATCTCATTACATTAAATTCAGAAATATTATACAAATAAATCTTTATGAGGAGACCGTCATACTAGACCTTGTCAAAGGCTTTTCAAAAATCAAAGATTGACACCTTAGCTTCATCTGCCTTGTTCAGTGTATTATGTGTTCAAAGATGACCATTAAGATATCTGCAGTAGAACGGACTTACCTAAATCCATACGTATGGTCTGAAAAAAGTTTGGCACTAACTAGGTGGATTTATTGATGCTTCCAAGATTTTAGCAAATAGTAGAGGACTGATCAGTCGATAATTTTACAGATCGATTATTTCACCAGAATTGTTGAATACTGGCACCACAGAGATAATTTTATAGCTATCAGAGAAACAAGATTCAGCAAGGCATTTGTTGTAGAGTTTGGAGAGGACAAGGACCAACTTAGCTGAACATTTCTTTAGTACTATAGCAGGGATGAGACTAGGCTCACATATTTTGGACATGTATAGGTTTTTTATGATATCCTGGACATGAGAAGAGGATGATGATCAGATCATCTAGTGTGATTTCAGTCTGTCATGGGGAAATTTGAAAGAGATCCAAATGCAAACCACGGAACAAGATGTTGAACCTTATCACTTGTTGTACAGACAACATCATGATGGTTGGATAGCAGGGGAATTAATTGACCATTATTCACCATACTATTATAAATTTTCCAAAAATTGAAAGCTCCTGATTTCTGAAACTTGATGTGTTTGCTGGTTATCTCATCATACTTTCGCTTAGTTGCGGTCAGCCCTCTAGCAAGGCAGTAAAAAGTCATTGTAAATGCTTTACAACTTCCTGTTGACCACCTTTATTAGCCATTTTTCATAGCTGTAGAAGGGATCAAATGGATGATGGATTGATAGACATGCCTCTGAGTTGATATTGAAATCTCCAATGTACTCACAAGGATCATTTGAGGCACAAAGCGGATCTAACAACTGCAACTCGATGATCAACCCCCAATTTACCAATATTAGACTAGAGGTATGAGAATAATTTTGCATCTTCCAAAACTGCCAATCAAAGAGACAAAAAGGAGCTTAATCTTTGATGTGTTAGTGCAGAGACATTTAAACTACTTTTAAAAAAAAATTACCAATGTGAGGAGAGATATTAAAATGTATGCCTCCTGTTTTGGTTCATTGTTTTGATGTTGATTTTCAAATACTAATTTTTTTAGTATTTTTACTCTAATGTTCAATAACTTAATAATTATTGCAGGAAATATCAAGTTGTATTGACTGCATGGAGTGTGTAGTTATAACTTTAGATATGACCAGTTTGATACAGCTCAATAAATATTGATTAAGGACTAATTATCACAAAGATATTTCTAAAACAAGATTTTCATTATTGCCAACACACCAGATATTGATGAATTGCAAATAAGCACACCCAGCATTGAACAATAATGAATGAGTCTACTCCTGATCCTAATTTTAAATCCTATGTCACTGTTTTTTTTTTTTTTTTTAATTTTATTTTAAACTAGCGGGGGGTACCCGGCGTTGCTCGAGTGTTTTTTGGTGTGTGTGGTCGGTCAGGGGTGGGAGGGGGGTATTAATGAAAACCTAAGAATAAGCGAAGTAAAAAAAAAACAGAAAAACGAACGTTAAAAAATCTGAAAAACATGTGAAAAATGGCTTAAATAACCCTGCTTCAATATTAAAATTTAAAAAATCAAAAAAAAAAAAAAAAAAGAAGACATCTCACACCACGATTCAAACCCAAAACGTTTAGATAATGAGGCCGCGCTCTAAGCCACTGAGCTAAGACGACGTCCACAAAATTAGGTCGTTTTTTAAATCTTCAAGCTAAATCAGGTTCCGACGTCATTTGTACATGCGTAGAACCGAACTCGTCATGAGAAGATGGTGTTTGCTCCCCCCCCCCCTGTAGAAAACTGCTGATTTCAGGGTGAAGAAATTAATGTTTTTGGCCAATTTTTCGATATTTGTCGGGCGAAGGAAGTTTAAAATTATACTGATCTGGCAAAAATCTGTGACCCGTGTCGAAAGTTTTTGCAAGACATATAAACACACATACAAACAAACATACACACATTTTCGCTTTTATATATATAGATTTAGTTTGCAATTTTATCCTCTTAAATAATCAAATTCTGCCTAGTTTCAACTATTGTTACCTATCCTCACGGTGTTGTCACACCACCTGACAAACTCATTAATCCTTATCCTCGAGGGGCATTTGGGCCTTGATAATTGATTAGTAAATAGAAATAACTGATACAAAGTTAATAAAAGAAGTTTACACATGTTGACATCATCAGATCAAATAAAATCCTCAATTAGATAGCTTAACACTCCATGTTTCTGATATTGTAGATAACAAAATAGTAATACTAGTGGGGCAGATTGCCGAAACAATCTTTCACTTGGTGATACAAGCACCAAAATTGGCACACAGGTGCTTCAGAACTCCCTCTTTCAGAAAAGCACATTAGCCAACTTCAAAAACAAAATGGTCACCATTTTTAAAGATGGCCGCCATTCGTGCCAGCACGAAACAGTATTTACACTAAATCTTGTCAAAGTAATGACATTTTGATGATCTGTATATCAAAATATGTTTTTGACACGATGAATCAAATTCTGCAATCAAAATTTACATATCATTAAGCGTTATAGTGATATGATAACAATTATATAGAACTAGCACTGTCTCAGTGAAGTTACAGATGTGGTTTCTCAAATTGTTGTGACAGAAGCACAATATACTACAACAGACTGAAGTGACTTGAATTTAACCTGGATCATTGTTTTACTCTTTGCATTTACAGCTGCGCATTAGTGTGCACTTCAAGGTGTAACGATAACATTCGCATGGTCTCCGATATTTACCCGTGCAACAACATTTTGTCAGCTGCTGGCAATGGGTGGGAGGGTTGACCAAAGAACTTCCCAGGCTTCACCTCCTTTTTGCCAGCCGCAGTTGCCAGGACTTTCAGGTTGCATTGTACATTCTGTTGACTTGTCCCGTGTGCAATCAGCTTGGAATGCAGATCATCTAACATGCTGAACGAGAGATGCACTAGTTCGGGGCATGGGTCTTTGCTTCCAAGCTAACAAGTACAATCTTGCCTCATCAAACTTGGTAGTGTTGCTGTGTTTGTCATACATAGTGACAACAAATTTCTCAAGAATGTTGAGATCAGCATCTTCTATGGTATATGGGTACTGACTCAGTTTGCTGAACACTTCAGGACAAACTGCCCACGTTTGCCATGCAGTTGTCTTCCCTCTACCTTGAAAGGCCGAGACCACGTCACAACCAGTGAAGACATGAAAGAAGAGCATGCTGCTTCGTTTCTCTTGGCCGAGGTTCATCGCCAAGTCATGAATTGGGAACCATCTAATGGACTGTCCCTGGCCGAATTCTAGCTAAAGCATTTCTAAGCCAACATTCTGAAGACTTGCAAAGACACCAACTGCTATAAGAAGAATGTCTGTGTCACATGCCTTGATCAACACATACTTTGTCTTCTGTTTGGCTGCATGAACTGCGTGTGTGAAAATCCTGGAGTCAGCTTCTTCATGATTGCAAGGTTGTAGATCTTCAAAGTTGATGGGTTGTTTGACAAGACCTTCTTTCCTTTGGTCACAACTACAACATTGTTGGGACACTTGGATACAATCTTGTCTGCTAGATAGTCAAACAGTTCTGTCTTATTGTCACTATCTTTCAGAAAACTGGACCAGATAGGTGGCAGCTTAGTTTTTTCTGTCACTCTACATTGACTTCTTTTGCCTCGCTTTTAACCTTGAGGCTTGAAGTCTTGTAGACATCAAGAACAATGTCTGTTCGCTCATACTTCGGGTAACTCCGAATCTTTGGCACTACATCAAAGACAGCATATGCCTCAAATGTCTTTGAGGTCTTTGGTGAGAGAGAGAGTGTACAAGAGCCGCACCATCAATAATGATTTAGTAGCCCCCTGCTTCAAAGTGGCACTGTGCCTTGTTTGGGGTGAAAATTGAATAAAAAAAAAAAAAAAAAAAAAGAGAACAGATTGCAGTCACTTTTCAGTACCTGTTTCTTCTTGCCAGTGGAAGCTATAGCTGCTTACTGGTGGAGAAGTTCGTTTTTTTTTTCTTTTTGATGGGCTTGTAGAAGGAAGCCTTGTCACCAAGACTATTGAAAAAGTCTTTGAAGAGAGCTTGACCTTTATCAATGTGAGTTCTGACAAGCTCTGCAGAACTGGGATGTGCAATGATCTTTGTGTCCAGTGTGAGAAAATTTTTGGACTCTTGCTGGAACGCTGAACACTGCAGGATGAGTTTGTTCCAAAATATCATGTCTCTGATGTGGATGGGGAACCATCAAGCATAGTTTACATTGTTGTTGGCAAAGAAGAAGGGGATCAGAGCAGAGAGTGCTTGACAGTATAAGCTGAAGTTATCCTCTCTGAAAGATCTAACCAACGAGAACACAACCAACTCCATTGACAGAACAAACTCCCAGAACTGAAACTGAGGGCTCTTACACCAGCCGTCAAAATCTAGGACTCTGTTTTCTTCTGCAGAGTGGTAGTCATGCTTTCTTTTGGAGCATATAGAGACAGCATGCTGTGACCTCGTGCATATGGCATGTTTTTGTGACACTGAATGCAAAGAGAAACGAATCTGCAGTTCCAGAGGAAGCCACTCCAGCTTCCATGAGAGCACCTGTTCATTCGCTATTCTGGAACAAGGTCCCAAGTGATCTAAATGTAGCCATCTCTATGTGGAGGCCACCAAATATTACCACAAACCTGTCCTCACCATACCGGTCAGGCCAGTGCCACTGGACTTGTTTAGCAAGAACGTAAATTGGCTGGTCTGCAGTTATCACAGGAACCTGATTTGGATTGAGGTAAGAAATAGTATCCTTGACTTTGTCCATATAATGTCTCACCTTAGCAACGGAATGAACCTCATCACGTAGAAGGGGCAACACTGAAGTTATGCTCACTTCAAACTCACGACTTCGCTTCTCCTCTGCATGGTGGGTTGACCAAATGATTTTAACCTCATAACCTATTTCCTGTGTGAAACTGACCTTCTGCAACCATTCATATTCATCTTTTAAGGGGAGACTTGGCAAAGATGTATATGTCACATTGCTCTTGGGAGGAGATAGATTCTTTTTGGCAAAGAAAGCAGGGTGAACATTTGTGTAGGAGTCAGGAAGTTCTCAGACTTTCTTCACATTGCTGCTCTTGATAGAAACTGGTTGTCAGATTTCTCCTTGGTCAGCTGATGTTGTCTGCTGAAAGATTGAGATGCTGGTATCATGGAATGAAGATGTCGCAGTGGTAGATGATGGATTGTGATCTATATTGTCCATCGCACTAATACAGAAGAGACCTTTCCTCAACTTGAGGGGACAATCCACACCTTCCTTAACATATCTACTTACAGCAGCATCTCCTAGCTGGGCTGATATGTCAAGCACTCAATCATATGGGATACTAAAACCATGGTCATGCAGCATTGCCACAAGATGTTTTTTTCTGGTCAGCGTGGACAGACATCCCAATGTAGACTGGAAGTGGAGTCTCTCTATCTCTAGAATACCTTTGTGTGGTAGCACCGTCTTTGTACTTGGCAAAGCAGTTATATTGAAGGATTTGAGCACTTGCCAGGTCAGTTATAGTTGCTCAAGACCTGAGCTGTGACTTGATGTCCCCATGCTTCATCATACAGATGAATTAAAGCAAAGCTGAGGGCAAGGAACCGTACATTGAATTCTCATACAGACTTCCTTCAGACTTACACTTGTGTTGCACCATGTGCCTACACAGTATCTTAGCAGCTTTGGCAAGGATGATTGCATCAGTGTAGGAAGATGCTTCTGACAACACTGGGCCAATGTCTTTGTCAAATGCTAGGAGTACGTCTCAACCTTTCTTGTAGGCTGCAAGTCCAGGTATCTCTGATAGCAGCCTTTCTTCCAGCCTGGTCGATTTCACATCAGGTGTGTCTGTCCCAAACTGCTCAAGTCGCTCCTTGTATAGACTAACTAGCAAGTGGGAATGTGGCTTGCTCATCAGTGCTGTATCTTTTCTCAATGACATAGGTCAGGAATTCCGAGACTACCAAAAGAATAAAATGACTAAAGTGTTTCTTTGTTCTTTGGGGCAATGTGTGCTCACTCTCTGTTATACAGAGCAGTCAAGCAAGAGCAATGGTATTTCAGTTCTAGGGCCACCACGTCTCCACCAATCAACAGAGCCAGTAGTCTACCATCATTGAGATTACGGGCACATTCGTTGAGCCTCCCATTCAATTGCATGGTCTAATGTTGGTTCCTTCTTTTCACAAAAGAAACACTGTTCCATCTCCATACTAGTTCTTCGCATTTTTGTATGAGTTTCATCAAGACTGTTCTAAATTTCAGTTGATTTTTTAGTTGCACATTCAAGCTTGCTGTTGTTAAACATTAGACAGTATGTTTGATGGAACTTTGCAGTGTTTTGAATGCCACCTCCAGTTGTGATGGGTCTACTTTTATTGGTAGTAAGTTGATTGCCTGAAATTGTGGTATGTTTTTGCCTAGCATAGAATAGCCATCAGAACTACCCTCATATCGTGTAGGAGAAGACTTCACTCCTCTCTCGTGTTATTTTCATTTATTTTATTTTTTATTTTATTTATTTATTTATTCTT